>NW_022985163.1:481600-794710 GCF_010093535.1 Lindgomyces ingoldianus | reverse complement strand
TAGAAAGTTTTATAAGCTAATTAGACATTAATCTAGCCCTTTTTTAAACTAATAAGAGAAAAGGCTTGGCAAGATGTACAGTGAATAATAGAGATTTTCAGGTCAAACTGAGCGTAGAGTATCTTAAGAGGGTAAAGAAATTATTCCGGTATAGCTATGGCAAGAGCAGTTCCTTATGAGAGAATCTCCATTGCCTAAAGTCAAAGTACCTCTATTTTGTCTCGCCACACCGTGCGTCTCGCCACACAGGGAAGCAGGTTAGTCTTGCGAAGTTATCTCTTCTAACTCCTGGCTATGGTAATCTCGCCACCCAAAATGGGAGGCGACAGTGGGAATGCACTTCCTCGCTGCCATTAGGCCTTTGAAAGGAAAGAGTGAGGAGAATAATTGGACCCGAGGATTCTCTTCTGTATTGTCTAATTTGCTTCTTCTGTTTCTTTCTTTCACCTTCACTTTCCTTCTTTTCTCATTATCCTACCTATCACCTTCCCTCTAAATTCCACCTTTACTTTATTACCTTGTGTTTGCAGTGGTGACACTCGGATGCGTCGTCACCATAGTCGCACGATAGTCGGATGTGTCATCACACGATGATCATGCGTCGGCACCATAGTCGTATGCATCTCAGCACAGTCTGTTGCCACGACTCATCCACTTATTTCGCATATATATAGACTCCTGCAAAGGACTCCTCTAGCAATACATTTCAATGCAGTTCCTCATGTCTCTGGTGCCTCACATAGCTTCACACCTTGCTTTCTTGAATACATGCTCGTTAGCCACTAGACATAATTATCTGCAAAGATTAACGAAGCACAAATATCATAAGAGATTAGAGATATCTATTTTTATTGCATGAATCACATGCATATGCTATGGACAACTATTCAATCAATCTCTTATAACACTCGCCTCTTCTATGATACCTCCTTTACAAGCCGATCAAGATTGCCAGACGGGCATTATTTGCATACCAATGGTGTTTTTTTGACAGGGCCTTTCTGGTGCAAGTTCGGCTCGAGGAACTTGTTGTGTCCATTGCACTTAAAGTTCTTGTAACTAGTTCAACATTCGACCTTGGTCTACCTGTCTGATAAAATGCATGATATTATGACGTACGCGTTCAACTTCTGGAAATTTGCATGGATCAAGTCGTTCTCGACCATTTCAGTGCATGTTTCGTCCCCTTCTATAGGACGAAGTACGATTTATTCTCCAGAGGGTCGTAGTTGATCTGGCAGACTGGCTTCACAGCGTATGGTGGCTTCAGGTAAGCAAGATGGACCTCTTCGGCATTGCCTGCGTTCGGAGAACTGATTTTGGGGAATGCTGCCCAGGCTATCAAAGGGGTGAAGTTGGCTTCATGATTGAGACGGCAGGGGCGATATGGTTTGATGGTTGTACAGCAGAAGAGAGAGGACAGTATGGTCAGATGGTGGATGAGTTCTGATGGAAGGAATTCTTAGAAAGGAGACTTATACGTTGTAATCAGGCCAAGCCACTCTCTACTATCTACAAGTACCTGTACTTCTCTATGTATCATAGTTGCCCTAGAAGCCGCACATCAGTTCAACCCTCTTCCGCTGCACCACCAGTCTTACATGGGTGATTACTATCTCTGAATATATGTTTTTGAGAGCATTACAAAATTGCGGAATCCACCACCGTTCAAGGGTAGCAGTTGAAATCAGACCTGGCTTGCGATTGGCTCGTATCAACAATTTGACGTCTACCATGAAGCCTGATATTCAGGAACGTGCACGACTCCAAATCCAGAAAACCCAGGGGGTCTTGTGGCTTACCACCTAAACCAGCCAATCATTTCCCCTTATTTTCTTACATCAATCAGTAGATCAGCTGGACGCAGGGACATAGAAAACACTGACCTTTCCAATTCATTGATCCTGCGGGGTCAGTCCGGGAATACAGACCCTCTACCAGAATATAGCTGGGTCCCGCTGTCAAAAAATTTTGTGCCTGCTGGACAGGATGTTGGATTGCAGGGAGATATATAGCCAGAGGAAACTCAGCTTGACGAAGACAGCGTTCCCTTCAACCACTCTTTACAACTGCTAGAACACGATTACTATTCCCCTCAGGAAGTGAATTTATTTCCAGATGATCCTGGCTCTTTTGCTCTCTCGTAAACAACAGATAATGCCTTCTAGTACGAAGGATGTCCACGGATATTTCCCCGGTGCCATTTCTTAAAGTATGCACTTTCTGTCGCTAGTCGAGATTGTTAATTTCACTGACATGGCAGCTCAGCAAGTATCTCAAAAAGCTTTCCCTACCATTCAAATACAAAGTGGGCACATACTGCCGAGCTTTCTGTGGCAAGAAAAACCTTAACCACACTGCAATGCCAAAAACTCGGAGACAGTCACAGCACTCGCACTTATATATTGTCCACACAAAGGATACAAGTTCTCCACCGAAAGAGGGGCATCCTCTTCCAGGAAGGATAAACTTGTGAAGTATATCCGAATACAACATGGAGATTGAATCTCAGGGTTACGATCCAGGGGATCAAACATGGTGAATTAATCAATCATGCGGTTCCAATCTTCTCTCCTTGCTCAACCTACTTTCGACTCTTTAGCCCCTACACTCTTTGCCGTCTCTACGTTACGCGTATATCCTCAAAGACTGCTTAATTTCCATATGCTGTAACTAGACTTTGATCCTCTCGGCTCACAATACCGCAATCGTAGCGTGGGGCCGAAAACATAGAACTCGCGTACTGTGAAATGGATCAACGGGGGTCCTGCGACGAGTATCGCAACCCAGGATTTCCGATAGGAAAATCCTTAACAAGTGAGCAGAATTAAAGAGCCATCCTTAGTTGCGAAGTTGGCTGGTACCAATGAACTGAATATATTGAGTCGAGGGATGGATTTGCTATTTGCAAATGGTCTTGCGTTACCAATTTCGTTCAAGTCGCTTTCAGTTTCTTAAGACCTGCTTATTTAAACGCTAGTGCATTAATTGCACCCAAGGAACAGAGGTATGTGCTTGCGGATATGTGAGATTAGAAAATTCAGATTGAGGAAGGAAACTAGGAAAATAATTGAGCAGAATGCTTGGATAGGGGAGACGGCACATATTTGTTCCTGCTTTGATTGAATATTCAGGTTAATGGCTCAACGAATCGTGAGTATGTCAGCCATCTTTTAATTCCCTAACAGATGGTTAGCAATAAGGACTCGCGCATTCCGTTGTTATCCTTGTTTGTCTCCGAGGCACTTGTTTACCCGCCATGGGCGTTGAAGCACTGAGGGCCATCGGCATGAACTTAAACTCCTCTCCCCTTGCACGGCAAGGCACTACTATTTGCCCCTAAGGAAGCTTTGAACGAGTGCCTTCCCGTTTCATCCTCTCCGTCCGCCTAAGGCAAATACCCACCGAGGCAAGATATCTACTATTGCTAGTGCTTGAATCTACGGAAAAGCTATGGATTTGTTGCTCGAACTTTGAGGGTTTCCTGTGTTAGGAATTAAGAACATTTTTTCCTAGGTTATCGTATGGCGCTTGATATGAATCTGATATCGGCTGGCCGTGTGGCCAACTTACATAGAGTAAGTGCTGCTGGTCTGTCGATTGAGCAATCGAATAGTGAGAAGAGCGGGGGATAAGTGAGATAAACGACATAGCAGAGGCGAATGATGGAATGAAATGATATGAGCAGGTGGGATGATACTGTTGAAACACAAGATTGAGAGAGACGATTGAAGGTGACTGCAGGCTGGACAGGACAAGATCGTGATGCACACGGGACAACTGAAGGTAAGAGAGAAGCAAGCCTGGAAAACGAATAGCTAGATTCGGCGTATTAAATCGTAACACAGGAAACAACCCACAAATTCCAAATCCAAATTCAACGAATCAGTCCCTAAATCGAGTTGAAACTGCATGTCACCTTCCATTCACTCCATAGCTTCCATCCCGTTTCTAAACCAGATTCTCAGCCTTCCTGGTATGGAAACATCGAGATATCTCACACCTTCTCTTCTTGATGGAAGAACTTGGGGGTTTGAAGACCGTAATATCACCTCTAATTTTGTTTTTCATCCAGTATCGCAGCAGATACGACGCGACATGCTCGTCTCACTCGTTAATCCTTAGCTCCAGAGTCATGCAATCCAATCCCGCCCAAACCCGACGGAGAGCATACTATCCATCTCAATAAGTCTTGTGTAGCCGTGGGATGTCAATTTTGTAGGTGGTTATTCGTAGCTCCCCCCACCAAGCCTAATAAATGACAACATTGGCTGCTAAAGGCGCAAGGAGACCCTTTAAGGTGCCCGGAGCTAAAGCACTGATACGCTAAGTTCTGACAGATAATCAGATAGTTGGCAGATTCGACATAAAAGCACTCAGTTCAGCCTTCCAACATCAAGCCTGATATCTCCACATGCGTAAGGACCTTCCTGATTGGGAAGATTGAACGTACAGACAACGTATGTCCAATCGATACGATGACGGAGTCTGAATCCGTCGCGCTCGCGTAGAATCGGGATCAGATCAGATCATCCCATTGTCTGAAAGCAACCGACTCCAAGCTCCCTGATACGATAAAGGAAACTCTGTAGCCGAGGAAGTAAGCTCATCAATGGGGGTTCAGTTTGTGACCTCCACGTTGGTCTCTCCATCCATCACTGATATCATCCACCATCCCTGAATCGTATTCCGTCCCAAAGTCCTGGGCCTCGTTACACAAAATCAGACGCTTCAAAAGCAATAGTTTCAGGCAGAAAGAAGTATCGCAGTTAGAGGCGCACTGCCCGCGCACGCGTAGTTTCAAACAATCTCGTCGAGCGAGCTAGCGTCCCACGTCTGTTAGCGATTCTATCATGCAATCAATGGCTATCTTTGCCGCGCTTTCCCCCTCTGAATCTAAATTCAGGTACACTTCCCACCACAAGTCTTCTCGACAGGTGTCTTTTAGGCGCCGGTGGGCATGAGGCACTGAACACTTAAATTGAGGATATGGTTGGATCGGTGACTCCGGGATCAGGGATGGAGCACGGACACGGACAATGTGAAGACCAGCGGGGAAGGCTTGTCGTTGTTCCTAGCGGCATGCATGCTTTTTTTTGGAGGGACACGGACAGCACTGATTTGCGAAGTTGGGGTTTGTGGTTCAGGAGATTGCTTTTGCAACGGAGGTGCTTGCGGTGGATGGTAATTGGTTGGTTTTGAGGGGACCAAGAAAGGACTTCGTAAATTACGATACAGCAATGATCATATCATGCAATGCTGATGTAATACACGGAGGCTTGTTGATCCCTCCAAGACTATTAGAGTGAATTAAGAGATGATTTTCAAAGAAAGGAACCATGATGTTATCTACCTAACCTCCAGGTATGATAGACATGGGACCAAACGAAGCACTGGCACCTCGGAAGCCTCGGAAGCCTCGGCGTTCCGTGGCTCTCCTTCGTGTTTTACACTCGGAGGGCTGAGCCCTGTCGAAAATCCATTTTACACATCAGCCTCCTTGCTCGTATTCTTGAGAACTCCAAAATACGCGAGGGCCTTCCAGAACTGTTCAGCATGCATGAATAATATTGGCAGTCGCATGGAGATTCGGATGCCATGGAATGGAAATGACAAAACCTGATTCACCGATAGGATGATCTATGCCATTCGAGAAAAATGACTTCTCAAATGAGGGCTGTCGTAAGAGAAAGCTCACTGAAGATGTGGAGGTGAAATGCGATCGCCAAGACCCATGCTCCAATTACGGGGCATCCCCAGTCCAATGTCTTGAGACTCGGTACAAATGCATAGCTAACCCAAAGATCCAAACATGAGTCCTAAAGACCGAGTGTTGGGCTTGATAGCATTCGATGCTCATGTGGCGGTGTTAGTTCCACAGCGGAGAGAGAATCGAAACGCTTGTCTAATACCTCTCAAGTCTTGAAGATGCGTTAATGGTCTTCTGGAGTTCCGCCTTCCACTAGTATTCGGGGTACTTCTTAGGTTTCTGCACCAATTCGCCTAAGAGGAAGCGAAGTATAGAGGGTTCTAACGAGACAGGAGTCGTCCCGACTCAAGGATAGAAACCTCTCGAACTTAAGCAAATGAAGCCTGGGTACTGGTTCAGAAAGAGAGCTCTCACAACGGGATACTCTCGAGAAGCTAACATACGGTACTCGAGACGGCCATATCCATTGTTGAGTCAGCTGTCGCAGCCCCTCTTTCCTCACTGTCAGGAATAAGTGAACTCGACATAAAGGTGGTCATGAAAAACAGCCCTCGCGCCTGGCGTGATCATTCATGTTATGCTTGGAAGTAAGTCTGCAATCCTAACCTAGCTATAAGTTTGATGAGATGGCCAAACAGCTTCATAGACCATGCTTATGGAAGTAGTTGGCAATCGATCCTAGAAGTTGCCTCCTAACAACGGCCGCTTACCGTGCTTTCGTAGCCCTCGGGTACCATAATAATCGTGACACGACTACACGATTAGACAAAGACGAAGCGATTCGTGCATCTGTTGTGTAGTGTGACTTTGGTCTCCATCACTGCCCAAACTGCACGTCGTAGCTGCTTCTCTGATCATGGTTGAACCAGCAAACCCAATGACAGCTTTCGTCCTGCCAGTGTTGGAAATGGCGCCAGCCCGGAGGAGAATATCCGAGCAGGTAATGGAGCTTGGGTCGAGAAATGGGCCGAACTCTAGTTTACCAGTAAAGGAAGAAATCCGCTCAGTTTAAGGAAGATGGGGGCCATATACGATAGAATAGAGAAGATTGGACTTGTTGAATCCTGTTGATAAACATCCCAACTGACCTATAAAGGCACGGCCTCCTCTTGACCCAGGAATACACACAGATGCAGATATGTATTGGAGAAGTGTGGAACCCAAGGGCTGGTCGACACTCACTTTAGCGCACTAAATGAACCTCATAGTAACGAGCAACCCTCCAAGCCGAGGGGAGTGTCTACATTGCGCTAGGGAGGTGATAATGTGCGTGAAATATATATCTAAGATGGTAATTCGAAGCGCCCTCATTTTATCGAAGCAGATCATCTCTATCTTTCATGGTGAGGCTTTAGACGAGATTTACCCAAAGGCACAATGGTTCACTGATAAAACACGGGAGAATGCTTTCGTATCTTCTATTGCCCTTTCTTTGTTGTATTTTGCAATGTAGTGTGGACATCTGGTGTCCAAGACTGGCATTTAGTCCGGGGTGCACTTAAAACATCTCATTTACTACCACTGTAAATAAATAGGTTTGTAGGTCTTATCGTCTTTCCGTCACGCCCTTCGGTATGCAGGCCTTCCATAGAAGCAGCAACCGCAGCAACCGCAGCTAGATAGCCAGCAGCACAAGGCTGGTAGCCCTATCACCTACAGAGAATTTGGGCAGCCCACTGTCAGAGCCCTGGCGAATGAACACGTTGAATTCGGCGGGGCTAGAAAGTACGTTGGATAACTTCCTTGGAATTGTTCAATGCAAATATGTTCGAACTCGGCGTGGATGTGGAAGTTCCGGCTATGCAGCGTGTTATCATACAACGTGGGACTTAACTAGGTTAAACCCCATTTGGTAATCCTCTTGGTAGAATCTAGCAGATTGCCAACAGGATGCAGATATCTATCTTAAATTGCCTTCTCATGTTCCACGTTAGGTGCAGGCTGTAGCAAATAGTATGCGCCTGCCACATGTGGCTTGTTGTAGCGTACAGATTGTAGCTCGTATTGCATTGTATGCAAGGTGATTCCAAGCGGCATTCATCCATACCATTGGTGCAGTCAGGCTCATCAAGGTAGAATTCAGCTTCCCCTGACAGAATGCATTATCGGCCATGTGCCCATCACTAGAGAAGGTATCGTGGGTGCGGAGCAGCATGCGAAGGACATCGGATCTGTGGGAAAAAGCCGATAAATCGATAGATGCATCATCCTAACAGACAAATGAATAGAATGAACAGTTGACACGCTTGATTGGAGGTTCGGAGAGCGTACCGGAGCAAAGCAAAGTGAAGTAACACGGAAGAAGAAAGCAGATGAGAACATGTAAACCAAAACAGGAAGAGATCATGGGTTTCCCCACGGAAGCTCCCGGTCGATCGGAGCGCTAACCTCTTCCATCATGTTTCAATTGGCATCCAGTTCCGCTCAGAGGATGAGAATAAGATGGGACGGGTTTGAGGAAATTCCAAGACATGAGGAGACAAATAACCGTTTTGATACCGCCTAAAGGACAGTCGAGGTGCTCGTTGCCCAGGAACTGACTCATTGAGATTGTCCTTGAGGAGGAGGAACCTGGGCGTGGGGTTGGCTCTTCGCTTGCATTGTCGAATTTAGATATGAAGAAAGATTTTCTTTAGCCCCTTGCCACAAAACATCGTGAACATGTGTTGGAGGGAGTAGAAGTACGAGCAGAATGCCTTTTAACCGTCGGAGAAAGAAAATATTTGTCGGCCTTTACCCCATCGCAACTCACGGACATTTATGTCACAGCGCCGTTTGGAGTTTCGCATGCCACGCCAAGTAGAATTCGTTGTCACCTTCTGTTGAGGCGTGGACCTCATCCACTCTAGAAATTCATGTGTCTGGCTCAAATCGGGCCATAGTGTGCGCCCAGCCGTGGCTTCATCTCGCCGCCGTGGATCGGAGAGTAATGCTTCTTACAAAACGTGGGATAAAACCACCTCGCTTGGCTGTCGACTATGTTGCAGTGCTGGCACGTTGCATTCCTCAGTCCAGCCAATTTGAGGGCTTGTGGGCCAGCTGAGGGTTCAAAGACGGAGCACGATGGCCGTGGCTTGCCGCAGCATCTGAGATTCTGAGGCCCTTAGCAACGTGAATCAATGGAGTCCCTGATACAGAGCAATGCCTGACTCGGTGAGCAGGTTCCTGCAGGTCATGAGTGCTTGTAAGTTTCATGTTCCATGCCCCCGCCATCTGCAGCAAGCGCAGGGCCCAGGCTCGAGGGCAGATAAAAGGCTTGCGGGTGAGGCTTCGAATCGGCCAGTTACCTATCCAGTGCAATGCTGGCACTCCACGCCTTTCCGTTTCCATAACATCTTGCAGAAGAACGCACTCGGACAAGATTCGGTGGCACGGAAAAGATGATATAACGAGCATTATATCCTAGGAATAGGCACGGCGGACGTTGATGATGCCATGTGCTCTCCAAAACACCTCATGCTACGTCAGTCATAGTCACCGCCTCGCCCTTCTGAGAGAGGGTAAGAGTGTGGGAATTGGTAGTCTTCAGCTTGTCACGCATTTGAGTTTTGCGTGTGAGATGGCGTCCATGGATGCTCCCTGCGCTCACGCGTTGGCGACATTGAGTGCGAACTGTGCTCCGTTGGGTTTGGGCCAGATTGACAAAAGCGCTGAGACGCGGCCGTGATGGCTCGCATGGTCGCCTGGTGTGGCTGCTCACCGTCGTATGGGCAGCCAACCAGGGCGACCGGCTGGGATTTGGTAACGGTGGGGGTCAGCCAGGGTCGGTATCAGTTTCGCGATAAGGATAGAAGGATGCCAACCTCCCACCACCAAAGCCCCAGTCCAGCAGAAGGCCCGCCAGTCCGGATGCCGATAAAGCCCATCGAACGACTGTCCAGCGGTCTGATGAAAAAGATTTGGGGAACTCGAGGCTCGACCAGGGCCGCCCAGGGCCGCCCAGCAGCCGACGAGATGCGGTTTCGTCTGGGGAAGCCGCCCCGAGATGAATGGGATGGCATGGGATAGCACGGCATGACGGCACGCCGTGAATAACACAGCACTGTCGAGTTAGCCTCGGGGCGCGAGTGTGGGGTCTTGTTCAAAGTTCTACTGGAGCACCCTCTTGTGGCCGTCCGGCAACCAGCAGCCCGCAGCCAGCCCTCCGTGTCGCAGGACGCTGTTGGGAACTCGCGCAAATGTATCGCTAACTGATTTCCTTACCGCGATGTCGCTGCACCCGGACGCTGCTGCAGCGTGGTGATCGCGGCAGTGCGTCGCAGAGGAGAGCACGAGTGGCTCTGCAATGGCGCTGCAAAGACTTGGCCAACCTGGGATCCTGCGAGGGCTGAGGCAATCCCGCAATCCCACGCGCACCCTGGACAGATTAACGCGCGCGGGAGGTGGCGGCGTCGACGTTCGAGAAGACAGCGCTGGCGCAGGCCTCTTTGGGTCCTTATCTCACCTCTCCCCTACGGTACCCTCCTGTCCCACCTGGGGCCACCCCGTCCAGCACTCCGCGCCCACTGCAACATCTGCAGCCTCCGCGCAAACATGACAGGGCCAATTCGCACGGGAGCTAGCCCGCTGCTAAAAAGTAACGAGTACCTGCACATCCCATCCGCCCTGTTGCTGAGCGCGCTTTCTTCCACATACTCCCATTCTCTCCTCCCATACTGCTGAACCTGAACCGCATCCCTTCAGCCCAAAACCTCCTGACCACCCACGGCAGCGCCCCAACAGTCCTTTTGTACCCACCCAGCTCTCCCGTCGGATGCTCCCGCCTGCGCCCGCCCCGTCGTTGTGACCACTGACCTGTCTTATCATCCGGTGCGCCAGCCTCATCACCCTTTCCGCTCCACTTCCCTCTTTCCCTATATTACGAGAGCCCACCCCCCCCCGCTGACAGACTCCTGGGCAGCCCACAATTAGCCCCTTCCACAGTCCTCTCTTCTGATTTTAATTCATCGTCCCTCCCTTATCGGCCTTCATGAGCCGCCTGTTTGATATCCAGGAGACACGCGGCGACCGAGCAACAAGGTCTCTTCCTGATGTTCGGTAACAACGTTCAACAATCCTTAGTTCACCTCTCTGGGAAACCTGCTCAAGACAACGACCCTCAGCTACCTCGGGGAGAATGCGGGTTCCTACTGCCTGAAGCCGGCGCCGGGAACGGCTCTCGACAGAGATGCTCGTGCCGAAGCTTCTACCCAGACTCCGTGGTCCGCTCTCGCTGTGGCTGCGGACACCAGGCCTGGCATCATGAGCATCAATCAGTCGCAGCCGTATCTATAGAGGAGCATGCCGCGGTGATAGAGGAAATGAAGAGATTGAGGCAGGAGATTAAGAGGTTCGAGAACCTAGAGCAGGAGCTGAAGCAGGAATTATTCAAGGAGAGGATGTCCCGAGAAGAGCATTTCAAAATATACAGGGGAATAGAGGCGGGATTGTATGAGAATATGAAGTGGTTGAAGGTGCACATGGACGACAAGGTGGAGGCAGTGGTCGACAAGACGCAAGAATTCAACGATCAGATCAAGTCGGTACAGGAGAAGCTGACATTGGTGGACGAGGTTACAATGGAATTAGAGAATAGGATCGATCGGGTCGAGCACAGCACTGGAGCCTCGTCAAGAGAAGTCACACCACAAGCCTCAACGCCCAAGGCTCCACCAGTCCCACAGTTGCCACTACTCTTGCAGCCACATCACACATTCGGCCAGTTACCGATTCGGACAGACAAGAAGTATCCATTGTCATGGAACGTGCGCGTCATCTTCGTGCCACGGAAGGCACTCAAGTTCGCGTATGATCCCGACAGCAACGCCTACAGGCGATGTGCTTCACGAAACTTGCACCAGACTCTCGAATTCCCCAGTCAGGACAGCTCATGCTTCGCAAATGCGATCGAGACGTCTTTCAAAGGCATCATCCGTGGACGACGTTGGATGCCAATGACAGCCCATCGCCCAGCAGATGAGCCGTTTGGTCGAATGGCGCTTACCTGGCTGCCTCAAGACCTTACTGTAAGGGACGTATGGGATTATCCCTTTCTCGAGGACCACTGCATAGCGCACGACAAGATGCAAGGCGACGTCCTCTACATCACCCTCCAATACGAAGACGTAACGTGGCAGGAGATCCGATTCCTGCCGTCAGTTCTTGGAGCCGACGAATCATGTTGGTCGCACGACGAAGAGCTGGATGGCATAGCCAAGTACAAGAGCCTGGACTCTGAGATTATGTACGATTATCAGGATCCTCCGCCTTATTCCTCTCGGACTCACTCGACTATGGATAGGGCGCTTTCTAAACTGGATGTCCTTGCAGATTCCGCCTCGATGCTGTCAAGGGTACAGACGAATTACTCCTCCGAACGGAGCAGTCTCCGCAGCTTCGAGACTGAAGAAACCGATGACGAGCACCGCGACAAGAAGCCCAAGCTCCGCCCCAAGCAGTCCATGCCCAATATTAACGGCTCGGGCACTGCCGTGACGCCTATGTATGTCTCAGGTCGATCCAAGAGGAAGATGCCGGTGCGCGAGAAAGGAGTTAAGGAGCCATTACACTTCAATGTCACAAACGTGGCGAAGTGGAGACCTAATTTGCTTCACCCCCATTCATCCAAGGGTAAGGAAGCAGCAGAGTCCCACTGAGGTGTTTGACGTGTATGATTACCACCCTTTATTTCCTTTGTCATGTTTCCCAATTGATGTTTTCCTTTTAGAGGCGTTTTGCGAAAAGCCTCAGGTCCGGTGGCAAGGGACCTCGGATACCCCAATCGGCGTTTATATGTACGATCATGTTTCTTGATCTCAGAGAGAGAATACGGGGTTTCACAAATATCTTTTATTTGTCATGGGGGATGGATCGGGGATTGTTTTATCATGAGTGTGGTGGTAGATTGCCGATATATATGGCGGGACAGAGCTCGATTCTGCAACCCCCTCCTCCCCCCCTCCCCGCTTGCAAAAGCAACACTATACTTTCTTTTGTCGTTTGGCAACGGTCGGTCGGCTCGACTCAGTGTCCGCTTAGGGCAGGTATGGAGTTGGACGGGAAAGTGGATAGAGTTGGATGAGCATGGTTGGTTCTAGGCCTGTGTATGAATAGTTCTGGATACAATATCACATCATATTGGTACCTCTATCATATTACGGATCATAGTGCGCTGCGTCAATCCGATACCTCACTTAGGGTCGGGACTTACCCCACTCTCCCGTGGGTCGTGCCATTGTATATCTAGGTATCTGTCACTCATCCCATACTTCAGCCTCAGGATAACTGATAACCGATACTGTGTGCTGTTTTAGGGAGGAGAGACCCGACGCCGAATTAAAATAGGGAAGTCCCTCTCGGAACTAACGCGCACGATGCAGCAAGCTATCGCGCTCAGCATGTCGAACATATCTCTGTTCTGTATGTAATAGTTATCTATGAATAACACCCCCATGCTAGAGAAAGCCCTGCATGCATCCTTGCAGTCTCACCTTACCTTTCCTTCTAGTGGCGGTGTGGAGTATCTAGTCACATGTGCGAAAACGACCCGACCAGGAGAATATTACAATGTGCCTGCCCTCAATAAGCCGTTGACATAGTTCAGGGAGGGTGACGAACGTTTAGGGCTAGCTAACCTGCCACAGTCCACGGATTCGAGAGTGCTCTGCTAATCTATCTGCGTGTGCTCGCCTAGAGGATGGCTGAAGACTAGGACGAAGGGAATTCCCCGGATCACAGGGCCGTTATCTGTTAGGATCGAGAATGAGGTTAGTCTTGTCACGCTGACTAGGGCTTTGGAAGGCTCGGTAGGCTTGTTGGGGGAGGGGACGAGATGGAGTGATATTTATCTGGGCAAAAAAGTAATTATAGACTACTGGATTATCTATCATAGTGGCTAGATTAGGGAGTGCGCGAGGCGCGGGGCTAACGGTTTTAGGTTTGTGGATATGGGGAATGCAACCCGGAATCTGGAATTGAAGTAGAATAAATGCTTTTGTAGATATGGTATTTGTGAATGCGCTGAGTGGAAGCGGGCTATTACCACTAATTCTGATAGATGGTCTCGTGAGTGGAAATTGCAGTAAGATGGGAATGGGAACCGGAGCTAGGGTTGTCGATGTGCACTTTTCTAAATCTAGGTGGGTGTAGTATGAAGAACGGACCCTGACTTGGCTCTTGAAACGAAGAATATGTAAGAGTTAGTAGGCTTATGGGGTACTTGGCTGGGACCTTTTAGTAGTGTATGGAGGATTGTGTTCCTAGTAGAGATCACAAGAGAGGGTTCGCAAGTTATATGAATTTGCGTTAGTAGAATGTCTTTTTGTGCTGAATCTAGAGAGCTTTGAGCGACTGCCAGGTAAGGATGTAGCAATCCTGAAGTCGGCTGCTAGCCTTCTGTAAGATTTGAAGTTGCAATAGAAAATTTGATAACCGTTTCCCTCTTTTGAATTTAATTAGATCTCCATGTTAATGCTTACCTACCTCCTGTAACTTTTGAGGATTTTTGACCAGTCCTTCCGCCACGATTTTCTTTTCAAAGTGACGTTCCTAGACTAGAGAGGGGTTTTAAAGGTGTTGCATTTTTGAGTCAATTGCCTTCTTTCGCCACTTGCACCTTCAACAATCTTCTTCTGCCGTAAAAAGTTTTTGTTCACAGAGAGTATAGAATATGCGTATCGTGGACGATAGCACTGGATAGCACAGGATAGCGAAGGAGTTTAGGAGGCTGAACGCCTATGTTCAATTTTTCCCTCCCTCCACGTAAATATTCCTTCCTCGAATAGTGGGCGTCTGCAAAGGATAGCAAAGGTTAGCAGAGGAGCTTGCTACTGCAGGTTCATTCAGGGTGAAATTAAAAAAATAATTTCTTTAACTTACATGCATTTTCACGATACTGAAGAAATGCTTAGAGGAAACAATGATCTCGCAAAAGTTTTGACGAAAAATTGAGGTTGAGGGAAGAGATAAGAGGTGCGAACTGAGGTTACATCCAAAAAAGCCGCGTCTATGGAGAGGTCTTGGTCTTGTGCACTTGATATCATGGCGCGCGGAGAAAGGCGTCTTCTCTGGAAGACTCGCGCGAGGAAATGAAAGCTGAGTAGTTGCACCGAGCTCGGATACGGCTGACTCTAACTCCGGGAATGCATGTTTAGGAAGTTGAAGATGTTCAGTTCGTATTCAGGTTGCGGGGAAACCTTCAGGCTCTTATTTCTCCTCCAAGGCCTGACCAAAACCGTTAGAGTCTCTCAACGGCTGAGACCGCAGAAGATGGCATTTCGAAAGCGGATAGCGTTGGGGTTGGTAGTTAAGTTCCAATGGAGTTGAGGGATACCTAATGAAGGCATCCGATTTCGGAATGGGCCTTATCAACGACCCCAGCGGGCACATTTCCCGCCTCCACCTTTACACCCACCTGACGACTGCCCAGATACCGCGATCAACATCTTACATCTCCCTCCAACCAGTTCGACTTTCCCATCCAGAACCGGGAAAAACCCTGGATATCTTCTAGCGCGACTAATATAACTGTCACGCGGAGTATTGGGCGATATGAACTATCATGAGCGGCGAACAAGGTTACACAAAGGCGGTCGGGGGATCACTCCAGAAAGAGTACAACGGTCTTCCTTTGGATGATGATCCCGGGGGCTGGCTTTAGGCCTGCAACTGCCATGCAACCTCCACAATCCACCCATGCTTATTCGCACGGACTAGGGCGAGGAAAAGCTCACCTCTGCTGTAACTCTACAATGTCTCTACAAATGCCTTGATTAGGACGTCTTTCCCCCTCTTCTCTCGAGCTTCTCACCTCCCTCATTCAACCCCAAAATTAACTATCCCTGCAACCAGGATAGGCTGGCCATAAGCGACAACAAGATGGCAGTAACCACGGACCCCGAGTTCACCAAGAACGATCTCCACGTCTCAGCGTCTAACTCATCCTCCAAAGATGTGCCACCCGCTGTACTCGAGGGCCATGTCGAGCACCTCCCTACCTATGAGCACGAAAGAGCACTAGTTCTGAAGTTCGACTTTCGCATCCTACCTATGCTTGCCCTGATGTATCTGTGCAATGCACTCGATAAGGGAAACTTGGGAAATGCAAAAACCAATGGGATGGACAAAGACCTACATTTCAAGAGTAACCAGTACAACCTGATCCTGTCGATATTTTACGTGCCATATGTCATCTTTGCACCGCCGGTGGGCATGTTGGGAAAGAAGTATGGACCGCACAGGGTGTTACCTATTATGATGTTTTCATTTGGGAGTGCTACGCTATTGAGTGCGTGCGTGAAGAACTTTGCAGGGATGATGACGTTAAGGTGGTTCCTTGGTAAGTTTGTTCCCCAGAGGCTGGTTGGAGATCCAACCTTGAGGCAAATTCCAATGAAGCTTGGGACTCTGGGATGCATGCTCACCTGTCTATGCGCACCTTCCGAAGACTATTGATACTGATTCTAAATAGGAATGGCGGAATCTGCCTTCTTTCCACTTGTCATCTACTACCTGACTACCTTCTACCGAAGGGGCGAACTTGCCAGACGTCTTGCTCTCTTTTACGCCGCTTCGAATATTGCCAACGCCTTCTCTGGATTGCTGGCCTTTGGCGTCTTCCATATCAAATCGAATCTCAAGCCATGGCGATATCTCTTCATCATCGAAGGTTCTGCCACCATCCTCTGTAAGCAGTTCCACCCAATCATTTGACACCCCTCATACTGACACATCATAGTCTCTTTCATCGCCTATCTGTATCTGCCCAAATCAGCGTACGAGGCTAAATTCCTGAGCGAAGACGAAAAGCAGCTCGCCTACAGGCGTATCCAGATTGATAGTTCCTCGACCGTGGGGGAGAAATTCAATTTGAAAGACGCACTTAAGATTTTCAAGATGCCCGTTGCTTACGGTTTCCTTGCAATCGAAGTGTGCCTCGGTGTCCCCCTTCAATCTGTCTCACTCTTTCTCCCGCAGATTGTCCAACGTCTTGGGTATAACCCTATCAAGACTAATCTGTACACAGTTGCCCCGAATATCGTTGGTGCTTGCGTACTCTTGATCCTGGCTTTCACAAGCGACTACACAAGACTACGATTTCCATTCATTGCCTTGGGATTCATCCTGACATTCATTGGCTTCTTAATCTACGCTACCATTGATGTCGAGCACTCCATCCACGTAGCATACTACGCCTGCTTCATGATGACCTGGGGTACTTCTGCACCATCGGTGCTTCTCTCCACTTGGTACAATAACAACGTCGCGCACGAAGGACGACGTGTCACCCTAACCTCTATTGGCGTACCTCTTGCCAACCTCATGGGCGTAGTCAGCAGTAATATTTTCAGGCCGCAGGATGCACCAAAGTATATTCCGGCGTTGGCGACGACAGCGGCGTTTGGGGCGACAGGGTGTTTGTTTGCGTTACTATTGGGCACCTATATGGTGTTTGATAATGCGAGAAGGAACAGGAAGCAAGGGGCGAATCTAACTGCGAGGGATGTGAGTACGGAGAAGTTAAGGGATGGACCGAAGAACCCAGATTTCCGGTGGTTCTTGTAGGGCGCTTTGGGATCGAGATGAATAGCGAAAGGAACGAACGGGCGTCTCTTGCTAAGAAAGTAGCAACACAAATAAAAGTTGACACTGATTCATTGTGGAAGCAAGGGATTATCGCCATACTCTCATGACTACAATTTATTGCCTTGTTTGATCGGATGTAAACAAGTGTCATTTGCGATGACACGTGGTGAAGGGATAATGACCTAGATCATGTGTACTAGTCATGTTGATGCCAAGTAGGCCTAGGCTTCCTCAGTACGTATGCAGGCTTCCTTTCTGCACAAAGCCCAAGCCCGTTTCGGAGTGGAGCGAAGAGAAAGCCACTGAAACAGCTATTAAAGGTTGCGGAGTGAGCCGGCCATCTAATCCGTAGTCGTGAGCGGAAATTCAGAAGGCAAAGCCCAGACCTATACTTCGTTGGTGCGTTAGGGATGCAGCCTTATCGCCACGTGATGCTCTTATCCGGTCTTGGATAACCCCAGCCACGCGCGCAGCACCAAGGTTGACACAACATCGTCAGCAGCCCCGGAGCTGCCTGTTGTCCATATATCACCACTTCGCCTCTCATCCTCCTTCAATCTCCCATCTCAAGTATTTCGGTGTCTTGAAGTGGTACCCTGCTTTGTTCCTCTTATCGCATTCCGACTTACCCGATCGGAGCCGAATAAGACCATTCGTTCTTCATCCTCTATCATGGCAGTCAAAGCAGTCGTACCGTTCCTCGTCGCCATGATGTTGGTGACGGGAGTATGTAATACGTTGCTCACCAAATTCCAAGTAAGACCGTCTTTGAATTGTCTGTAGAACTCTTGCTGACGTAGCTTTCTAGGACATGCAGTGCGTTCGCGACTGTGACTCCCCCGCCCCTGGGTATCGCAAACACTTCGAACAACCCGTTGTCCAGACGCTTCAAATGTTTATCGGCGAAATGGGCTGCTGGCTCGTTATCGGCGGCTTTAACCTCTATCAACGATATGTCTCTCGAAAGGCCGGATATGAGGCGCTTCCCACAAGCAATGGCGAAGATGCTGGCATTAGTACGCCCGCAGAGTCAGAGGAATCCGAGACTGGAGAAGTCGCAAACCCCCTGAAGCCTGCCCATGCATACGATGACAGCCGAATTCCATTGACGGGATGGACTATAACCCTCCTTGCGTTACCTGCGTGCTGTGATATTGCTGGAACAACGCTCATGAATGTGGGGCTTCTGTTCGTGGCAGCAAGTATTTACCAGATGACGAGAGGGGCGCTAGTACTCTTCGTTGGATTATTTAGCGTTTGGTTCTTGAGGAGGAGGCTAGGCCTGTACAAATGGTTCTCTCTCTTCGTGGTGGTTTTCGGAGTTGCCATTGTGGGCTTGGCTGGGGCTATTGCGAAGGATCACAAGGCGAGACCGTCAAGCCTAGAACCACATGCGAGTGTTGCACCGTCAGCGGCTGTGCAGACCATCATCGGCGTTCTCCTGATCGCCGGAGCGCAGATCTTCACGGCTACGCAGTTCGTGCTGGAGGAGCGCATCATGGAGAAGTATGATATGGAGCCGATCAAGGTCGTAGGCTGGGAAGGAACCTTTGGCTTCTTGGTCACCGTCATTGCCATGGTCACCCTCCACTTCGCGATCGGAACAGGATATTTCGATGCGAAGGAAGGCCTCTGGGAGGTGTTCCACAATCGTTCGATTGCCGTCAGTAGTCTTCTAATTATGATCAGCATTGGGTAAGTCAACTTCAAGCTCCTCCAAGACTAGTATAGCATGTTAATCGACACCAGTGGCTTCAACTTCTTCGGCCTCTCTGTCACTCGGACCGTTAGTGCGACCTCTCGATCCACCATTGACACGTGCCGAACGCTCTTCATCTGGATTGTCTCTCTTGGTCTTGGCTGGGAGACGTTTAAGTGGTTGCAAGTCCTCGGGTTTGCTCTGCTTGTGTACGGTACGTTCCTCTTCAATGACTTAGTTCGGCCGCCTCTCAAGAGGTGCGTCGAGCGCAGACCTCAGGAGCTCCTTCCTGAAGACCCTATTGAGCACATGTAAGATTATCATGTAGTATCTATCCGTCGCTTCAACAGTAATGGTATGTAGCATCTAGTGACTGGAGAAGGTGTCTGGTGTCTTTACTATCTTGTTCTGCATCTCTAGATCTGTATATAGGCCTTAGCAGCGCACCTGGAGGATCGCAATATCAGGTATCACCAAAATGTGATAGCGAAACACTCCTTCCCGCTCATTGTTCACGATTTCAAATTACGAGCGGCATGGGAGTTGAGGACTGACCCTAGTCTATTAACCTACCTAGATATTTTCGACATGTTACTGACTAACTGCTAAATTCCATTCGTAACTTCTAGTTTGCAGGTGATGGCAAACCTAATTCGGAAGACAGGTTGATTTCGTACGGATAGAGAAGCCCTGGGTTCGCGAAGTTCCTTGACTGGTCCGTGCACCTTGTTAGTAAGCCCACACACCCAAATTCGAAATATCCCCACTACCGATCATCTCAACCAGCGACAACCCACAACGACGGCCACGATATCCTGAATTCCACGCCCGGGAGTTCAGATTCGCCAATTCTATACCCGAAGACATGGCTGCCACTCATGGAGGAGCTATGTAAGTCGATTTGAGAGAAACCGCACAATCAAGCAGAAATAACTAACTGTGATGCAGCTCGAAGAGGAGGAAGTTCGTTGCTGGTACGCATAAGCCTTTCTCTACTGTATTACGAGCTGGTTGGAGTATTGGAGCTCTGGAGCCTCACCTTTTCCGACAACTTCACGCAGGTCGCAGGATTGGCTGCGGTTCTAGGGACATCGAGAATCGAAAATTGGCTCTAGGAAGACGGCACAAATGGATGGAAATGGCTAACAAGCTATCTCACAGACGGCGTCTTCTACGCCGAACTGAACGAATTCTTCCAGCGCGAGCTGGCCGAGGAAGGTTACTCCGGCGTTGAAGTCCGCGTCACTCCCACCGTCACCGACATCATCATCCGGGCAACCCACACACAAGAAGTCCTCGGCGAGCAGGGCCGTCGCATCCGCGAACTCACGTCGTTGATCCAGAAGCGCTTCAAGTTCCCCGAGAACTCCGTCTCCC
Organism: Lindgomyces ingoldianus; assembly: GCF_010093535.1. Classification (NCBI taxonomy): domain Eukaryota; kingdom Fungi; phylum Ascomycota; class Dothideomycetes; order Pleosporales; family Lindgomycetaceae; genus Lindgomyces; species Lindgomyces ingoldianus. The sequence continues at coordinate 774,362 of NW_022985163.1, read as the reverse complement.
TCTATGCCGCTAAGGTGCAGAACCGTGGTCTCTCCGCCGTTGCCCAGTGCGAGTCCCTCCGATACAAGTTACTGAACGGTCTGGCCGTCCGAAGGGCATGCTATGGTGTCCTTAGGTTCATCATGGAGAGCGGCGCGAAGGGTTGTGAGGTCGTTGTCAGCGGAAAGCTGAGGGCTGCGCGTGCTAAAAGCATGAAGTTCACCGTATGTTGCGCGAACCTTTCCCTATAATTTTTGTGATCTGGAAGAGAATACTAATATGGAAATAGGATGGTTTCATGATCCACTCTGGTCAGCCAGCCAAGGATTTCATCGATGAGGCCACCCGTCACGTCCTCCTCCGCCAGGGTGTCTTGGGTATTAAGGTCAAGATTATGCGCGGCTCAGATCCAGAAGGAAAGGCTGGCCCATCTAAGTCTCTCCCCGACTCCGTCACCATCATCGAGCCAAAGGAAGAGCAACCCGTCGTACAACCCATGTCTCAAGACTACGGTGCAAAGGCCCTCGCTGCCCAACAGGCCGCAGAACAGCAGAGACTGGCAGAGCAGCAGGAGGGTGGTGAGGCGCCAGCAGAGGGCTATACTGAGGAATAGAGTAGAGTAGCATGTGAGGATATGGCTGTGACCTAAGAGGGCGAATACGGACAGGGTAAACGAATCCTTGGGTGAAAAGGCAGCGATGATGCATGATCAATCTTCTTTGCATTCGGATGGTTCCTTTGACAAAGGAGGGTTTATATGGAGTCTAGTGCTGTGTACTCTTTCAATCACCCAACAAATTCAGAACATGGCTTCTCGCTACTCTCTTTTCTCGATTTATTCGTGCTAGTAAGACAGGTGGGTTGTTGTGCAGAAGGACCATTTTCAGCTTAGAGCACGCTCTCTTGAGCTTGCTACTCATATATATGCATACGCCTCTCAGTCTTTCTTCTCTAGATTGCTCAAGTCAATTATTGAACACCTACGACTAACACGATATTCCCAAAATAATGGACGTTCGTACAAGCTGTCACCGATACTTTTACGAAGGCGACAACACCCACAAACTCTAACTCCTCAGCCCTTAGGCGATGAGGGAGGCTGTTGGCAGCAGGCTCTCTTCAGGGCTCTCTATATATCCATGCTAACGCTGTCTTTCAAGCTCATGTATAGCAACGCTACTTGACCAGAATGTCTGCTGCAGATGATAGTTGTACGTCATGATTTAAGAATGAATATGTTATGGAAAAGGGGAACGCTAGGAGGGTAAAGTGAAAGCAATGATATATTTTCGCATGGTCGTTTTATTACTCAATTTTGTTATTTATTGTTTCCTAGGGTTCAGGGTGGAGAGGACTGTTGGTAAAGTCTTGAGTTACGTAGTTCCATCTACTACCGTCATTCACTTCCATCCCCATGACTTGATTGGCCTGCTGTTCGTTTATGGCAGGACTACTGTCCACAGGTCCAAAGTACTTACCAGAATTGATAGTGAATAATTCCTCCCCCACCCCCAATACGCCTTTTGCCCACCAAACGTTTCTAGGCTTTGTATTCCAAAGCTTCCAGACTTTGGCGCAATTTAAATGGCACAATGGGTAGGTCTGTAATTTAGAGTTTCTATGGCGGCGAGCGGCGAGTATACGTTTCGTGGTCGAGGTCTAGGCCTGGGCTTTGGGTATGAGTGTGTTTCTTAAGTCACAGCGGCGAGAAGATCTGTGAGGGAGGACGTGGGATGATCGAAGAAAGTGTGACTCTGCTGGAACAAAATGAGGATTTCTTCTGGAGAGCCAGGCGATGCAATCGATCCGTAGCGGCAGTAATATTAGTATAGCGCTCGGGAAAAGCAAAGGTGAGCGTGTGACTGTTACAGTTGCCATAGCAAACACCTGACATGGTGAGGCAGTCAGTCATTCTTTCACCTCAACACACCCATTTCGCACGGGCCTCCAATATCTCCACCGCCAATCATCTCTCCCCTAGAATATACTGCAAATGCGCTTCTCAAAAAAGCTGTAAAAGACCCTAATATCTTAAATCCATCAGCAATAGCTCACTATAGTAGTTTAGCCATATTCTAGGCCAATCTACACTTCATATGACTCTTTTTAGGGGAGGGGGCATACTCTCTAAATGTGTACTACCCTCGGGGTTTGAATATGGGGTTTCTGCTGATTAGAATAAAAAGTTCTCGCGAATGAGGTCTTCTCCGTGGCCTCTGTGAAATCTATAGGCCGGCGAAAAAAGCATCTCTTTTGTCCTTTTTCGGCTTTTTTGGAGGGGCTGAGCGGGGGAAAATAATCTGGACGACAACGGAAAACGTCATTTTGCATTAGCGACAACGCCCCAAAATTGTCAAAATAGTACTGTCTGACCGTAAGCATGCGAAGTGATAACGGGGAGTGATGTCAATAACAGAAAATAACAAGTTATGAATACAGACAACAACACTGCAGGCTACGAAAAGCGGTAATGGGAGACCAAAAAAATTGGGCCTTTTTCTCCTTTTTCGCTATAGAATACCTCTACCGGAATTGTCCCTAATTACTTCAAGGACCACACGCCGTTCTCCTCGGCAATTTCAATAGGCCTGTTTTCGTCTAGCGACCTGCGACCAGCTTCTAGGATGGCAGTGGTCGCAATCGTGTTCTTTAATGTCGGTAGTGGACGCCGGTCGAGTTCTTCGAGCGTAACTTTGCCTTCATTCACGGCGTTCACGGCATCTACGAATTTCTCGAAGGAGATGTACCCGTAGCCAATCTGTCCAGCGAAATTCCCCTCCTCATCTGGAGCGTATTTCATGTAAAATCTAGTAGAGTCAACCGTAAAACAAGAGCGAATGGTTGTGGGTAGACTTACGGATTATACCATAGCAAACCCGTGTCATCATCCGTGACATCGTAGCCCCGCTTCGCTTGATTTACTCTGATCTCTCCATTGCTAGCCATGTAATGGAAATATTGATTTGAATGAACACCTGCCTTCTGCGGTGCGGCCCAGCCAGCTGTGTAAACACCTGTCGCTCGTTTACCAGGATCACTCTTCTTGACCCAATCCACGAGCAACGTGATGGTGTCTTCCGTACCTGGCGCACACCCGAGGTCGGTTGCAATTCCCCGCGCAGCACTGCCCATCACTCGCACAGGCCGATAATCCGGGATCATCGACTCGTTGATATCAATGTGGTGTGAATTAAGGTAGTACGAGATGTCGCTGTCCTTCCCCGCCCACGCCTTGAACGTCTCCAATTGGCTCCTGGATGGCCATAGATTAGGTTACTGGCAGCTATTGGAGAGTGAAAGTATTACTTAGGCTGGCTCATGTATGAGTAGAAGTAGTTGAAGTCGCCCAACTTCTGTGCCCTGAAGCGAGCATCTGCGTATGCAGGATCATATCGCTTGTGGTGTTCCACGTATACGAAGACGTTGTGCCTCCGGGCGGCGTCGAGCAGCTGTTGGTGGTGTTCTAGAAGTTTGACTGCGGGTTTAGTAATGAGGACGTGGATTCCTCGTTCAATGGCGTATAAGGCAATTGGGTAGTGGGTCGTATCAGGGGTGAAGATGGTGACTACGAGAGGTCAGTTTATCCTTACCAACGCTCGTTCGAGATTTTGCATGAGTGGAGATCCTTACTTGCGCTGCCTTTTGGTAAGGCATCAATTGCGGTTTTGTACGCGTCTGGATTACGTTTGCCCTCTTTGGGGTACTCTTCGAATGAGACGTCGAGGCCATTGTATGCCTCGGAGATATTTTTTTGAAGATGCTCGCCTACGCCAGGTCAGCGGACCGGATTGACCTCCAATGGGTGTTGTGCCGTACGGATCGCGGGATATTTGTCACCAGACACTCCTACCATTGAGAGCTTCCCAACCTTCCCCCGCCGCCTCAGGTCGAACAGTGTCAAGCCAACAACACCCACCTTCTTGTCGGATTTCGAAGCTCCCCCGCCCACAAAGCCTGTTGTGTACTCTCCGGTCCCGACCTGAGCATTTCATTAGCCATGGCATTTAGTGGCGATAATCGCAAGAGGCGGTGTGATGGGAACATCCAGGAACGAAGAAAAGCAATTCTGATTGCGCATGGTGCGAGAGTAGGTAAGGTGGGAAAAAGGAAAACAGTATGCAGCTCGGACAGCTGCCCCTCACCTGACCAAGATGGGCAAACTCACCATCAAAACCTCAAGGGGTGCCATAATTGCTATTATAATTACTATTTCCCTGTGTCAGTGGTATGTTTATCTCGATTCTCAGTATGGATGGCAACTGCTTCTGGAGAGTGGTAGAAGATCGGTCGTCGAGAACTCGAAAATGCGGCCCTGCATCGGCCTTTGGTTCGGTCTTTGACATAGGGCTGAGCTATCGATACGAACGGAAAATATATTCTCAATGAGTGATGAGGGGGCAGATAGACCGAGCTCCAGTGTACGCCAGCATTTTGCCGGAGCTCCCCTCGCCCAGATCGTTCTTCAATGGCAATCTTTCCCCAGGCCAAGACAACCACCCGTCGACGACCCATGCACCCCACGCCCTCTTCCACAACTTCATTCGTGGAAAAACCATCACTGGTGCGTGAGCAGCGACCACCTCCAACCGTCTGTGATGCAGTGCCACCATAAACCTCATTCACCCTACCAGACATTGCACCTCTCCCCTTAACACAACCGATAATTTTAGTCACCTTCCTTTGAAAAAGGCCGCAATTGTGTCCCGCATCTCCCGCAGGCATCCGCTGAAGATGCTGCGAGCTTCAGCCCACAGCCCTGCAAGTGACAGTGTCCGGCCCCCGTTCCGAGCTTTCGCTGTGTCAAACTCTGTTGCGTCCGGCGAATAGCGATCATGTATTGACTCTCTTGACTTTCAAAGGGATGGAGAAAAGCACCAAAGGTGGGATGGAATTGGGCTGCCGGCTAGTCCACTGCCTACTTTACACCGATTGTTCTCCATCTCGCTGTTATATTAAACGACGCCCGAAGTTCGCATGTGGACTGCAGACCATAGCACCCCGTCTCCCCTCCTCCGGTTCTCCAAATCTCTTGGTTTTCTGTGTCTTCTTCAAATCTTTGTTTCTCTTTTCACGCCTCTTTCACTATGACTTCAGGCAGCGTAACGAACGGCTACACAAATGGTGTTGCTAACGGCCATGCCAAACCACGTACACCTCTTCGGCCCGGCATCTACTCGCCCACGATGACCTTTTTTAACCCAGAGACCGAAGAAGTTGACCTCCCGACAGTCCGGAAACATGCGGTGAGGCTTGCTGAAGCGGGCCTTGTTGGGCTCGTTACCATGGGATCCAACGGAGAGGCAGTGCATCTGTCTCGGGCTGAGAAGGCCGCCATCACGCGAGCAACGCGTGAGGCTTTGGATGAGGCTGGATACCATGACGTGCCTGTCATTGTAGGGGCATCCGAGCAAGGCATTAAGCTCACTATCGAACTCTGCAAGGAGTCCGCCGCTGCTGGCGGAGAGTACGTGCTTATCGTACCCCCAAGCTACTACCGCTACGCTATGGATGAGGAAGCCCTCTACGAGTATTTCACAAGTGTTGCGGATGGGTCACCGCTTCCTATCATCCTGTACAATTACCCCGGGGCTGTTGCGGGCATAGATATGGACAGCGACCTCATCATAAAGCTTGCCAAGCACCCCAACATCGTCGGGACCAAATTCACTTGCGGTAATACCGGAAAGCTTACCCGAGTTGCTCTCGCTACGAATGCTGTCACTACCAAGACCCAAGGCAGTGGGTATATGGCCTTCGGTGGTATGGCTGACTTCACTGCCCAAACAGCAGCCAGTGGTGGTTCTGGGATCATTGCCGGGGGTGCCAATGTCGTCCCGAAGACCTGTGTCAAGGTGTGGAATCTGTGGGCGGAGGGAAGGTACGATGCAGCCCTAGAACTACAGAGGACCCTCAGCAAGGGCGACTGGGTCCTTACCAAAGCCGCGATCCCGGGAACGAAGTCGGCCATCCAGTCATATTACGGCTATGGCGGCTACCCTCGTCGGCCACTTAAGCGACTGAGCCAAGAGAGGGTTGAAGCCGTCGCGAAAGGAATTAAAGAGGTCATGGATGTGGAGAAAAACTTATGATAACACTCGAGCATTGTCTTAACTCTGCGTATTGCTCCAACACTCCTTACCGAGCAAGTCTTTGTTATGAAAATACCTGAGAAGATTATGTTGTTTTCATTTATCACGCATGTCATCTGCATTCATGAGGGTCTTTGTTTTGTAAATACACACATCTTGGGATAGGTAATAGAGGACAGGTTCTCTATGCATCTGGTATATTGCCACGCGCCACAATCGCGGTTCTCCGCCATTGGACTCCCTACAGCGATTGTGTATGATAACTTGCAGGGTAAGTGTCATTGACCTACTCGGTGATCTTCGCTAGTAAACTACCAAGGGTGGAGCAGACGACTTGCTGCTCAAGCACCTTTCAGTGCACACGAGTCATTCGCTAACTTTCGATACGAGCTTGAGGTGTCTTTGTTCCTGTCGATTTCGGCTGGGGTAGCCTCTCCGACGTTAACCCGTACTTGGCGCCCCCTCGTTGGTTTACTGGCTCCCAAATACCTAAGGAAAGGATGAGCCTGAGTGATAATTATAGAAATGTTTGTTTAAACATCATCACTAATTCCTTAACTTATGCCGATGCTCCCGATTCTCGTCCCGCGTCGGATCTCCGCCGGTAACTTTCTAACCCTGGGCTATTCTGATACCGCTTGGCACGCAATCGACCTCGACTCAAAGCTGCAATATCATTGCGTAAATGAGCATTACGGCTCGGGTTCGCTTTTCGCCTGGTAAGGGCTGGAGAAGTGGCACATAAAAGATCGAGCTAGTATGGTCGATTCTTCGCGGCGTGGTAATCTTTCTCTTTCAAATCTACTTGTGAGGGCTCACGCCGTATCCACTCATCCTTTGTCACTCAATGTAAGTCTCCCAGTAGCGATTCGCAAATTTATAAGACTTCTCTTAATCGTCCTTGACTAGGACTACTAGTCATACATTGACGAATTGCAGAAAGCCTTCCTTTTGGAGTAAACGAAGGTCCAGACTCTTTCCCCAAGCCCCCGTAAATTTCCAGCGAACATGATAATAATACCGTCGCTCAATGCTCAATACTTAATAACTTTTCAAATCGCGAGACCATTTCCTAAATTTGTCCACCGATATAATGAAAGAACCTCCCTTCGCTTTGCTGGATTCATCTCCCGGTGTTGGTTCACTCCCTTTTTGATCTGCGCTAACGTCGAGATCATGACTTTTCGGAAATTTCTCTGCGTCAAGAATTAGCATTTCTCCGCTTAGACGATCCCCGAATTATCGCCTTACCTGATATTCTGTGTTCAAAGTAACGACAGCCGCTTCGTGGGCGCGCACGATTGTTTCACAAGCTTTGATCACGCCATCATTTGTGTCCACCTGTAATTTATCGGCTAGCAACAGAAGAATTAAACTTCCTTGCAAGAGATACTAAATTTATTGGTAAGTTGGCTGCCACGGCTAGTTTCAGCGGGGAGAACTTACCATTCCAAAGAAATACGGCATGAACGAAAGGTCTGGGTCAAGCTCAAGAATCTCATCCACAGCATGAGCAGCAGAAACGGCGTTGGATGTCGCCGCAAGGAATGATTGAGAGCAAATCCACATATTGTCATCCTCCAAAAGAGATACCGGGTCCCATTTGCCATGGAGAAGTATGTGGAGAACATACATGATGTGGGTTCCGTATGCGACAACCTTCTTCGTCTGGTGTATCCATTCGCTTCGGACGGGATCTGGAGTACCGTTCGGGTTGTTTGCGGCATCTTCCCTTGAAGGTCTGCACCCTTGTTGGATCTTGAATTCTTGCAGGCTGTACGCGTACCTTTCGAGTTGGAGGGTGATTTCGTTCTCATGGAGCTCCCATCCAGATGTCCTGCGTTGCCCAAACCTTGGATGGTTTTTCTGCGCATTGAGGTCCACTATGTCGCCAAGGATCGTCATCAGCGGTAGGAAGAATCCGAATATGTCGTGGGAAATACACTGGAATGTGAGTCCCTTTCGTTTTGGGGTTGAACTTCCGGTATAGAATTCCCCGGCCTGCCACACGGTATCCTGTACAGGCTGATATAGCTCCTCGCATTCACTATCCAGCATCGCTAATGGCCTGTTATAGCACAGTCCGAGGTGCCTGTCAATCATGTAAAGAAGCCACCAAAGCCTCCTTCGTTCCTCCTTCATCTCTTCGATGAGCGCGAGAGCTGGGGATCCGGCCGGCATTTGCACCCCTGAGTTAGAGCCATCCGACATTCCCATGTCCATTTCCCCATTTTCTGTTCCATTAGAGTCGCGATCGGCCGTGAAATCCTGAGGTAGCTCCCTTCCTAGTTTCAGCTCTCTCGCCAGACCCCAGGCGGCATTCAACCAGCGAAGACTGAAATTGGGTTAGTAGTGTGGCACAAGAATCAAGCTTCTATCCATACCTAGCAGCTTTGTACTCACTGGCCGAAGTGACGGTGCCAAGGTTCAGGTAAGTGGCAACATCATCTAGGGTACCTGTAGGGGATATTCCAACTTCCATTCTTGCATCATAGCGGCCCACGACACGTTCAACTCCAAAAGCGTCATGTGGGGCCGGACTAACCATTGAGCCTGCACCTTGGGCAAAGCCATGAGCCCCTGTTGGTGAGTGGACTAGTGGTTTCAACAAATCGATCGTGAGCTTCCACAGCTTTTGACAGATAACGCCTCTCGCTGAAGGTGACGATGTCAAGTAGCTTGCTTCACTGGTTTGAGCAGCTATCCACAGAAGACTTGCCAAGAGGGCCGGGGTGCACTTCCTTGGTTTGTGCTGTCGCAAGAATGAACGCTTCCTAAACACAGTTCCAAGTATGTACGGCGACACGGGTTCCATAAAGACGGATGAGGAACTTTGAAAATAGAACTCCAAGAGATCACAAGCCATTGACATGGACATGATTGAGCCTAGGTGAGGAATCAAAGGTTTTAGAACGGGGTACCTGCATGGCGTAATCCCAGGGTGAGACGAGGTAGCGCTGGCTGCAGACTGGGGCGATCCAGTGTCTCCAGATCCATAACTATGCGGAGAGGATTGCCGGACTGCTGTGAAATGCATTGGATAACTCATGGTCGCATACTCCGGAGGCATGGACACGGGCGTACCCGAATTCGGTACGAGGTGCATCTCGTTCATGGCAAACATTAAGTCCTCATTTCGTGGCATTGGGACCTGCAGCGGGTGCGGATACGGATTCATTTCTCCAGGGCTTAGTAACAAAGGATCTATCATGATATGGTTGACATGGCCGTCGAAAGTTTGGTCTGGAGATTTTGTAAGTATTAATGGCCATGTAAAGCATTAAACGGTCTAAAATCTTACTTGGGGGCATAGCCTGCCACCGAGGCGATGTTACGTGGTGCATGTCGTCTTTGGTGGTTGGAAAATGCTGACTTATTGGTGTTGGCTGTGCAGGCGACCATATCCCGTCTTCCATCTCAGGAATTACGTCGGCTCCTTCGTAGTGACTGGAGGTCTGTATGGAAAGTCCATTTCCGTTTTGAGGGCTGCGCGGATCTGTATGCGCTGCCTCCTCTCTCTGCTTTTGGATGTGTCGAGGGACCTGGAGAAAGATTAAGCACACCGCTATTTGAAGGCAATGGAAGACTGCTGACCTTTCCTCGGCGCTTCTTCTCTCTGTTATACTGGCAGACATACTCGAGTTCTTGCGCTTCATTAGTGTCGTGACCGACAGATATTGGCAGCTCGAGTTTTCTACGTACCTATACATCGCGAGCACGGCGCCTGTCCGTTGCAGCGTGTTCGCATACGGTGGCAGTGGTCACAAGCTCGGCTTACTCTTCGCTTGACAGGAGCGGAGCCTTTGCGCTCCAGCTTATTCAACTCAACCGAAGCGGCTTCCATCATGGCGACGTAGAGCGGAAGATTTCTTTTGGTGGAAGGGTGGGTGTTGCAATCATTTGGGGGAGACTGGGGACGCTCATGAGATACTTCAGGGAACAGATGTGGGCCTCCAACGATCCTTACACTGCCGAGGAACAACGTCCGACTCTTGGAATCCCTGGTCGTGATGGGCCGTTACCAGGATCAGGATCTGTGGCTTGAAGCTTCCATGCGTCCACGAGGGCTTCGAGAAGCGAGATCAACACCAGGCCAATATCAAAAGACGCAATCATTAATTCTTCCATGAGTGATTGGCCTGACGATCTGGGGGCAATTGCTCATGGCACCTGGTCGTTGGGAGGCACTCGATGCATGCTGCGGAGATGTGGCATATTTACCCATTTAACCAGTGATCTCTGAGTGGATCAGTCAACCTCCGGTTAAATGCCCATACATCGGCCCCGCAGGTGCCCTGTCAAGCGACCTTTGAACCCTACGGTTTGCAGGTTAGTCTCTTCACTTCCTTCCAACATCACCCCCCCCCCCTCGCTCTTGCAACACCTTGGCCCCCCCATTTACGATCCTGTGCCTGACGGCCATTCCCTTGATCGTGGCTTGCATCGCCTGACCACCTGCAACGCCCATCGGACCTGCCAGATGCATGCAATCGTCAACGGCGAGCCCTCCGCAGGACCCTTCTCCAGGCTCGGCGGGTCGACAGGGTCGGAGAATTCATAAAAGCAGTTTCTTATAGACTTATTTCCCTTTCTCCGGGAGATTAGATGTGTATTGTTAAGTGTGCGCTTTGCTACCACAGGTAATGCAATCCGCGCTGAAACTGCTCCATACTCAAGGCAGACATCGTTGATATGGCCATGGAGATCGAGTAAACAAAAGGGGCCGGTGTGCATTTCATCATGCTGGCGGTGAAACAGGCCAGTGGAAGGTTGATCCGCCCATGCATCGCTTCGAAGTTCTGAATCTACGGTGAATGACTCGATTAAGGCACAGCGCATCATGTTCCAGAAGCACATCTGTTCTGGAGGCTAGTAAGTAATTACCCATGCATCACTTTACCTCTTCTCCACAAGTACCAAACGCATGGGAAACCCGCACTATCTTTGTCTCTGGCACGCTGGAAGCATGACCATGAGGAGAGTTTGACGTCTCGGTTAGCGAATATGCGCAAAGGGGCAGAAGGGAGTTGGTGCAGCGAAACTCCTATTTTCCAGACGACCAAGCCCTGCACGTCTAGTCATTGGGTACTCTACAATGTTCACGGCATGCTGAATGACTAATTGGAAACATAGCTTCGGTCTGCTAAGATTCAGTATACCAGGCCTAACCTATAGATTTTCGCTAATGTCAGAATACTATTCAGCACGTACCTACCTCTGACTACATCTTTTTGAGGTTGCTTTCACCTTGCAGTATGCATAGTCACCTCATCTTGATCAACTCGCCTCAATTTTCAGTCGTTTCACAAATCCCACCACCAAATGTCGCTTCCAGGCACATGGAACTCAGGTCAAGGCGGCGGTCCCTTCCTTTCAATGCGACGAAGAAGATCAGTGATTCATCGTCACACTTCCTTTCCTCCTCAAGCTTCGTCTTACGATAATTGATTGCACACATGCGCGTTCTTCTCATTGCCCCGGCGGGCCGTAAATGAGTTCAGGCAGAGCTGGAGCAGGTCCAACCCTGATCCGGTCATCCTACTGGTAGGCGCTCAAAATCGCTGTAGTCTACTGCAACCTCCAGAGGAGAAAATTGCAAAAATGCAGGGTGCATGCATACCGGCAGAAATCTCCACATTCCCATCTGCAGGCGTCCCACAGCGCAGGACCCAGATGGACTGCATTGGTTGTGTAGCCTCAACATTTCCTCAAGGACTATTGCGGAACGTCTGCAACCACCACATGTCGAAAGGCAATGTAGCTATTTCGAGAAAATAAGAAGTAAGGGAGACCAATCGGTGAGCAGCCTCTTTCTTTGCTTGTTCTTCGTCTTCTCCTTTTGCCTGAATGTACTTCCCCAGCGCCGATCATGGCACATCCCCCGCAAACCGCTAGGATCTCCTTCTCGGCTCTATTAAACGTGTTCTCTTCTTTAATAGCTCTGGCCACTGTCGAATCTTTTTGAGGCCTTCTGGAATGCAACTGACCTGTTTTGAGGCCCTGCACCCGCGTCCACAACCCTATTGGATAGGAAGGGGGTACTGCCTTATTCGAACACTGGGAAGCACATCCCGGTACCCTCGCATTTCGTTAATATATGAAGTAGGACAGCTGATCTCTAATTAGGCTACAAGCGGTCGGTTTTTGGACATCGCAATGGAAAAATTCTGGGGCCTCATGTTGGTACGTTTGTGCGTCTTGAATTCTCGAGCTCTCTCCTACCCGAGGTGATACGAACATACATCCTCCGCGTTATTTGGTGTCTTTGGAATCCTATGGCCAGGCATTCCTATATCACTACCCCAGTATTTTACCAGATGCAGCTTTTTGGCTGTGGAGTGGCGTCCGTGGCTTATTGGCTTGCACGACATCCGATCGCTGTAGATGAAAGCAGTCTCTTTTAAGGTCTGATAAGCTGCAGGAGTTGCCATGTTTAGTGCAGCCCGTTCAAAGTGTGCCTGGACATCTCGGCTGGATACTCAGCCCTGTGTGACTCTCGACTAGGGTCATCATGCGGCGGCGAAAGCGTATCACGACGTCTCGCGATTTTACTTTGCTCCCGCTCCTAGCTGCCGCGTGCGGGTGTACAAGCATTTTACGCAAGCCACCAGGGGGAGAGATGCAGTGCGACGGAATACGAGTATCAAGAGCGGCTGTCATAGCTGTGGACGGCCTTAACCCTCCTCCACAACAAACACGATTGTTATATCATACGTATCACAGCTCCAGAGGCAATTGTGGGGACGCAGTTGACGAATTGAGCCTCTCTCAAAGCGGATATGCAGATACGCCAGCCAGCCGAAAGCAGGAACTTCGCCAAATTCTTCGCTTGATTGCTGCAATGTTTCTCGCTTCATGGTTCTTACCTTTCCTTGTAATAACGCTCGACCGGGGAAACAATAACGGTGAGCGTGCCAGCCCCTCTTTAGGTGAATTGTGGGCAATCAATTCTCCCCGTGGCAGCGGATGTGGGGCATTGCAGAACGGGGTTGCATGAACGGCTTGGTCGGATGTGGAAGTCTACAATCTGCTTGTCCGCAAGAGGGGTTAACAAGTTAGAAAGCGAGGGTAGCGCATGTGGAGGAGAGTTTGAATCGGATCATGGATAATCCAGTCACAGAGTGGATACTAAAATTTACCCCATGGGGTTCCCCTCACGAACACGACGATAGACATGGGGATATAGACATTTTCCACTAACAGCCAAGCAGCTGAAACCCAAGGTATACCTTGTGGATTCAACTACACAGGAGTGAAATTGAACCACACTCACTTTTGCTCTTTCGCAGACGCAGCTTTCTCAGCGTCCTCTTTCATGCCCGCTTGCACCCACTTCCGAGCTTCAGCCGCATGTCTCTCCATCTTCGCCTTGTCCTTCAGAAGTTCTTTGATTTTGTGCGGGTCGGGCACATGTCGGCCTTTCTCGACACCAGGCCGAGCCGCCATGCGGTCTTCCCAAGCTTTTAGTGCCGGGAACTCGTCAATGTCGACGCCGGCCCAGCCAGCTGATGCGATCCAGCCCCAGTGAGCAATGTCGGCGATGGTGCATTTGGTACCAGTTAGGTAGGGGATATTCTTGGAGGAGAGGTGAGTGTTGAGCACCGAGTAGAGACGTCGGGTTTCGTTCTGGTAGCGCGATATGCCGTATTCGAAGATGTCGGGGGCGTAGCGGGTGAAGTGGTCTTTGCGGGAATGTTAGTATTTGTTGGATATGATGTAGAACTTGGCGAATTTGAGATGTAGTGTAGTGCAGGTGGGCCTCCATGAGATGAGGGATAGACTTCCTTGATGTGGGTGCGCAACCTCTCCCAACGCAGCACCACGTCGCATTTCTCCACCAAATCCTTCCGTACCTTTCGAAAGATACGCAAATATCTGAAGTAGAAACAAGATATCCACTTACTAGCCTGTCCTTGCATCGGACCCAATCCCGCATTCTGAAAGAACAACCAGTTGTTCATCTCATAGAACTCCCTCGTCCCCGGCGGATATGAAATCTTATAATCCTTGTCGTATCGAGCAACGAGATACTGCATGATGGAGCCGGATTCGAAGAGATTAATTTGTTGGCCATCAGTGAAGGTGTCGGTGAGCGCGGGGATGCGGCCGTTTGGGTTGATAGCTAAGAACCATGGCTCTTTTTGCGTATTTTTTGAGATATCTATTTTGTGGACGGTGTAGGGGATTCTGGGAGGGTGAGTATGAGGGGTTGATACTTGGAGAGGTAATATGGAATGTAGAGTCGAGGGAACAGCTCACCCTAGCTCTTCGAGAGTGATGGAGATCTTGATTCCATTGGGGGTCTGTGTGGTGTAGAGGGTAATGGAGGGTTCTTTAGAAGACATATTGAAATATCACCAGTTGAGATTAGTGGAGAGCCGAAGGCTGGTAGCGAGTTGTTATGAGGTTGAGAGTTTTGAAGTTTGGAGACCTTTATAGCTTTGGGAGAGGTGAGGTGGGGTGAGGGGCAGTATGACGAAGATCGATTGCTTAGAAATTACAATTGCGATTGAATTCCCCTTCCGCACGCGGAGCGAATGGTTAATCCACGGCGAGACCTGGACCTTGGAGGGTATAAGTTTAGAAGAGATGAGGATAGTAGAGGAAGATGAGAGGATGACTATTAGCTCATAGTATGATGGCGAGAATTTAGCTGTGGTTCCTAGGGGATGGTGGATACAGTACTCAGGTACCTGCATCCCTTCGTTCACTTTTTTAATGTGCTATATGGCTTTACATCTGCGCTGAGTTGCCGAGTCTGAACCTTTCTCTATTGTGGGCGGGATGGGAAGAGAGCTTCTAAAGCCGCGGACTGATGCTTCCAAGGTTATTATTCCACATCCGCGATGCTTCACACAAGTCGCCCAGTCCTTGAGAAAATAGTGATTATGGCGGCTGTTGGGGCGCATCGGTGGAGGATGTCTACCGACGCTGCTGGTCAACGGTCGACCGAGCAGGCCATGGCACGTGATCAAGGCGCTAATTTTCCCGCTAAGAAGTCTTGGCCAAACGCGCTGGAAGTTCTCGCCTCTGCGCCTCTTCCTCCTTGTCCTCAACACCACTAACTCGTCCATTCCCACAGCTTCTCAAAGCTTTTCAACAGTTGCTACTAACTATGGCGTGGCGTAATCAGGGTATCACAGGCTCCAACAACGTCCCTCTTGGTCGTCGCCGATTCGGAGGCGACTCCGATGATGGAGGATACAATCCTGCAGAGCCTGCGACTGGCTTGCCAGAACTGAAGCGTGGTCGAAGCCCGACACGCGGTACGTGTTCCCATCTCTCTGTATACCTCCTATATTTGATAAGTATGTTGCTAACGAAGTCACAGATGAGCCTTCTGTCGATGGCCCTAAGAGGCGCAAGAAGCGCAACCGTTGGGGTGCCCCCAACGACAACAAGGCAGCTGGCCTCATGGGCTTACCCGTCCTGATTGATGGTCGCCACATGACTTCGGAACAAATCGATGCTTACATCCTGCACTTGCGTATCGAGGAGATTAGCCAGAAGCTGAGGATCAATGATGTCGTCCCGGCTGATGGTGATAGGTGAGCTCTCACTACGTGCTTGTCCAAGCACAGCTTCTAACTTAACAAACCCGCAGATCCCCGTCTCCCCCTCCACAGTATGATAATTTCGGTCGTCGTGTCAATACTCGCGAGTTCCGCTACCGCAAGAAATTAGAGGATGAGCGCCATCGTCTCGTCACGGAAGCGATGCGGACGATCCCTCAGTACCATCCGCCCTCTGACTATAGGCGCCCAGCTAAGACCCAAGAGAAAGTCTACGTTCCAGTGAATGACTACCCGGAGATTAACTTCAGTATGATACTAACCCCCCAATTTCTAACTCCTAACCCTTTTTTCTCTGCCCTTTCCTTCGTCTTGGCTCTGCATGCTCAGACTGCAGAGGTCTGCTGCACAGCACTGTCACTAACCCGTCGCGCTGTATCGCCATATTGCTCAAACTCTTTGATCACCAGCTAACAACAGCTTTTTCACTAACAGTTGGGCTTCTCATTGGCCCCCGTGGTAACACGCTCAAGAAAATGGAAGGAGAGTCCGGCGCCAAGATCGCTATCCGTGGCAAAGGCTCTGTCAAGGAAGGCAAAGGCCGTTCTGACGCCGCTCACACCAGCAACCAGGAAGAAGATCTTCACTGCCTTATCATGGCTGACACTGAAGACAAGGTCAACAAGGCCAAAGCTTTGATTCACAACATCATCGAGACTGTAAGTATTGTATACCCTACCAGTCAATTTTTTTTAACTCTTGACTGACCTGACTAGGCTGCCTCCATCCCCGAAGGCCAGAATGAACTAAAGCGTAACCAGCTCCGTGAGCTTGCTGCTCTGAACGGTACCCTTCGTGACGACGAGAACCAAGCTTGCCAGAATTGTAAGTCTAACTCATTGTCCCTTCGCATCGGCACTGGCTAATCAAAATACAGGCGGCGAGATTGGCCACAGGAAATATGACTGCCCCCAGAAACAGAATTTCACTGCGACCATCATCTGTCGCGTCTGCGGTGAAGCCGGACATATGGCCCGTGATTGCCCTCAACGTCGGAAGGGACAGGATTGGCGCAACGATGACCGCGGATTTGGAGGTCGCAACGGGAGTAGGATCGAAGGAGGACCACCGCAGGACGAGATGGGTGCTTTCCTGGAGTCGATGGCTGGTGGCGGCGGTGGTGGCCGACCTCAGCAGAGCATTGAATACAATGGGGGCAAAGATGGCTTTGGCGGCGATGAGCAGCGCAACATGAAGCCTTGGGAACGTGGTCCGACTGGTGCACCTGCTCCATGGACTCGGAACAACCGCGACGAACGTGATGGCGGCGCTGGCGCACCACCCCCATGGGCCAACAATGCTTCCTCGTACAACGCTGGTGGCTACAATGCAGCACCCCCACCATGGGCTGCTCCCGCTGCCGCCGCTGCTGCACCAGGCGGAGCAGCATATCCTTATGGTGATTACGCGGCGGTTGGTCATGGAGCCGCTCCTGGTATAGCCGCGGGAGCTCCACCCGGTCTCAGCGCTTTCGGTGCCCCTGGATATGGCAACGCCGCCCCTCCTCCGCCGGGTCTTGGCCCTCTGTTCCAGCACTATGGTGGTAGCCCGCCCCCACCACCACCAGCTGGGGGTGTTCCGCCGCCTCCACCACCTCCTAGCGATATCCCACCGCCTCCCCCGACTGATTTGCCTCCCCCTCCCCCTCCGGCTTAGAAAACAGATCTTTTGAGATCAAGCCAGATGCATATCATTGGTGACCAGACTGCCTCATTTTGTCGGGTAAGAGATTCAAAGGCCTCTTTCTAAATCATAAGTGGTTGCTAGGAAAAACTGCCTTCGGGTGTATACATGCTCCGCAACAGGACAGTGATTCGTGTGTTTTCATCTGTACAGTTATCATTTGGAAAATTTGTTTAATTTGTCAATTGTATTCAATGGTCTTTCTTTCAGAATCATCCCTAGTCAGGCGCCTGCTCGGTGATTCTTTCAAATACGTGACACAAAGTATTTTGAAGAAATTTGAAAGGTTAGCATACCTTAATTGGAAGCGCATGATGAAATGGCAGTAAACAACTTCTACATTGACATCAAGAGGCTCCACTGTTGTGTCCTTTCTCCCACCAACCCGACAAGTGTCTTGCCAAGATATTTTGGGCTTGGCTCGTGCATGCTGCGGACATGTGAACTATTCACAGCAACACCAACATGCACAACAAAAGACGCGCCCCGCCTTGTATTCAGTAACCCTTTTCTGCCCCTAACCGTAGAGCGTTCTTTCGTTGAGCCAGATTATTCTGTTTTGGCCCCTCCGAACCCATCCGAATCTACCAGTCTGCCCCACCTCTCCACTAAATACACATTCACTTCCCATGGAGAGGATACGAGTCAGCAAGGCAAGTTGCCAGGTGGATTGGCGCATTGCATAACTTACCCTCTCTGTAGGTTGAAGATGTTGCTCTCTGGCGAAGGGGCGTACGTTTCGATGGCACTCTGCACCTCATGCCCCACCATATGGTCTTCAGTTACATACCGCCGCTCCCTGCAGGCTCCCCTCCTCCCGCGAAGCCACCTCGACAGAAGGAAGTATGGATAACATATCCTATGATATCCTACTGCGTACTACGCCCATCTCCGCCCGCCTCACACCAGCTGCCCTCGATCCGGATCCGTGGCCGAGACTTCACCTTCTTCGCCTTCAACTTCGACGACGAGAAGAAAGCCCGCGACGTGTACGACACAATTCGAGGGCTTTCGTGTAAAGTCGGTCGACTAGACAAATTATTGGCCTTCTCCTACCAGCCAAAACCCCCAGAAGACAAGCTAGATGGCTGGCAGATATATGATGCGCGGCGGGAATGGAAGCGACTAGGCATCAGTCCCAAGGACACGGAGAAGGGGTGGAGGATATCAGAGATCAACAAAGACTATAAAGTTCGTATTTTTATGGCAGAATTTAGGGCTTCAATATTCTAATGCTAAAGTGCAGTACTCCCCGACCTATCCCTCCCTTCTCGTTGTCCCCACAAAGATCTCAGATAATGTCCTCAACTACGCAGGCAACTACCGCTCGCGTGCCCGAATACCTGCCCTCGTCTACCGCCACCCCATAAACAATTGCTCCATAACACGAAGCTCACAGCCATCGCCGGGAATCCGCGGAAACCGGAGCCCGCAGGATGAAAAGCTCGTAGCAGCTATTTGGGCAACCAATAGTGGGTGGAAAGCATCACAAGCCTCTACGCCTTCGAACCCGGCTGGCGGAAGCCCCGAGTCGAGCGTAATCAATCTTACGGAATCCAGTGCTAATAGTTCGTTTGTGGGAGTAGTTGATGCCGAAGCCGTCAATTCGGGGCGAACTATCGTCGACGACCTCACGGATTCCTCCGAAGCCGAGACTGACGCTCCGAAAGTCTACGGGGCACAGCAGCGGAATATGATTGTCGATGCGAGACCAACGGTCAACGCGTATGCTATGCAAGCTGTAGGACTGGGGTCAGAGAAGATGGAATATTATCCCGGAGCGCAGAAGGCATTTCTGGGTATTGACAACATCCACGTCATGCGCAAGTCTTTGGACACTGTTATCGAAGCCATCAAGGATTCCGATATCACCAACTTGCCGCCAAATCGGAATTTGCTAATCAAGAGCGGTTGGACAAAGCATATGACTAACATACTGGACGGAGCTCGGTTGATTGCGGAGACTGTGGGGATAATGCATTCGCACGTCTTAATTCATTGTTCGGACGGGTGGGATCGGACCAGCCAACTCAGCGCCCTGAGTCAGATATGTCTAGATCCGTACTACCGCACGTTGGAAGGATTCATTGTGCTAGTAGAGAAGGACTGGTTATCGTTCGGTCACATGTTCCGTCATCGCTCCGGTTATCTCAGCAGCGACAAGTGGTTCCAGATTGAGAATGAGAGGATAGATCGGCGGTCTGATTCCCCTGGAGGTGGTAATCCATTTGAAAACGCGCTTCGCGGTGCCAAAGGTCTTTTTAATCGTCAAAACGAATCCAGCGAATCGCTCACCCAATTGCCTGAAGCGAACGGAGGCGAAATGCAATTAGTCTCCGACGCAATTCCTCCCGTAGATGGTACTGGTGCCAGTGCCGTGATACCTACACCCACCACCATTGGCGCAGCCGAAGAACATCGTATAACCAAAGTCAACGAACTCTCACCCGTATTCCACCAATTCCTAGACGCTACTTACCAGCTTATGCACCAACACCCAACCCGCTTTGAATTCAACGAGCGCTTTCTCCGCCGTCTTCTGTACCATCTATATTCCTGCCAATATGGCACCTTCCTCTTCGACAACGAAAAAGAACGCACAGAAGCCCGCGCCGCGGAACGAACACGGAGCGTATGGAACTATTTTCTGTGCCGAAAAGAGGAATTCCTTAACCCGAAATACGATGCTGTTGTCGACGATAACGTTAGAGGGCAGGAACGTATCATTTTCCCCGAAAAAGGTAGACCGGCTAGATGGTGGGCTGAAGTCTTTGGTAGGCAGGATGACGAAATGAACGCGAAGGTTCCATTGTTCACGCCCCAGGGTAGTGGGTTAGGGAGTCCGTCGAATGGTAGAAGCACGCCTGTTCGGTCGGGTGCGAACACGCCGGTGCTGCAAGAGCCGCTGGGGAAGGAACCCGTGGTGACGGGCACGGAGTTTGCGGAAGTTGCGACAGGTGCGGGCTCGACGATCCATCCGAAACCGATGGCCGGTGTTGGTTCTGATGCTGGTGCTGGGGTTTCTCTTCCAGGTGCAGCGGCTTTCAGCCAGAATTTAGGGCAGAACTTGGCGGCTGGGATGGCGAGCTTGGGACTTGGAACGATGGAGAGGGGGAAGAGTCCTAGGAGGAGTATGGAAAGGAGTCCTGGGAGGAGGCCAAGAGAGGAGATGGAGGTTGAGATGCAGTGATTGATAGTTACGACTTGATTTGAGCTGGGCAGCGCCGTACTGGTGCTGGTGCTGAGTATTCTCACGACGGGGGAGAGACACTATCATATGGTTCTGGACCGGACTGGATTAGATTATATTATCGACTTTCTGGGGATGCGATTATGACGAAGGAGTGAGAGACATGGCACGACAAACGACACACAATACACGAAACACTTTTGATACCCGATTAGGCTTGGGCGAGTTGAGGCTAGCTTGGATCATTGGATGGAGAGAATCTCTCCTATTGTATGTATGGACACAACAAGAAACCCGGCTCGTCAAACTCCTACCCAGAAGCGGAAGCGGAAGCGATATCCCAAAATACGAGCTCCTTAAAGCTTCATTTGGAGACCAGCCTGATTATGAAGCTCTTTCATATACCTGGGAGCAAGGGAGCGGAAACAGCGAGATCGGCCTCTAAGACCAGGGTTTCATGGTCACAAAGAATCTCTACCACGAGTTGTGTAACCTCACACAGTCTTTTTGGACTGGCACGGGCTAGGTTGGGGCTAGGCCAGGAATTCGAATGGAAGTAGACTGCTGCGCATGCAGAACAAGTATTGCATCGCATGCTGATGCGATACTTTGTGGCCAGTGTATCTGACTGACTAGGGTCTCTCTTTTCTGCCCCTAGGATTAAGACTGTGTACGTGTATGTTGGCGAGGGTGGCTTGGCCTTGATCTAATGGGTTAGATCTTTACTGTGGATGAGGGATATATACGTGTATGTATGTTTGGGCGTAAGCTCTGAGTTAAGGTTGAGGGCGCAAGAGAATGTAGGTTGGAGTTGGGAATGCACCTCGCAGGGTTAATCTTACTTGGAGGAGAGTGGATGCTGAGCCAGATGCTGAGTTTAATGTACCTGTTAGTGATATAGACTTGAGTTTCTTCTCGTTAAGATAGAATATTGGTAGGGCTTGGCAGGGGGATAGATGAGTTAGGGTTATCTGGACGGAATGGGGAAGTGAATGAACTCAAAGGACAATTGAATGCCTCAGATAATGGGAAAAACTTCAACAGCATAGCACTAAGTGAGAGCTGTAAGAACTGTGAGATTCAAGTTCTGTCCTGACTTGTTCTATTCTGTTCGCATTCCGTCACGCTTCGCTCATATTTCGCGTCCCACATGTACGCATACAGGCATGTATACATACGCCTCTACGCCTCCCAACCCCAACTCCAATTCCACCAACACGCTCCACAGAAAAGGGTATCGCAGACATAAGCACATTCATACCCACATCCATCAAAACACTACAATAAACACTATCCATCTAGACAGAGGCATACACACTTGTCTTTTTCAATCTCCCATCGCACTCCGTCCAGAAACTGACTTAATTTCATCTTGGCCGTTTTCGTCGTGAGCGTAAGCGAGGAGTATGAGGAAGGAGATGGTGAATGAGCCAGAACGAGCCAGAGGTAAGGAAAATGCAAGGAAGTATCGAATCCAGCAGAAGGAAACCCACAAATGCTTCTGTTACTCCATTTTGATGCAAAGGAAGGAAGGAAACGCCGACTAGTAAACCATATAAAAGCATACACTCGACCGAAGGCAAGACCAAGAACAGGAATTAGGTGAGTGATGTCATGTCGATCGACGACCACATACCGTGCCAGCACCTATAGAAAAAAATGATCCGCTTCAATGTTCCGATATTGGATGATTCAATAGGAGATTGGAAGTGTTAGTCGCACTAATTTCCAAGAATTCCTATGAGAGCAAAAGCGTTAACGAAGTAGAAAGAGGGAGGAACCTAATCCTGACCCATCATTTCACTGCCCTCTCCGAAATCATCATCCATTTCCTCGATCGCCATACCGTTGGCTTGCGCAGTGACGTTGAGGATCATTTCGGGCTCTTCACTCTCGTCGTACATTGTGCGGTCGGGGTCGATAAGTATCCGAGAATCGACGTTCAAGTGGTTGCGCAGGCGCGTCACGCCGATGCCGCTGAAAACGCAGAATACGTCGCGTTGATGGTCGTTGAATTCTAGAGGGGAGTCAGTATTGCGAGATGGAATAGGAGGATTGGGTGACATACCTGCTGGAGCGTCACGGCAGAAAACAATCAAATCTTCGCGCAGGAAGGCCTGGACGCCTGTCAAACTTAGATGAGTAAGGCGTGGACAGTTGTTCAGCAAAGCGTGAATGCCCTTGAAAAGCGTTAGCACTATGGAAAGTCGTGAATAGCTGTAGGTATTCGAGAACTTACTGAGAGCGTCAGGTTTGTGCAGTAGCTGAGATGGACCCTCTCTAACACGCTCGGAACTACAGGGCCCCCATGTCCCTGTTGCTTCGGTTTTGCTAGCGCCAAGATGCTCCGGTCTGTGATGGCAGCGCACTTTACCAGGCCGATTCGCTTCAATTTCGGCAGAGTCGCAAGTTGGGTGACCGAAGCGTCGGTGAGGAGCACGCAGCAGGCTAGGTCAATGTACCGAATTCGATTGCACAACTTGACGAGCTGAGATACACCAGCATCCGTTATCCTCGAACAATGACCGAGGTGAATATAGTGTAAGTTCTTCCCTAGTCGCGTAATGGCCAAAACTGCACGGTCTGTGATCAGCCGGCATTTAGCAAGGACCAGGTTGCGCAGGCGGGGAGCGGCCTGAACGATTTTCTGGACACCCATATCTTGAAGCTCGCCACAGTCGGTAAGATCCAGGATCCTGAGACTCTCGTAGGAAGCCTCGGAAGGAAGACGAAGGAATGCATTATCTGTGATTCGCCCACAGTGTGCCAAGCGTAGTTCGCGTAGATGGGGTCCTTCGGTGATGAGGGTAGTGATTGATTCATCTTCAAGGTTCTTGCAGTCATGCAGGTCGATTTCGAGGATGTAGCGGCAGTTCATAGCAAATGCGATGATAGACTTGTCGGTTAATTGAGAGCAACCATTGAGTTTGAGCTGCTAATGTTAGCTTTAGATTGATACCGATAATGGACGAGCTATTTACCCTCTTGAGATGTCTGCAAGCACGTGCCACTGCTTCAAGGGACTCGTCCGTGATTTTCTTGCAGTTGGTGATATTCAGCCCCTGGAGTCGGACAGTGTTCTGCGCCAAAGCGAGCATCGTCTTATCTGTAATAGAGTCCAGTCCGGTAACATCCAGAGCCAAAAGACTCCGGTTATGCTTGAGCATCGCCGTCAAACTCAGATCCGTGAGCTTTGTACAGTTGGTCAGCGTCAACCGCTCAACACGCTTGCATCCAGACAACGGCTGTAAAGTTCCGTCGCTGACTTCGTTTCCGAGCGCAGACAAGTTGAGTCGCTTGATCAGGCTGCCATAGTCGAAGAAGCTGTCGGCCTTCCGGACCGTCGTAATGACGTTTTTCACGCTGCCCCACTTGTTCGTTTGCGGGCGGTGCCAAAGCAGCCCCACGCTGTTCCTCGACCACTCCCGAGACACTAGCATGCAGTGCTTCAGGTCGCCAGGCGAGGACAGCTTAGCGAATATGGCAATCATGAGCTCAGCGGGCAGGCGGGAGATGGGGGAGACGCGACATCGCTCCTCGAGCTCACGGCGGAGCGTCTCTTCGTCGAAATCGGGGGATACCGACAGCGCTAGGGATGACTGCGAATCATTCGGCTGGAGCATGAAGGAGTCATTGTCGTCGTCGATGCCCCGCTCGGGGGAGGTGGATGCGGAGGTGTCGGAGCGGGAGGTACTGAGGTCTCTCTGGACTCGACGGGAGCGCGTCATGATGAGATGATGATTGTAGGGATGTGCAGAGGCAAATGTTGTTGTATGTGTGTTGTTTGTTAGGAGGCGGGCTGGTGGGCGGGTGAAAACGTAGGTCGTCGTCGGTTGCAGGGCGTCGGTCGTGATTGCGCGCGAGGATCCGCGGTTGGGTCGTCTAAGCGACGCAGCTTACTGACAACAAGCTGGGCCAAGCAGCACGGTGAGTGTCCGGGGAGTGTGTAACAGCGTGTGTGGGGGCCAGGAGGGTGAGGTTTGAATAGTCCAGTAGCTGTGCCGTGAGGTGGAGTGTCTGTCCAGCTGGGCGATTGGCTCGGTAGCAGTCCCGTGTCTTGCGGGTTGCAGGTTGGTGGTTGGTGATGATCAGCGACCTTGCGGAGTGATATGGGCAAACAAATAAAGGGATATCTGGTAATGCAGATGATCAAGTAGTGCCTTCTCGTGGGCAGCGGGCGGCGGCGACGAGGTGCTATGTATGTAAATACTCAGGGACGCTGGCGGGCGACGAGAAGGTGGATTTTGATGCCGTGAGTGGTTGCAGTCGTCAGCGTCCCTGCGAGCAGGATCAACCCAACGGGCTTGGCGGTGACGGCTGGGCTATGCTTGTAGCCCCTTTTGTCCTGGTTGAATAGTCCTGGTGAATGGCTTCACCATCGGCGTCACGGTCTCTCACCCTGCCGACTTACTCTCCTGTCCACGCTCTAGAGCCGTCATGTGTTGCCAAACAGCAGGACACCTGATCATCCCATCACTGTGGCCGGCTGTCTCACTGCAGCCGCTGTCGTGACGCTCGCCGGGTCTGGCCTTATTGTTAGTTTGCCTTCAACTGAACTGCTGCGCGACCCCGCTCGCTGATTCCCAGCCGAGACGCAGAGCCTCCTGGGATGCTCCGATCTAGATCTCCAAGATCCTCAACACCAGCTGCAGGGTATTTCCACACACTATTGTCCATTTTGGTTTCAACATCCCAAGAGAGCCGAAGGTTCTGCCGGGTACATCCACAACGTTGCTTGCTTGTTTTGACCCGTGGAGGCGGTGTAAACAATCCTGCACACCTGGTCCGAACCACAGAAGAAACAACTATATATGACATCTGCGGCCGCGTGGCTGTCACTTGGCGTCTGCAGGACAACGACACCAGTTAACCACCTTGGAGAAGAAGAACACTGGAGGGATGCGGGCGCAAAGACAGTCCCGGGCTTGACTGCTGGCCTGGAACATGGACCCTCGTGTTGAGAAACAGTTCAAGCCTTGACACAGCATCCGCTACTTGGGATCCTACAATTCCTGGTTTGGCAATCCACGTCCCTCACAATTACGCCCGATGCCGTCATACCCCTATTGCACAGTGGAAGCGCCGACATTCTTCTAGAGAACGTCAATTGAATTCCACTACGACTCGCGTTGTCCAAACTCTTTACCCACTGACCGAGTTATCACGAGGCCAACCGAAACGGCGCTAGTCATTCACCACACCTTCTTATGTCGTGGTCTTGGCAATGTGAACCCCGAACAGGGAGTCCTTAGCTTTCCCCCCCCCGATTCAAAAATGTGTTCGGCATTAGGTCGGGTTTGTATTATACATCCCTTCACAAGTCATTCATATTCCTACCCATGGTATGCGCATTGCCTTTCAGAGTCTATCAATTTTTCCACCGCTTTTTTCCCATCTCTGTTGGGCAATGATGTTACTTCATCCTAAACACTGAAGTTCAAACATATCCGGCCAATTCAAGATTCCTCCAGATAATGTTTCACGGCATCTTTGTGGGGATAGAGTTATCTACCTGTCAGACGCTTACCCACCGGACAATTCGGGGATCTCTGCACGGCACATTTAGGCCTCGCTCGGGCCTAGCTCGCGCTTCCCCTTCTCATTCTGAGGACTCAAGTGATAGGCTGCATTCTTATCATAGTATACGAACTGCAATCGTTCCCTTCAACCAGAGCCGATTCAGCCGTTCCCGGGGTCCCCACACTTTCATCTCTCCCGGATGGACCTTGGGCGCCGCATGCACATCGAGGGGGGTAGTGGTGGTGCGGAAACTATGTTATTGACGATGTCCGAACATTCCCTTTTGTGAATTTGTTCCTCGAAATGGATGACTTGGTTGCACGTGACTTGGGTGGTGAGTCAGCTTCTATGTTCCTCGACGAGTAGTTGACGAGCCAACCTGCTTGCTCATCCAGATGAATTCTAGGATGGCTTCAGATACAAACCCAATGATCCTGGTGATTGCCTGAACCCGTTGAACCTCAAAGCGGGTTAGCAGGACCCTGACTGTTCCAAGTACCGAGGGGGAGCTTGGGACTTCACAGGGCCCATTAGGTGACCATACACGAGTGCGAAGTGTTACGAGTTACAAGTTCCTGAAACTCGCTCTGGAGTTGACGTTTTCCGCAGCGAGTGTTCGTGATGTTTCTTCCAGCTATACCATGCATCCTTAAAACCGGCAATATTAACCTGAAGCAGCTCGGGACACAAATCCGGCAACATCTTCAAATGCTTGCCTAATCTGTATGACCGCTTTAGGTTGTTGTCAACAGCTTCTGAACTTTGCTGTTCGCATCTGTGTTTCAGATCTGGTTGTCCGAGGGAAGGGTCGTCGGTTGAGTGCGGCAGCCCAATCACTGCGCCACACCTCAATATATCGTGATTGAGGCCGAGGAGTTTTGGAGGAATTATTTAGAGGAATGTGAATGCTCCTCTTAGGCTATTCGAGAGATGTAAAGATAATAATATCTGTTTTTATTCGCCGAGGTGCAAGTGTTGCGGCCTAGTGGATTGCGAATGTGGCTTTGACACCGCCATTAGAGGTTGCAGGTTGCAGGTAAAATGATGCACTCACAAGGCACGGCCCTATGACCTTCAACAACTCCCACACAACCACACACGCTCATTGAGTCTGTCAACCACCCACCTTTCACGCCTCATTACCTACATGTTCGCGCCCTAGGTCTATCGAGCATCCTGCACTCCTGCAGGCCTCTATACCTCCTACCATGTCCTCCTCGGCACGATACGCCAACTCCGCTGCACACTCAATCCCCCACCAGCCAGCGGCCTACCGCGCTTCGGCTCCTGTTTCCAATGCTCCTCCAGGGACCTTCGCCTCGGGGACGAAAGTTCAGGTGGGCAATCACCGCGTCGTCATCGAGAAATACCTGTCCGAGGGTGGATTCGCCCATGTCTACCTAGTTCGCATCCCCAAGTCCTCAGAGCGAACACCCGAAGTTGGCGTCTTGAAGAGAGTCGCAGTACCGGATAAGGAGGCGCTTTCAAACATGCGGACTGAAGTGGAGACGATGAAGAAGTTGAAGGGCCACAAACACATTGTGACATACATGGATTCGCATGCCTCGCAGCTGAAGGGTGGGGGTTACGAGGTCTTCCTTCTTATGGAATACTGCTCTGGCGGAGGCCTGATTGACTTCATGAACACGCGGCTGCAGCACCGACTAACCGAGCCAGAGATCCTACACATTTTCTCCGACGTCGCAGAGGGCGTTGCGACAATGCATTACCTGAAGCCTCCGCTGCTCCACCGAGATCTCAAGGTTGAAAATGTACTCATTACCAATTCCGGCTCTTCGAGGATATACAAGCTCTGTGATTTTGGATCCACCGCTCCGCCGAGACCTGCTGCAAAAACAGCCGCCGAAGGACGCCTGATCGAGGACGACGTACAACGGCATACCACGCTCCAGTACCGGAGCCCCGAGATGATCGACGTCTACAGGAAACAACCGATAGACGAAAAAAGTGACATATGGGCTTTGGGCGTGCTCCTTTACAAGCTGTGTTACTACACGACCCCTTTTGAAGAGGTGGGACAGATGGCCATTTTGAATGCGACCTACAAATTCCCGTCATACCCCCAATTCTCGGACCGCATAAAGAAGCTTATCGGTGCGTAGCTATACCTCAAGCAATTTCAATACCCTGAAGCTCACCTCTGAACAGCATCTATGTTACGGGAGAATCCCCAACATCGACCAAACATCTACCAAGTAGTGGTCGAGGTCTGCTCCATGAGGCACCGAAGTGTTCCTATCAAAGACGTAAGATGCTGAATTCATGTCCGAATTTCCGAGTTGACACTTGCAGATCTACTCCAACCGAACCCAATCAGAAGATCGGAGAAACCAGCAGCTTCCCTCTCCCGAGCCCCGGGTTTCCTCTCCCCCTGTTATCGGGCTGCAGAAAGTTGCTCCTGTGCAACAAGTACAGGCCATTCCAGATATCACTCCCATGAGACGAGGAAGACCGACTGCCCCCGTTCAGCAACCTCCTGCAGCAAAACCCAGTCCTTCACCCATGAGAGGGACTACATCAGATCCGTTTGCGGCCCTTGATTCCCAGAACGTCCAGGTCAGGAGTGCGGCTGCTGACGAGCTTGCTGCGCGCTTTCCTTCCTTGGACGAGTTCTCATTATTGCATGACCGAGGACAGAAGTTCGAGTTCGGCCAGGCACCAACATCTGACCCCAAACAAGACACGATTAACAAGCGAGTGACGCAGGCCTTAGCGGACGATGCCTTTGCCTTTCCTGTTGTAAGCCAAACAGGGCCAACACCGACGACGAAACCTTCTTCGAATACCTCTTCTTCAGGCGTTTCGAGATCCACTTCCGTTACGAAGTCAAAACCATACGAGCCGCCAAAGGAGGCCGTACGGCAACCAAACCCCACCATTGTACAGCCAACTCCACAGCGACCAGCTATGGTGTCGACCGGTATCCAAACATCTCCGTCGCCTTCCCCGGGGCTGCAGAAGTATCCTGATGTCAACAAGCGAGCTATTTGGCGTGTGCCGGATTCTTCTCCCAATCACAGCCGTACGTTAAGCCAGCCTCGGAGTTTGGAGAAACCTCAAACCAGCCTGGCAACCTTGAAGCCCGATTACACACTTCCTCCGCGTCCATCAATACTTGAATCGTCTAGGTCGATGTCTCAAACAGCTGCGCTCTCTATCCCGAGATCTCCCGCATCATCAAGACCATCCCTCGAAAGTCAGCGGCCTTCTGCGCTAGACATCAGCGACACTCTTGGTAGATCCAAGTCTGCCAATTCCCGTCCTCGACCTACGAGTGTTCATGTCGAGTCAAATCTCGACTACCTCCGCGATCGCGAAATGGCTCCTGGGCGTAGTTTCGACGCCCCGTCTCTATCCCGAGGCCCGCCTTCGGGTGCAATACAAGACTCGGATACCGAAGCCGAAGAGAAGAATATTACATCAAACGTCGACTTTCTGCGGGCCATGGAAGATGATTCGGGGCTGAAGAAGCACCATCGCAGGAGTAGTAGCCAATCGAAGCAATCGAAGCGGTCAAGCCTGCCCTCAATATCTCTTAGTAATACAAAGAATATCGTCAAGGGCAAGTTCGGCGACGCGTTTAGAAAGTTTGAAAGCAATAGCTCGAGTAATCAAGACCGAGATCCACCGCTAACACCTACTGACCGGCTTATCGATCGCTCCGGTAAAATCCTTACCCCAATTGCGGGTTCAGAAGCGACAGGTGGCACGAGTGATGACGAGCGTGCCATCGACGAGACCCAAGATCTCCCACCCGAAGTGCGCCGCGAGCTAGAGCGACGTCGGCTGTCGCAGGAAGAAAAGCGTGTTGCTGATGCCGCTGCTGAATACCGCAAGCGTCTCGCAGAACAAGGCGAGAACAGCAAAGGCAAGGCAGGACCATCTCGCGCTTCGACAATCCAAAACCGTGTCAGAAGTCTCCTAGATGATACTAAGCATGTCAGTACGAGTCGCACCGCAGAGGGCTATGGACATTACACCGACTCTGGCAAACCTCTACCCACGAGACCGCAAGAACAAATACCTGTAAGCAGACCTCCAGCTATTGCACGAAAACCGCTACCAAAGGCCATACCTACTACTCTGCAACCTCAACCTCAACTTCAATCTCCGGACCTCACTTTTCCGAAGCCGCGTCAACAACCCCCTATATCCACGTCCGCACCTGTAGCAGCAGCGATTAGAACCGTAACAGGACCCCCTGGGCAACGGCCATCAGCGCCACCGAAACCGAAGGCCCTGAGGACAGGTGGATCGGCAGATCCCGTTACCGGAAAAGACAAGCCGTTGCCCGCTCCTGGAGGCGTTAGTGGTACCAGTGGAGAAGACGATTGGGATATGGCCAGTTTCAGTAAACGATATCCTAGTCTGAGTGGGCTTGAGATGGTGGAGACGGAGATTCCTGGGAGTACTTCGGCTGGAGGGTATGTAGTCGGTGGGAAGAGCAGAGTTAAGACGGTGAGGGATCTGTAATGAGTGTGCATGGAAGAAACGTTGTGGTCTTGAAAAAGTAAGAGAGAGCCCGAGAAAGGGGGGATGTTGGATGACACGTTCATGTCAAGAGTTGGAGTACTTAAGCATTTGATATAGACATACTCAACTGCCGCTATTTGGGCGATCATGCAGTCCAAAGGTACAGCGGCAAAAGAACTTGAGTATTTTCATCGCTGCTCAGCGATCGATATTCAGCACCCAATATAGACCCTGGATGAATTCATCCTTTGTGTTCTTGATGGCAAGAAGTAAATATAGATATAAATATTGATTCGTGCATCTCTAGTAGTCTTTACGTAGAAGTCTTGGGTTCACACAGGACATTCTCAGGCATAAGACGTTAAAATCTGTAGTATTTGTGAACAATCTCACCGTCCCCCCTTTGGCCTTTGCAAAACTTTGTGCCGCCTTGAGATTGTAAATTTACGCTAGTCCTGATTAGGCGATTACCCTCGGCCTCCGATTTCATCCACCACAGTCTCCAGGCTTCTTCCCCCATCTTTCTTCAATCCCCGCCGCGAAAACACTCTTGAAACTGTGCTGTGTGGTTATCTTACTTTCGGTCTCAAGATTGCCCGGCTACTAGACTTCTGTGTAACGTCGCTGGAATAGTATTTGGGAGAAAGAGCAAGGAATATTTGGTGATCCCGTCGATATCTGTAGGGAGTCACATATTGAGAAGATATCGGCGCGAGACAACAAAAGAGAAGATATTCGGACTGTAGGAACTTCGCATTCTGGTATTTACGACGACGGACATCGCCACTCGACGTCGACTTCAAGCTTGCAACCTTCAACTCGGAGATTTAATCACGTGCGAGCACCCTTCCACGCTTGACGCTTTCTCCAACCTCCCTTATACCGCAAACCTCCTCCCTCCCAACCCTCCAATAATTGCCATCTCACGCTATCCCATCATCACTACAGTCCATATCCTCCCACCTCACCCCAAAATGGCGGCTTTCTATCCAAACCCAATCTATCTAACACCTAGCTCCTCACCTCGCTCCACATCGGGAGAGCCCACCAAACCAACTCTTCTCGCATTCCATGGCTCAGGGTCAAATGGCACGATACACACAGTGCAGTTAGCACGATTGACAAGACATCTGAAAACACATTTTAATATTATTTCTTGTGAAGGTAACCCCTCCCTCCCAGGACTCAAAGAGTCTATTTTACAACCACAACCACATATTTCTTGCTACCCCATTCTCAAAAATTAGATTATAAACCTGTCCACACACCACACTAACGAATGATCCCCAGCACCCTTCCCCTCCCCCGCCGGGCCCGGCGTCCTCCCCTTCTTTGAAGGCTGCGGACCCTTCAAACGCTGGGTTCCCCCTTCCGACCGCGTCACCACTGAAAGCATGAAAGCCGGCCTCGCATCCTCGCTAATGCCTCCTTTAGTAGAAACCCTGGTCCGGAATACCGTGAGCAAAGTGCGGTCTCAAGGCGGGCGCGTCGTTGGCTTAATCGGGTTTTCACAGGGTACCAGGGTGGTTGCTGGATTATTGAAGGGATGCGAGATCAGGAGGGCAGTGGAGGCTGCAACTGCTAGTAAGGCTAGTGGAGAGGGGGGGCAGGCGGAAGGAGAGGGGTTAGACTGGTTAGATTTTGCCTTCGGACTATCAGTCTGTGGTTCCTACCCCCCACCCCTCGTCCCTTCATCTGCACGCTCGCTCCTCTCCCAACCCCTGTCCCAGTCCCCCTCCTTTAACCAACAAACCCTCTCCGCCATCGAAACACAAAAAATCCAATCCCCAACCCTGCACATCCAAGGCAAGCAAGACGAATTCGAATGGGCCGGGAAACTACTCATCGAAACCGCATACGAAGTAGCAGAGGGGAAAAGCGATGTTCTGGAGCTTCAGATGGGACATCATTACCCCGTTTTAGCAGAGGAGAGCGAGAAGATTTGCGATTGGGTGGTGGAGACTTGGCGGAGATGTTGTGAGGCTGAGACACAGACGCAGAAACGTTAAATTTAGATGGAGAGGGAGAAGGGAGAAGTGTTGAGGGATCTTAGATGGGATATCCGCACAGCGTTGACGCAGCCGTCTTCAACACAACATTTAGATTAGGTAGAACAGAGTTAGGACAGCTTCGGCTTCAGTTCATCTAGTAGCTTGTCTACTGGCGTGGCTAACAGAGATTGATTTTACTCTCACACAGCAGCAAAGGACGATCGAAAAGTCCACAGTATTCATTCCTCGGTTCAGTTCCAGTTCCAGGTTCATGGAGGGGAAGTCAATGGAGCACTGTGCTAAGTGTGATGAGTGGGAGGAGCTGTGTTGTGGCTCTTGGCTGCTTCCACTTCCACTGATATTCGACTCGCTTTAGCGCATCGTATGTTGTGGATGGATGCTTGGACGTTCATGACGTGATAGCACGCGGAGCTCAGGTCATACAGCACGGCTTTAATATGCCTTCTGAAGACTCGAGCTCGAAATCCCGTCGGATCTAAATGCCGTTTCTCGTAAGATAGATAGATACCAAATAGTGACAGAGAGACAGAGAGATAGATATAATGGTGCCCAAATGCATCCTTCGGGTTTACATGGATATCGTTGCCATGATATAAGTGGAAGGGTGTTAATCTCGAATGATCGAGAACAGAGAGTATGCTTCCTCACTCCCTGCCACGACGCGATTGCCGTCTCTTTTCAGGGACACACAAAACTAGATGGGGTCTAGCTACCTCCTTCCAGCCATCAGCTCCAACAATCCCTTCGCCGCATGTCCTTTTATAACCGAACTCGTTAAGTCGCCGTCCTCGAATCGCTTCTCCCGTAATCGCTCGAGTCGCTCTTGAACCGTTTCCTCCATTTCATCGCCGCCTTCTTCTGCCTCGTCATCTACCTCAGCCTCAACGCGTAGCTTCTTCGCGACAGGGGTCCTGAAATGGCGGAGTTTCGCGTCCGTGCGAATTGGTGACATTAATTGTTCCGGGGACACAGATTTGGGAACAGGTGGGGAGGAGGGCACGTGATAGTCGTGAATTAGACGGGAGGAATACGCTGTAGGAAGGAGGATTGGCGCGGCGGCGAGCTTGGGGAAGTAGGTTAAGGGATCGAGGTTCGCGACTACGTGGGTGACAGACTCACGGCGCGCTGGTGAGAGAGTTATGCTTGGGATGGAATGCGTTGTCTCGGTGCCGGACGAAGTTGCGGCGCTGGAGGTGGATGTGTTGAGGGAATCAGAGGATGAGGGTATCGTGGAAATGATTTTCGACCATGGGGTTTCGATTTGATTGGTCTCAACTTTGTAGTATGCGCCTCGAAGGCGGATCCGGAGTTTGGCGGCCATAGATTTTGCTTTGCTCTCCGCTTCCTTGGCTGTTTGATCATACTCCGTAGGTTGATTGTCACAGGCTCCGTAATTCACGAAGCACGAGAAGCTTTCCTTGCTGGCAGAAGTTTCCTGTGAGACTGGCGGTTCTTCCCCGCTGGGCTCTGGGGTATCTGGTTCTGTAGGAGATAGCTCTTCATCGTCGATCAAGTCCAGGACATGGGTTCCCTAGGCCTGAGATTAGTTAAGAGCGAGACGCGTCTTACGGCAGAGGTGAAGTACAGTGTGGGCCTGCAATACCGCAGCCGTAACAGGCATTCCCGTGCCTAATAGCTCCCCATCGCGTGCTCTGAACCCTCCAACTATGTTCTCTACATTCTCGACACCTTCCACTTCATATATACTCCTCTTCCTGCCCAATTGATATCCACTAGCAGGAACACGGTCCGCGTTTGAGAGAAGGTGTGGCGAGAGAGTTTGCACCTGTTTCAGCGGACTCGTGTGGGTTCTCATGTCTCCAGAAGGGGCTTGCTGGGATGTGACGGTCTGTTTAGAAGGCGTGTTTATAGCTTTTGGCGTGAGGTCTCCCAGGACGCGTCGCGAGGGTGACTTTGTCGGACTATTGTAGGGCGACATTTGCGTCCTGTGAGGTGTTGTTGTAGCGCTCATACCGGCTGTTGACTTCAGTATTTCAGTATACTGGAATTTGCGAGACACGCGTTTGAACAAGATCAATAGTAGTGGCGGTCAATTTACCAGCCAACAATAGGACTGAGAATGTTGGGAATAATAATGAAGAATAAGCGGTGTATGTACTGCTCAATTGGAGGGTGAAAGGAAAAAAGAGAAGTGTTGTTGTCGAGTGTTTGTTGTGGTGACAGAGAGTCGCGTTCATAGTTAGAAGCTCGAAATCGATGGCTCGGACCAGGTTGTGCTGATTGGTCGGATGGGACAGAATCTCATTAGCGGGGGTCGAACTTCAACGGCACACACTCTTAAGCTGCTGTTCCTTTCCTTTCATCGTTTCTAATGTCATTTGATATCGACGAAATAGACACTAAACCCTCTCGTTCTTCGCCACTGATCTCAGCCGGACTTATACCATAGCTTCACACGCTAAGGCAATAAAGTCAGCCATTCGAAGTTGGGAATTTCCCCCGGTTCCTTCGACGCTAGCCCCCGTGTCTTCATGAAGAAGACTTTAAAAAAAAATAGTTGAATAGAGTACCTATTAGGCGAAGGCTTCTTCAACGCCTCTTGCAGATAATCGACATCAATAGATGTGGGCATCGGTTTGGGATCAACGAGCGCAAGGAACATGGTGGTATTACGGATCCGTACAGGCTCTCAAACAAAGCTTACCTTAAGCAACGGGGGCACTTTACCATAGTTACACTTTGAAAGAAAGAAGAGTCGGAGAAGAACTGCCCGATCGCTCAGGTGCTGAAGTCTTGGTCTCACGTTACGTCTCACACGAAAGCCGATCAGCAATCACGACCCAGTATGCAGACGGATTCGCTACTTCTCCACAATTAACGGCTCGAGTGCGGTTGCCTTTGTGCTTGTTTACCGGACTATAAATTCCTTTCTTGTGCTCCAAGATTTCTTCTTCTCAACAATCAACTTCATATCCTTCACGTTTACCTTGTTTCAATAATCAAACACCTACGCGCATTCTATTAAAACATTAACTTCAAACGAACCAATTAAAAGTACCTTGTGTTAAGGTACTCGGCATATCCTTTGGTCTTTTGAAGATTACTCATCTATGAAAGGGCTCTTCAAAAAGGCGAAAGCCGAACTCCAAAGCATCCTCGACATCGACCCACGAACCAACCAGCCACCCGCTCAACCATCTCAACATCAACACCAGCAAGGCTTCCGACGCGGAATAGAAATGGACCAGCCTTCCACCATCAAACCCGTCACGCCCCTCGACATCATCCGTTATCGATACCACCACGGCACAAACCTCGGATCGGTCTATGTTCTCGAACGATGGCTTCGGAATTCTATGTTCCCTGAAGACGCTTCTGGGTCAAGCGAGTTGGAAGCCGTCAAGGCATGGGTGGAGAAGATTGGGGTAGATGAGACGAGAAAGAAGTTTGAAGAGTTTTGGGCCAATGCTGTGACGGATGAGGATATCAAGTGGCTGGTCCAGGAGGCTAGAGGTAAGCCGTTGTCTTCCTCCGTCGCATGGACAACCTTGAGCTCCACTCCTATCTTCAAGGCCCAAAATTTGTACCAATATCACATGACTACGCAACTCCTAACCGCCCCCAACACTTCAATGAACAACGCCATCATACTATAATCTCTTTTTTAATTTCTATTGACAATCCTCTAGCCACATCTATCCGTCTTCCGATCGGCTACTACGACCTCCTCCCCTCCTGCTTAGAAAACACCCCCTTCGCTCCATATTCCGCTGTCTATACCTCAGCCTGGAGTAGCATCAGCAGCCTTGTCATGCGCCTCCGCATGCACGGAATCGGCACCCTCCTGGACCTCCACGCGCTTCCTGGTGGTGCGAATACGCAAGACCACTCCGGCACCAACAGCGGCGTCGCTGACCTCTGGGTCTCTCAAGATGACCGCAACCTCGGGATCCGCTGTTGCCAATTCCTGGCTCAGCAAGTTGTGGAAGGGCTCGATGGCGTCATTGGCATCCAAATTGCTAATGAATGTGAATGGGGGAGTCCTATGAATCCTTGGTACAACGACTGCATTGACGCCATCTCGGCTATCGATGCCAGCATACCCGTCATCATCTCCGACGGCTGGAACCTGGAGAATGCAATCAACTACAGTCTCATCAAGAACACTGCCATGCCCTCTCAGCCCACATGTCCTGTAGTTGTCGATACACACTACTATTGGGCACATACAGGCGAGGACACGTCCAAGTCACCGCAGCAGATCATCAATGAAGCCAGCACTAAGCTTAGCGAGCTTAATGGGAAAGAAGGCAGCATTATAGACCGTGGAGCTGCCCAGGTCGTTGTCGGCGAATATAGCTGTGTCCTTAGCGAAGATAGCTGGTCAAAGCGCGGGGACACACCAAAACAAGTCTTGGTGAAAGAATTTGGCGAAGCACAGAGTCGGAGATGGCAGCAACGTAGCGGTGGAAGTTTCTTCTGGACGTGGAAGATGGTGAGTCCGCATCCGGATTCCCACTTTTCAATCCCCTCCATCATAATCAGTGCGAGAGCGTAGTGCTCAGAACCGCCCCTCTTCCTTATTCCCCCCCCACTCATCCAAATAGCAACAAACCTACACAAATGCCCCTCTAATGACTACCCTCAGGACTGGTTCCCAGGCGGAGAATGGGGCTTCCAAGAACAAACCTCTTCCTCTGCAGTAACTTCCCCACCCTCATATTCCACCCCTTCCTCTAGCATATCCGCTCTCCTTGATAGATCAAACTCCCATCGCGACGAACGCATGTATGCCGCCGTCAACCAACACACTTCCTACTGGGACCACCTCGTCCCTAATACGCCATGTGAGCACTGGCGCTATGAAAATGGATGGAAGGTTGGATACAAGGATGCACAAGATTTCTTCCAAGGAGCCTCTACAGTTGGCGGCGGGAATAAGATTGGAAATTTGGAAATCTGGGTGCTGAAGAGGGTGCGGGAGTCAGGTATGAGAGGGAACTTTGTGTGGGAGTTTGAGCAAGGTTTGAGGAGGGGAATTCATGACCTTTATGCTGCTGTGGGAATCTGAGGTGGTGGGAGGTGCGTTACAATCCGCGTGTTGATGGGCAATGGCAGGTGGTGGGCAGGCGGTGGGCAGGTGGTGTGGTACAATAGACGTTTTGGGCGACAACAGGCATGGAGGATTGACCGATAGAGAACAATAATGACCTTCTGACCTTTACGCTTTGTTAAAAACGTAGAAATCTGCTCAATGTGCCTTTAGTACTGTACTCGGAGTCCGCGAGGTTGACCACTGACTGCTAAGCGAATGTTTTGAAGTCCTGCACTCTTCATAACTACAGAACTCATCAAACCCATCGAACCTACCGATGCTAGATGCAGAAACTCAAGGCGAAGAAGGGTAAGAAAATATGGACGAGAAATCTGTGTTGTTGAGCCAACGGGCATAGGGAACTCATCTAGAGGGGTCCTAGTGCAAAGAAACAGTTCGAAGAAGACTTCATTTTAGTATGCTTTGAAGCCCAAACAACCTAGTGCAGTCATACTTTGAATCGAGACCCGCATTCATCTTGCGGGAGCTCCAAGCTAGTGGATCTCGACGCATGTCAAACCACGCCGCCTGGAAAGGTTTTACTGCCTTTTCCGTCGATCGTGAACGGCGACTTGTATTTGCTAGCAGGTGTGAAATACCGGAATAGGGGAAGTGGAGCTGGAGGGAGTCAGATTCTATGACTTGGATATGACTAGAAGAATGACTGTGGTGAATAGTAGGAGACTTGCTGTTTAATGAATACCGTTTGGATCCCAACGCTCCTATTTCTTTGAATATGCTTTTGTGGTACCGAAGCTGGGACAAGTCCTATAGTGTTTCTAGAGACTTTTCAAACATCTATTCCAATCAAGAGTGAAGAAGGTAAATGCTAGGAGTATACCGACTATCATTGTTCACAAATGGAGTCGTTCTGGTAGTATGAGGGGGCGGTATGTATTACGATGCATTAGGTTGCACTAAAATGGTTCGATAGCAGACCGGGTGATTCTTTGTGGGAATATTGGGGCAGACTACTTGTTCTAGCACAAGATGAGTAGGGCAGTGATGTGAACTCACCGTCACGGTTACTGCACGTCACTAACAGCATACGGTGCGTCTGAAGTACAGTTTATTAGGACCAAACTAGTATTTGGGTAGCAGGTGGCTTCGCTTTGCCCGAGTGTCTGGAATCACGATCAGTTTAATACGCACTGAGTGAAAGAGAAGCCATACTGCAACGATAGCATTCACTTCTCCAGCCTTCCCTAAAGGTCTCCACACTGTCAAACTATAATGAGGTGTGTTCTCTGCGTCCCCTTTTTAGAGAACACCGGCCACGCATATACATATCAGTATCCATTTTGAAAGTCCTGGCGGATCAGCAAGGCTCTATGAACCCTCAGCACATTAGGAGAAGGTAGTGAAGGGCTCACAACCACCGCAACGCCCATCCGGTTCCCAACTTACACCGCTTTCTGCCCTGATCTCGCAACATTAATCACACTCTTTCGAATATCACCGGCACCACTCGCTTTCGCCCCGCAACACGATAACGCGACGTAAACAAACAAACCGTTTCCTTCATGGCCTCCACCAGCGCGCCCTTCCACTAACACTACGCCTTAGTACCTGTCTGCTAGTATCCACATCCCGTCGCCGCAATGACCTCATGTCGTTTGCTCCCTACGGGCAGCGAATGGTCCATCAGAGTAATCACGCCATCGCCCCCAGACTCAATATCAGAGGCCGTGGACGCCGGGAAGGCTCTACACTCTACGCCAAAATCTCGACCAGCACTTGGCGAGCTGTCGAATAACGCCCATTCTTTCGTCAACACCACTTCCAAGTCCGCTCCGAATCTCACTACCTTCCATAACCCGATGAATGTACACGAGAATAGACGGCGACACCTTCGAGCTCATGGTTCTGTTGCCGATAAACTCGAGCAGCGGAAGTTGAGCTCTGTAAGTAAGAGCTTCGTTGGCGCTCTTGCAAACTCCCTTCTCTTTACTCAAACTGAAACTACGCGAAGGCTATTATACTTCAATGGATAGCCGTCGACAACTAGTCGCGAGCTCAGGTCGTCAGACGATATATGGCCATCCGCATCCGCTACGCAGCAACCCAGTCGAGCAACCTGAATTCACCCTCAAGCCTCCATCCCGTGTGCTACTCAAGCACAACCGGGCTAGGTCATATACACCAACACCGGTGACGCGAGAGCAGTACGCCGAGCGCTTTACACCATTTCAGGGAGCAAGCTTTGGTGAAGAAAATGAGGGCGTGCAGTATGAGGCGGGTAGCCCGAAAGATCAGAGTGTTGGTCACGAGCATGAAGGGAAACCGAAGACGACAATGTGTTGCTGGTGTGTCGTAATGTAGATGTGTAGCCTTTCAGGGGGCATGATTTATGAGAGAAGTGATGTACAGCGGATGGAGGGTCCGAGGTACTAAAATATATATATATAGTGTCGTAGGACGCTAAGCCTATGGTTGATTGGGCAGCCCATCGCAGAGCCCTTGGGCTTACAAGATATCTCGATTATTTCAGAGAAGTGGTGTAAGCTAAGTAATGAGATGAGTGTTCAGCCGGAGACTGTACAATAGCCCATAGGACTTCAGGGGGTTTTTCAGAGAAGAGCAGATGTTCAAGGCCACTAGGGTAGTTAGAAGTAATAACCGCGGACACCATTGGTCAGCTGCATGATTACATCCTTCCCAGACAGGCTAGCATGACGGGAGAATCAAGACCCGAGCTCCCCGCCACCTTCCCACTTGCTTTGCAGTGCGCGACCTCACAACAACAACACCAAACCCTCTCTCTTCTTCAAACCCTCATTGACAACCTCTTTCGCCTCCTCTCACCTTACACACCCCCTCTCGACAATGGTCTCCACGCGCCAACACCCCAGGGAATTCCCCCCACCCGAATCCTCCCCCACCAAAGCCTCCCCGCGCAAAACCTCGCGCAATGCGACCACCTCACCCGCGCCCAGCTCTCCCAATTCCGCAAACACGTCTCTGACAAAGCGTGCCGTGTCGAACTCCAGTGCTGTGGCTCCTGCGTTTTCAGAAGGATGGTCGCACACCGCATCCAACATCACCATTCTCTGGATCTGCGTTAGTCTACCCCTCGTCATCTGGGACTCCTTGTACATCCTGCTTCGTCCCCATACGATGGCTGGAGGGATATTGCAATGGCCTATCTGGAAACCGTATGAAATTTACGCGAGCATTGATTATGTATATGGGTGGCCTGGGTGGGAGGGTAATGATGGGTTTGGAGGTGCACAGGGCGCGATCAATGCGATTGAAGCGGTACTGTATGGACTGTATATTATGATTATTTTCAATCACGGAGTGCCAGCGGCTGGGGGGAGGGGGCTGCAGGTTGGACAGGGTGTGAGGGGATGGCTTGCGGGGGGCATGAGAGTGGAGGGGAAGACGGGGAATAGGGCGTTGCTTATTGGGTTTTCAGCAGCGCTGATGACGTTGAGTAAGACTGTGCTTTACTGTAAGTCACCGCTCTGACCTTCCAAAGGGAACTCTGCTGGTGAGAACCGTGCATGAAGCTGATCTTGTCAGATCTGAATGAGTACTTCTCCGGCTTTGAGAATACAAAGCACAATGACTGGCCCACTCTGATTCTCTTCTACGGTATTATGAAGTAAGTTCCCCACTAGTGTCTCAAGCCTTTTGCAGCACGCTTAGTCACCACTTATCCCCTCCAACTAATGCATCTCTTAAATCACTCAAGCTAACGAAACATTAGTGGCCTATGGATTGTTTTCCCCGCTTATATGACCATCGTTTTCGGCGCAGATATTTCGGAAGCTCTCGACATTGCTACCGATTCCTCATCTGCCTCTAAAAAGAAGTACTAATCAATCCAACCCAGCCGTATCCTCTTGTCTTCAATCCACTCGTTCTCTGAAATGGCATGGCCAGCCTTTCAGAAATCCTTTCTTTCATTCTCAACTCAGAGCAGTGGCTCCCCTACCGAGCTTCTGTTCCTTCTATCTGCTTCTCGCCCGCAGAATGGCCACAGGCGGCGGATGCCCGTTTTCGTGCGGTTGTAGACGGTCTTTAGGAGTGCACTTGCACTTTTTTGAGCTAGACATGCTAAAGGTAGAGATGGGTTGCAAGATTGGGATTGGAGTCGCAAGCGGTGCCAGAATCCCGGCCGTCGTTCACGAGGCCGATGTGTAGCATTCAGATTATCGAGCCCGTCCTGGAATATTCGTCAACATCTTGTATATCCCGTCTTG
This sequence comes from Lindgomyces ingoldianus, assembly GCF_010093535.1. NCBI lineage: Eukaryota > Fungi > Ascomycota > Dothideomycetes > Pleosporales > Lindgomycetaceae > Lindgomyces > Lindgomyces ingoldianus. The sequence goes on along the minus strand of NW_022985163.1, from coordinate 732,559 downwards.
TCCTGTCCTTCCTCAACCTCGGAGAATCCTCAGCATTTATATGGACACACGTACCTCACTCCCACTCTCCCAACCATCAAATCCGAAATTCAACAAACCGGTATCCAGCCGTTGAAGGCTTATCGGTCGCGGGTGGAGGTCCCAATTATCTGGTGGTAGGCTCGTTGCAAGCCACTGCACGTTGGCGGCGAGGTCGTCGAGCATGGGTGGATGCTGGAGTGGGGGTGAGGGCGGGAAATCCATTTTTAGGCCGGATGTATTAATTAATATTCCGGAAGAGTTGGGGTGTTGGGGTGGGGAATCCGTTGTTTGGGGGGAAGGTTTGTGGATTTGGGTGGTTATGTGTGCAGTGGCACAGAATTTTGCGTTTTGATTCTTGGTCTGGATTGGTGTGCTTTGGTTTGGCGAGAGAGAGTGAGGGACAGCGATGGTGAATGCAGAGGAAAATTCAAATGAAGATTTCTTTTCATCGCAAAATATGCGCAACATATATTTTTGCTATCTATATGCTCATTGGTGTTCGTCGCATAAACTACTTGTTATATACCGCGGACCTCATGGACTGGACCTAATCAAGATCATTGACATTAAGCTTATCCATAGCGCCCACACCGGTAAACCCACGATTTTGTTCGAGAGCTATATATCCACCCCTATACAACAGTATATTATTGGACCTAGAACAGCAAGACTTGATAAGTGGGGCTGGGCTGCACATGAGGCTGAGGGGTAAGACGTTGAGTTAGGAAGGAATAACAGTATATTGGATTCTGAAATAGAAATACAGATGTCTAGAAGCCTGGATACCATTCAAATAAAGCCAGATACAAGATTGGAAGCGATATTACTAATAAGATAGTCCCAAACAAGGCAGGCCAAAAGCCATTTATTTTACTACAGCAAGGAGAGGAGATGAGGCTGATAACTCTCAAAGAAAACCAGTGGCCTCCATGGAGGAAGTATTCGGCCGCTGCCAACTCGTGGAGAGCATCTATGGAGGTGGGGAAGCCGAAAAGTCTGTCACTGGTATTGGGCAAAGAAGGGGCAGCTCAGGTACGAGTTTCCTCGGAAGGCCGCGATGCCTTTGTTTCTCAGCCTACAGACACGTTCATTTCTAATCGAAATTCGTCCGACGTAATTGCCACGTCATTACATAAAGACCATGGAAGAGAACAGAAAATTTAGAATCTTAGGGGCCTCCTTGGCTGACTATGTGATGTACCGCATAATCCGGGCCGAGATATCTACGCTAAGCTAAAAGAAATAGCCATACTTGAACATCTATACGAGAGGGCACGGAGCAAAACTACACTCACGTCCTCGCATATATCTATATCCCGAGGTCTCTAAGTTAAGTGTAAAATGTGCTGTGCTACTAGAGACGCGATGAAGGCATTCACGGGGATAGGATCTAATAGTGTTCAAGCGCCAATGTGCAGTGAACCGGCGGGGGCTAAGACTGGAGAGGCTTCGCTGGCCCTCGCCAAGGTAATAGAATTGAGTTTAGTGGCGGCGGATGTCGTGGCATGTACTTTTTATGTGAAGCGGGTCACAACGCGCCTTCTTGATGGAGTTTCATCTATGGTGAGCTAAAGAAGGAAGGGGTGTAGATTGCGTATCACGAGATGTCTGGACTGTGAATGTAGCCAAGGAAAAGGAAGAGGACATTGATACACGACCTTACTTTCGTCTCACCCAAGAGAGCATCGTGAATAGCAATCGTGATCAAGAGGTCGAGAATTGTGGCTGGGCAATCGGGTGACGCTGAGACATGCAGCTGCCCTTTGTACCACCTTCCAGAGAGAGACAGTGCCTAAAGACGCGTTTTCTCGTCTTTGCTGATGAATTTCACGCCGAGGCGTAAGACGCAAGCGAGGAACAGCTTCAAAGGTAGGTATGGTACCGAGGTGCTCTGCCGTTTCGGAGTGGATCAATACTATAACTTGTGGTGTACCTACTGCCAACGGTTACTCTGCAAGCCTTTAAGAAACGGCGTTTCTTAGTGCATTGAAGGAAGGTTCCCAAGATTGAGCCGAGATTTTGCCTGCATTGGTATCGGGATGGAGCCAGCAACCGGGCATAGCGTGAAGACGTCTCCCCGGGTTCCACAAATCAAACCCATGCGGCGAAGGGAGATTGCGGCAACGATGATTCGATGCCACCTGCACAGCTGCAGGTTAGGATTTTCCTCATGCGAAGGCGTTGTGGAGGCAACCTCGGGGTGCGACCCCAACCCCGCATCTCACCATCACGGTGATGAATCGTTGCACTAGCTTCAGCGACGGCGCGCCACGATCACAAGTGCCTGGTTCGTGTTTGCGACATCTTGGGCGTTGGGCTGGCGGTGGGCTGGCGGGAGCCGCTTCTTCCAGAAGCTTAGGTATGTCCACGATGGGCCTAGTCTAGAAACGACAATGTGCTCAAGGGAAGAGGAATGAGATGATGGGGGGGCTGAGGATGGCATCAAGGGATGGACAGGTGCGTGGAGTTCCTCGACGCGTTTTTTGATATAAGGACTCTGCGAGACAGCTGGTGTAGAGACGGTGATCGGGGAGATTTGAACAATGCTAGCTGCTGTGTTCTTAAAGCTGTCAGCCACGGTGGAGTGTAGTCTACAAAAGTGATGTTCTCGAAGGCGGCTTTGGGTGACCCACGGAGCAGCACCTACCAAGTTGGCAGGCCGACAGGAGTGATCAGCAGGCACTGGCACTTTGTGGACCATGGAGACCCCGCAGAAGGCAATGCTCGGCCGCGTCCTCAGATTAGCTCCAAGGGTGTGGAAAAAGTCATGGAGCTCCTTCCTTGTCGGAGCTCCCTGGAAAATTCTTAAAGGCTGCTTTGTTCCCTTGCCTCCGTGGTGCTGTAGCGACCTCTACCGCGTTCCAAACCTGTCGCGTGTCGTGTTAATCGTTAATATCTTTGGGTGAATACGTCCGTTGCCAGCCAAGTAGTCCGACGTCATGCTGTGGCTTGCACAAGCATTTTTGGCGATCAGCCTCCCGCTAGCTGGAGCTCAATCTGTCAGTCAACAATCTCACTCTCACCCACAACAACACCATTGTTATGCGAGTATCCTCGAAAAGCTGCATGAATGAATCGAAAATATATGCGTTTCTTCACGGCTCTGTTTCCCTTCGTCCGCGTAATTCAACTCTGTCCTTTTCCTTTTGTTTATTACTGGAGCTGACGAGTAAACAAGTATCCCAACACCTCTATCCCCACCAATAATACTACCAATCCCGCCGAGTTGAGCAATGCGACGAGTCCACCATTCTATCCTTCGCCGTACGTAGAAATTTAAACCTGCATCGAAGCAATTGCTAACCATTTGCAGATGGATGGACGGCTCAGGGGGATGGGCTGATGCGTATGCCAAGGCGCAATCCTTCGTCCGACAATTGACCCTTCTCGAGAAAGTCAATCTCACAAGTAAGTGCTGCCAGGAAGATTGTTCATAGGTGTGATATCTAATATCCCATAGCTGGTGTGGGCTGGGAAGGTGAGGCCTGCGTCGGTAATGTGGGCGCGATTCCACGGCTGGGATTTCAAGCACTGTGCATGCAAGACTCTCCCCTCGGTGTTCGCTTTGGTAAGCTTCATACAATTCATTTCCAAAGACTGCACTGACTCTGGGAAGGTGACTATGTCTCCGCGTTTCCTGCCGGTGGAACGGTCGCAGCCTCATGGGACCGTGGGGTCTTCTATCAACGTGGCTACCAAATGGGAATGGAGCATCGCGGAAAAGGCGTGGACGTTCAACTTGGTCCCGTCGTTGGCCCTCTTGGCCGAAACCCAAAGGGCGGGCGCAACTGGGAAGGTTTCAGTCCCGACCCTGTCCTTTCGGGTATTGCTGTCGCAGAAACCGTCCGCGGAATCCAAGATGCGGGTGTCATTGCCTGCACCAAGCATTATATTAATAACGAACAGGTCAGTAGCTCCCTCACCCATCTATACTAGCTCGATGCTAATTGGGTTCTGTAGGAGCATTTCAGATCACCAGGCAGCTTTGGGGACTTTGGCTTCGTCGATGCAATTTCCTCCAACCTGGACGACAAGACCCTGCATGAGCTGTACCTCTGGCCTTTTGCAGATGCAGTCCGTGCTGGGACTGGATCCATTATGTGCTCATATAACAAGAACAACAACTCGCAAGCTTGCCAAAATAGCTATCTCAACAACTACATCCTCAAGGGCGAACTGGGATTCCAAGGTTTCATCATGTCCGACTGGTCAGCTCAACACAGCGGTGTATCATCCACAGCTGCGGGCCTGGATATGACCATGCCTGGAGATACTGGTTTCGACACTGGACTTTCCTTCTGGGGCCCGAACCTCACTATTTCTATCCTGAATGGCTCAGTTCCGGAGTGGCGAATTGATGATATGGCTACTCGAATTATGGCGGCATACTACCTTGTTGGCAGGGACCGGACTCAGGTTCCGGTCAACTTCAATTCCTGGTCTCTGGATACTTTCGGCTATGAACACGCTTATGCCATGACTGGATATGGACAGATCAACCAGCATGTTGATGTCCGAGACGAGCATTACCTTGCAATCAGGTCAGCAGCTGCACGATCCACTGTCCTACTTAAGAACACCAACGGTAGCCTCCCATTGAAGGGACGGGAGAAGTTCACAGCAGTCTTTGGCGACGACGCCGGCGACAATGACCTTGGACCGAACGGTTGCCCTGATCACGGCTGTGACAATGGGACGCTCGCTCAAGGGTGGGGTTCTGGAACTGCGTACTTTCCGTATCTCGTCACTCCTCTCGATGCCATAAAGAATGAAGTGATTGGTCATGGAGGAGTAGTGCAGTCCGTCACAGCAAACTGGGCCTACGATTCGATCGTCGCGCTCGCAAAACAGGCTACTATCTCCATTGTCTTTGTGAATGCGGACAGCGGTGAAGGTTACATAACTGTTGATGGCAACGCGGGCGACAGGAATAACCTCACACTTTGGAAAGATGGCGACAAACTCATCCAGAATGTGACGGCCCACTGCAACAACACCATTGTAGTTATCCACAGTGTAGGGCCTGTCCTCGTGGACTCTTGGTACAACAACCCGAATGTAACTGGTATTCTTTGGGCTGGCCTTCCTGGAGAGCAATCCGGCAACGCAATTGCCGACGTCCTTTACGGAAGGGTCAACCCTGGAGGAAAACTGCCGTTCACGATGGGCCGCCAGGCGTCCGATTATGGCGCTGACCTGTTCTACGAGCCTTCCGCAGGCCATGCTTCCATACAGGACAACTTCGTGGAAGGTGTTTTCATCGACTACCGATACTTCGACAAGAATAATATCTCCCCGATCTACGAGTTTGGCTTTGGTTTGAGCTACACGACTTTCTCCTACTCCGACATCAAAGTTGTCAAGATCCCTGCTGGTACATACGCTCCAACTACTGGCACCACGAAGGCAGCACCGGTGCTAGGAAATTTTAGCACCGACCCGGCAGACTACCAATGGCCAGCCAATCTGACCTATGTCAAAGCATACATCTACCCCTATCTAAACTCGACCAATCTCCAAGAAGCTTCGATGGACCCCGAGTATGGACTGGAGAACTCGGCGTATTTACCTGAGGGGGTCAGCGATGGCTCGCCGCAACCCAAGATTGCTGCCGGCGGAGCGCCAGGAGGAAATCCAGCCCTTTACGACGTGCTCTTCAAAGTCACCGCGACTGTCACCAACAACGGCACCGTCCCCGGCGAAGAAGTTACCCAGCTGTATGTGTCACTCGGCGGCCCTGATGATCCAAAGGTGGTCCTGCGCAACTTCGAGCGCCTGAGCATCCAGCCCGGCCAAAGTGCGACGTTTTCAGCGGATGTTACGCGCAGGGACATTTCCAACTGGGACACAGTGACGCAGAACTGGGTCATCTCGAACTACTCCAAGACGGCGTACGTGGGTAGCTCGTCGAGGAAGCTAGTTTTGAGTGCGCAGCTCAGCTTATAAGAGGAAGCGGTAATGACTTATCGTTTGATTATTCCGGCGTTGAGTGGGAAATGATGGACTGGTCCGCTGGATAACAAATAATGATGAATGTTTAATCATGGTTGGTTGGGACGCCACAGATATAAAGGGCCAATCATTGATTTGACAATTGAATGATTCTTGTAAATATTTTGGGTGGGGGCTAGAAAACCCACATCTTGTTAGAACAGACGTCTTCCAGAAATTGAGTGTCGAGCGTGAACTCCATGTGTGAACTCCATGTGTGGGTCTACTGGCGCAGCCGCTTAAATTTGCCTTCTCGGTGTAGCTGATGGCGACGCTGCGAACCGATGACTTGCAGTGCATTCGGTCGGTCGCGTCGATGACGAATGTCTCTACGCGATCATGGTAAACAATCTGCGAGCCAAAGTCGAGCGCAAATGGACGCAGCACCGCTAGAAAATGCCAGACGGATGAAAGGTGGTAAACAGATTGCCAGAGACGCCGAAGATGCGGACTGGAACGGATATGCGTGTGCAGGTCGAATTTTTGCGCAGGATTGCGAGGGCTGATGTGAAGAACCTGGTGCTTGGCGGTCACTGTCACGCCCACGGCGCCTGAAGCGGATTAGTTTATTCTTCAATTGCGCCTCGCCCGGACTGGCATTTGATATATCTTCACTGGCTTAATTCAGTGCTGCTGGCACTCACCCACCGCCTCGAGATCATAGTCAGCACCCACCCACGGCAGTCACGCTGGGCCCGCCACCTTCGCGCATTTCGCGTAAACAAGAGCAGCCACTCCATCTCGACATCCACACCTGCCACCATATCACCTGCTGCTCCCCACGGTAGATTCCTTCCACTCCGCGCTCGCCCATACACTCGGCCTGCAAAGCCGCCTGAGGCAGTTGGTGCTAGACGGCCGCGGCCTGCTTTCGTAGTAGGCACTCCGAGCCCCTCCCCGCGCACCGTTGAGGGTGTGAAAGAATCGGCGCTGAACCTTGGAACGTCACCAGCTGCTCCGCTCTCGCCAAACAAACACCTGGACACAAACAAATAAAGCCGCCCTGGCACTTCCTCCACCCTAAGTCACTCCCTTGACGCCCATGCAAAATGCCACCCTCCTCCAACCGGAGACTTCGCTCTCGCAGGGAGCCAGATCCGCCGCAGCAGTCTGATGCTGATACTCCCGAGTCCATAGCCACGCCTTCAAGGAAGCGGAGACGGGTAAGCAGCACCACCCCGCAAGCACCCCACCTGCAGACCAGGACTGACCACCAGTACAGCTGAATGGCGCCGATCGCACCGCCGCCGTCGCTGAGGACATTCCCCGTACCCGCATCACCGAGTCCCTGCAGAGCAATGACTCTAATACGACGCTGCCCAACGGAGCAGATGCCGAAGGCCCGTCCGACCCAGTAGACAGACAGAATCTAATCATCGCCTCATTGCGCACGCCAAACTACCTACCAAATGCGGCCGTCGACTACGCCAACGACTTGCAGGCGCGGAGGAACAAAACCAACAACGTCGCGGCATACGCAAAGATCGCCGCCCGCGACTGGTGCTTCTTCGTCCAGAAGACTGATCTTAGGATCGGGCGAGCCGACTCGGCGCTCCGCCCCAACCCCGCTAACTCTCAAGATGCGAGCGGACTGCCCACCGAGGATCAGGTCAATGAATGGGGCGTGGACATCGACCTTGGCCCCGAGCGGCAGATTTCGCGGATCCATGCTGAGATCCACTTCGACACGGTGTTGCAACAGTGGTTCATCTTCGTGAACAGCCGCAACGGCCTGAAGCTGGACGACAACAATCTGAGTAAAGGATCCCGCGCCCCCCTTCACTCTGGTATCTGCATTGGCATCATGGGCACTCAGATGCTCTTTCTTCTGGCCAACCAGGATGATCAGTTCCATCCCATGCTGTGGCGCCAGGTTAAGAATGACCCAGATGCAGGAGCCTCTGACGACGAAGGCAACCCGCCGAATCGGTCCCTTCCACATGCTCATCCTAGCGGTCCAACACCTAAGCGTGAGAACTATGACCCCTTTCCACCATCCTCACATCCTCGTCATAAGCAGTCGTCGCAAGGCTACAACAATCAATTAACATCCACACCAGGTCGGCCCGAGCCAGGAACTCCCCTAGCCGTGCGTTCCTCCCACAGGGGCAGTAAGACCTCCCCGGCTACGTATCCCCGCGGGCTGATGATGGAGTCTTCAGAAGACATCGACTATAGCCAAGAATCGTACAAGGAGGTCAAGCCACCACATAGTTATGCCCAGCTTATTGGTGAAGCTATCCTGAGTAGTTCTGAGGAGATGCTTACTCTGGCAAATATCTACCAGTTCATCAAGGATAAATATGCATACTTTAGACACACTAATGCAGGGTGGCAGGTGAGTACGAGCGGATCCATTAAATAGATGGGTTCCTGATTCATCTATAGAACTCTATCCGCCACAATCTATCCCTAAGCAAGGTTTTTGAAAAGGTAGCGCGTCGCACAGACGAGCCAGGCAAAGGGATGAAGTGGAGGATTGCGGATAGCGAGCGTGAGGACTTTTTGAAGAGGCAACACCGACCCCGCAAAGGTGGCTCTGCTGTTCGACTTGACTCTTCTGGGCCCAACTCACCAGCCTTTCGAGAAGCTCCTTCGCAGGCAACCGAGCGTCTCCTCGATGTGCTTAGCCAGCCCAATTTGTTCGGGAAGCAGGAGCCAGGCCCTACCCGCGTTAAGTCTCCTCCCCGTTCTGCGACTCCACCCTTGGCGTCTTATCCAATGGCAAACGAGTCATATACTCCCGACCGAGGCCCCCGCTCCAATCCTTTCGGGGGGTTCAAGCAATCCCCCACTCACGGTGAACAATCGAATCTTGCGACCCCTGCTAAGCGACTCTTCCAAGATGCGAAGCCTAGCGGCCCTTCTATCTTCCCGCAGAGCTCTGAAGCACTGGACTCAACCCGCATGCTCGGCAATCCTGGATCGTCGCCGAACGTCGACCCTCCAAAGCCAAAGATTACAGGTTTGAAGGGTGACGCTGCAAACTCACCACCGCCGTTATATTCTGATGCTGCTGCGAACAATGCCAATGGTGCGCAGGACGGTAGTAGGCAGAACAATGCTGGGTTGGTAACTCCGCTCGTCACGCGGCATGCACCTCGGCTCGCACCCCCCAGTACTGCCCAAGTCCCAAGTCAGTTTATGAACTTCTCTAGTCCAGCGCCTTTTTGGAAGTATATCGATCTGCCAAGTACACCGGCCCGCGCCCCGAACCTCGATCTTAGCCCGACAAAGATGAAGAAGGATGAAGACGAGGAGAAAGATATCGAGGATGAGCAAGTGCAACCAAGTTCACCACCAATCATGCCAGGTGAAGACCCAAGTGGCGAGGCCGACGACGGCGACGACGACGGCGACGAGAACGACAACGAGAAAGGCGATGAAGAGGAGGATGTCGGCCCTGATAGCCCTAGCCGCACGGTCTCCCGTCCTGTGAGCCGTAACCCTGGTCTGCAGCGCTCCCGCTCAAACTCGAACGTCAATGGTTTTGTGGCGAACCCTGTGAACGGTGGTATGGTCCGAGGCGCTAGTCTCGGCTCTTTCGAAGAAGATGCAGACGAGGAGGGATTCGACCTGGCAAAGTACGACCTAAAAATTCCTAAGGGCAGTGGCGGATACCCCGAGGCTCTGGAAGTTGTCTAAGTAGCCAATCATTTATTTGGTTGTTGCTATTTAAGATGACGCCAAGAGCCTTGGGCGTGTGCCATTTTATGTTTCTTGCCGAATTTGCGACTAACTTCTTGAATAGGGGTTTCCAGAAGATCGGATCATATCATCGAAATATAAGCCAGGTTCACGGTGCGCGACCGGGACCGAACCAGGGCGAGATGGGAAGAACGAGCGTTGGTTTGGGAATGTAGTCCATCCAACCTACGATTCCCCTCTTCCATTTGGTTAAATCGACCTCATCACCGGCGACGATGCTCTCGACACACAGCCTTTCATCTTGACCGCATCGACCCCTCCTGAAATTACATCGAACATGGCCACACCCATTCTCGAACTAGAACGCCAACCCAACCGCTCGCTCACATACACCTCGCCTACCTGTACAAAACAATACTTCAAATGCTTTGGTATACCACACATGCCGAAACTACCACTACACATCTGTGACAAACCTTTCTCAGGTGGGAGTTTCGTGTTGCTGGTTGGTTGGTATTAGCGTGGCGATTGATGCTTGCTTGGGTATCACCTCGTGTTATGTGTACTGTAGTGTGGCTTTCTTTGCTTCTACGACATATTAACTTCAGCTTCGGTTTCAGTTTCAGGTTTTTGTTGTACATTCTGTTCCTGCTTTTCTCCCCACCAGAACTTCATCGGAGTAAAGAGTTCGGGGATCGTAATGCACCTCCCTACGACTTTTCTCTCGACCGACCAACAAATCGACTACCGGCTTTGTTGAATACGATGGTCTAGCGGTTACAAGTGGGTAGCCCACTATGTTTTTGTACATATTGCATGCTAGGAATGATATGGGTTTCCTCTATCCGTTTAGGGTAGAAGGAGAGGAGGGGTTGGGTGGGGGTGATGGATAAGGGTGGATTTTGTTTGAGTAGCTGCTTGTTTTGCTTGATTAGATGGTGTATATGTGCGAATCCGAATGTGCAAGATATAAAGATCGATACTGCTGAGTGTCTGTGACTATGAATTTTCACATATATAAGCGCCTAGTGAAGATGGGACATGCCATGGTTTTATTGAAGCTGTATATAGTGTGGTTTCATTGCCTTGCTTTCTCTGCCTCCCGCTCTCCCTCTCTCACACTTTAACTTTCCGTAGCACGCCCGTCTGGCAAAACAGCCCGTGTTCTCAGTATTTACACTCCTTCCTCCTCCACTCTTCCTACACCATCCAAGTGCTTAATTTATCTGCTTATGCGGCAACCACTTTGAAACCTTGATATTCTTCTCCTCAAGCGGCGCGTCCAGTATCCCAAGGCGTCTAATTTCTCCAGCTGAGGGTGCGTCGTCGCGCTTTATGTTCGCTTGTTGCTTGCGGTAAGCGGCTTGCAGGGCGAGAGTGCGCGCGGCCTGTGGTGGCTCAGCGGAGACTAGGGGATGAAGATGGAGATGTGCGTAAGAATGGGAGGGGAGAGATCAATGGGCGAAGGGAGAAGGGTAGGGTATGGGGATTTCAAGAGGCCGTGGGACCAATCTTTGCACATGAACCCATAGCCTCGGGCCCTTATTACACTACCCATAAAGGAATTATGACTGCTGAGGGAGGGGAAGTGAAACTGTGAGGCAGGGCGTGATGGGGTGCGGAATGCGGGGGAAATGATTAGATAAAATCGAATATACCTCTTTCTTATGATGTAGACACTCATAGTAGTCTTCGAGTATGGGCATGCATTTCGCTTTCCCGGAATCGTCTTCGGCAGATGTGTTGGTGACGTAGCAGGCGAGGACTTCTTGCCAGAAGGGGAAGCAGCGGGAGGGGCCTGGGAGATGTTGCTGTTAATACTTGGTTGCTTGTACTAGATGTGCAAGAGGAGGAGGAATGAGGGGGTGCTGAAAGGCGTGGTGGGGGGCGCGCGGACTGGAGGTGGAAGGTTGAGGCGCTCTGGAGGGCCGTGGGGTGGTTTGAGTGCACGGAAGGCCAGTACGAGAGTGTTGGCAGAGAGCATAAATTCGCAAGTTAATTCGAGGGTAAATATGATCGTAGAGTTTTATTCGAATGCTCGACAGTCGTTGGAGCGGACGTGCCGTCGGTTGCGTGTTTGTTCTGAGGTGGTGCGATTCTAGATTCTCCACGCTTCCCATGGCCCTTAAACGCCGGGTGTTGAGAAATTGGAGTTTGAGTGTACGTACCGCCTGCCAATCCGTATCCTGATGCCATTGTTGTTGTGCTAGTGTGGGGTTTGGATGTGGTAGTGGAGCTTGAGGTTGACGTGAGGTTAGCTAGCTCGGGATTATGTCAGCGGGTCGATGGAACGTTTCGTCTTGGCAGTGAATATGATAGTGAGGTCAGCGAAACATGGTGCATGGCAGGATGGGGCTATTGTTAGCTTCCTCTTGTTGTTATTCTTACTTTCTTAGTATACATAGAGGAAAGAGTGATGGCATCCGATAGGTTAGTGGAGGGGATGTGGTTAGAAGGGGGCTTTGTGAAGTTTTTTCACATAAGACTGTGTTAATCTAGTATGTCTATTTCGGCTTTTGTGTCTGTATATTCTCAAGCGAAATGCCTACTGTATCTGTTCACCTAATTAGTATGAATCATGACAGGGTATTTGGGGACAGAAATGTGCATTCCTCTAACCCTCTCCTTTATTCGAAGAAGAGGTTTAACAGATAGACTACTCTAGTCATGTTCCACGATATGTGGTAACATGCTGCGCATTCAACGTGCTCCCTTTCCAGGCTCCTTTTACCTAGCTAAGGTAGGTATAGTTATCACTTTGTTAGACTCGCTTTGTTGGAGATTTAGCCGGAAAGAGTAACTTCACTTCACCTTCCTCTAAATGTTTTTAACAATTTTGTTCAATTCGCTCATGCATTTTTCCACCTTTGTGTCTCCTTCCCAATGAAGCAGATTCTATGCTACCTAGGAAAGAGCAACTCACAGCAGGATCATATGACAATACGGAGAGGTAACTACCCCAAAAGCAGACGACAACATCAATAATATGCCTTACAGCGCCTTCTGGCAACCGGCTACAACAGCTTGCTACTCCTCTAGAGCAACCAAGTCATGCTCGGCGGCTGTTCGCCGAGTTTCCTGCCGGCATTGCTCTTCCGCAATCATCTCTCGAATGTGTAGTCGGACCCTTTGGGAATTAAAGAGCCATGCCTCAGATACAAAGCTTTCTGGGATACTGAGGTCTATATATTCCTCTGTTCCCTCATCCTGATGCTCCGTGATTAGGTTAAGGTACTTGAAGATCATGACGACAACAAAGGGTCCACACGGGCCTAAATCGCTCTTGCACTGGTTGTCGGCATACTGGTCGGGGGCGTACTCTTCAATGTACAAAGCGTAACGCTCTTCGAGGATGTTTCCAAGGCCTTCAGCAACACATGCGCCAATCAGGGCTTGCTTATTGTTGCCCTCGTTGGACATTGAATCGATGTAGTGAGCCAGACCGTCCGGACGGTTGATAGCAACGAGGGACCAGTGCGAGCCGCAGACCTGTGTTGAATCATCCGATGCGAAACCGTCATTGATGGGGAAGAAGATCCAGTCTTTGTCCTCAAATCGCCGCTTTTCCTCTGCGTAATGGACGAAGTTGTTGTTGTCCACATCTCCACCGTAGCCCACCCTGAACAGAATTTGCGAGACCATCGAGTTAGCGATCTCAATCCTTCGGGCCTTACAGGAGAATTGGTTAGACAACATCTCAAGAGCGACGTTGAGTATATTGTCGCGGAACCAACTGCAGCTTTGCAGATCAACGATCATATGAAATTCGTCGTTCTGCAGCGACGATTCATCCAGTTGGAGATATATCTCTTCGTCTATCGGAGGACTGAAGTTGGCTTGAGCGAGTTCTTGGAAGCGGCACGGATTGGGAAGACTGAGGATGGGCTCCCGAAAGGCGGGAGGCTCCAATTCAACCCATTTCCCCGGAAACAGAACGAACTCCACCGCTGGCACTGATGGCATTGAACAGTCATCCTCTAGTAGAGCTGCCCACTCAAAACGAAGACGAGAAAATTGTTTTGACCAACCACAGGTGTTCACGTCGATAGTGTACCGGCGATGGTAAAGCGGTCGGTCGGTCGGAGACATTGGCACGTAGCCGCCCCGAGCCCCACGATCGGACATCATAAACGTCTTGTCACCTTTTTGGAGAATGAACCGGTTGGTTTGGGCGAACGGCCGACAGCGATTGTGATACTCTACAGCGTCGGTCGGCGGTAAACTCGGGAGGACCAGCGTCGAAGCTGTGGATAGATGCAAAGTGGACACTGCTGATGGCGAGGATGGCGAGGCATCGTCCATGTTCACCGGAGATAGGGAGAGGTCTGTATTGCCTGTGGGCATGCCCATATCGCACTTCACTGATGGTGAAGACGGTGGGTCGTCCATGGTTGGCGTCGGCAAGCTCGTGGGGCGCATAGTTAACGCTGCAGAAAGGTCCGTCTCGCGTGACGGTAATGAAGAAAGAATTGAATTTGATATGCCAAATTTAGCGGGTTTCCCTTTTGCTACGGTACCAAGTCAAGCCGCGTCAGTGGTGAAAAGAGAAGAGAAGGCGTGGGGCGGACGGCGTAACCTTATAGGTGAGTAGCATATCCTCGTCCCACGGTTTTACATTGTGTGAAAACTTTCGCGCTGGTGAAAGGGAATCGCCTCCAAGACTCGTCACCCAGAGTGAAGGTTTTTAGGGAACACTGGGTGAATGTGGCGGAGGTTCTTCAATTTGAGGAAGCAAGAAGCCTCACGTAGCTCTTGGATTGATGACGATAACGTAGGATACCCGATCTCAGGAAGCGTGAAGCGGACGTTTTGCATAAGAAGATGCGATTAGAGTGTCTAAAAGCGTACAGCTTTCAACTCCTATAATATCTCTCATGGGTAAGGTGCTATAGAGGGGGCTCTTTGAGTTTAGGGAGGTACGTCTGTCCTTGACCTTTATGATAGTATTGATCAGACAGAAGGTAACAGTAGAACCACTTTTACAGGAGATTTACTGTTTCGTACAACCTTAGGCCAGCAGAACTTAGAAGGTTACGGTCTTCTCTCGTCTTAAGAGGGGCCTCTAGGCAGAACAGTTTACAAACAATTAAAAAAGGGTAAACAAGAGATAGGCAAGTAAAGACCTGTTTTCTCTTTCTTAAAGCAGTACTTGTACAGTTGCTTAACAACGTAAGGCAGGAACTGTACAATTGTAGTTGCTTACATCAGCTATGCGCAAAGGACTCGACATTACGACTATAGAGAAGATCTTCCATGACTCTCGGAAAAGATAATCATTACTAGGCGAAGACCCGCGAGCGAAAACATAGAGAAGAGCGTCCGTAGCTGCCGAGAATAATCTCCCATCACCGCTCGAGGACTCGAGAATAAAAATCAGGTGAATATCTTCCATGGCTGCAGGAAAAGACCACCAACAATGCTAGAGGAATTAAGATAAAACTTCGAAGAAATGCCCGCACACCTCTTTTGGTCAGAGGACTGGCTGCAGAGTCATCCTTTGCTTTATTTAGTACGTTGTAGTGGAAATCAAACAAGACGTGGAGCAAATCGCAGAGGGTCTCGAAAATATATGGGCATTCTCGATGGGTTTCAAGGAATCCAAAATAGGTTCGGCTGATATTCTGTGTTATCTGGAAGACGTTAGCGTACATAAATAAGGGTTCTAAATATTTAGAAACTGCAAAGGTTCTGGGTAATGGTAGTGCTAGTATTTGGATCTGAATTGAAGAATTTAACAGTGAGATGATAAATGAAGTGCTGTGATATGAATTCAGTTGAGTGGAGCGCCACAGGGTGACCGGCCTCGGCTTCAGACTCACACGATTTACCTTTCCTGCTTTTCAGCTCGTCCAACAATTTCAGATGAAATCCCTAGTCTCCCATTCCTTCCCACCCAACCACCCTAACTCCACTTCACCGTCCCGTTACTACCCCCATCTAACCCCCACCCACCATACGTATCCACAAACCCCTCATTCGTCAAATACTCTCTACTCTTCTCCCCACGCCACGCCAACTGACTTCCGAGCCTCCACGCCGTATCCATCTTATCCACTACAATCTCCACCAACTGTAAATCCCGTGGACTCTTCAACTCTCCCTTCTCTAGCACTGCATCTAACTCAACCTTCGTTTTCGCAAGATGAAAGCTCTTCTCCGGACGCGGATGTTTGAAGAGTGGGAGCAGGTGGGAGTATGTGGTAGGTACAATGTCGTTGTAGGGTTGTTGTGCACCCCATATCATGCGCTCGACTGTATAGCCGGCGTTGTTGATGACGATGATGAGGGGGTTGATGCCTGCTTTAATCATGGTTCCGATTTCTTGGATTGTCATGGCCATGCTGCCGTCGCCTGTGATGAGGATCGTTCGTCCTGAGCTGCCTTCCGACACGATCCCGTTTGTCCCCGCTGAGCCGTTGAGCAAAGCGTGCTTTCCGGATTCGAGCTCGACGCGAGCGATTTCGGCGCCTAATGTTGCGGCAGTAGCGTAACCGATGCTGCCGTAGTAGATCTGAGCTTGGAAGCAAATGTTGCGGGGAAAGCGAATATCACAGAGGCCAAAGACGGTCGTACCGGTTTCGCCAATGAGGATGTCACCTGGACGCAGGAATTGGGATATCCGGGGCCACAGCCAAGATTGTGTGATATGTTTTGCGGCGATGTCAATAGGATTGCGGGGTGGTGGGAGCTTCGGCAGGGAGAGGTTGTGGAAGGGGGTAGAAGGCAGATTTGAGATTAAGGAGGCGAGAAGGGGCTTGATGTGTGTGTTGGAGAAGGTTTGGCCTTTGACCTAAACACTAGTTAATCACGCATACTTGAAACATGGTCAGTCAAAAGAGGGCCGGAAAACTTACGACGACGTCGAACGGATTAATCTCAATCGTCCTCTCCTTCTTCAACTCTCTAGAAAACCCACCCGAATTTGTATCAGCAGGCAAGTACCCCAACACTACCACTAAATCACTGCTTTTAAAAGCCTCTGCTACCCCAGGCGCACTAATCTCACCATTGTAAACCCCAACGTACATCTCATCGGTCTCATCAACCAGTCCCTTTCCCATGTTTGCAGAATAGAAAGGGACATGAAGTTTCGAGACTAGCTCACGTGTCTCTGGCACTGCATTGAATCGATGAGCTAGTGCGTCGATCAATATCGAGGGGTTCTTTGAAAACTCTAGAGCGTCTTTGATGGCCTTGACCGCAGCTTCTTGTGCCGTGGTGTCGACATTGGCTTTGATGTTAATTGGCGTTTGTAGCAAGTCTACAGAAACTTCCTCGGTAGAGAGATCTAGCGGAAGGAAGATGTATACCGGTCCGGATTGAATAAAACATTCCCGTATCACTCGCTGAAAATTCTTAGCTTGACGTGGTAAGCGAATAAGGGGAGAGAAAATATACATCAATCTCCGCAGGAGCAGTCTCGATATTCCACAACTCCGCTGCGGCAAATCTGAGTCCTCTCGATGCGTTATTGTATTGTTGGTGATCAGGTTTATTGCCAATCGAATGATGGATCATCATATGGTTGTTCTGCATAGCTCTTGTCGTTTGCCCAACAACATGAATCATCTTCACCCTTTCCGACATACCGCCGGCGACGCCATTCAGGGCGCTCAGTTCTCCTGAAGGGTCTTTGTAAGCACTCGTATGATCTACTTTCAAACTGATGGAGATATTTACCGACACCGTGAGTTGTCACGACTAAAAGCATCCTTACATTAGCTTGTGCCTTCACCATGAGACAAGAACACGAATTACTTACAGACACCAGGTACCCCCTTAATCCTGGAATAGCCATCTGCAGCGTATGCGGCGTTCAACTCATTCTGGTTCCCAACTTCGACGCGTCAGCTCCTTCGCTACAAGTACTATCGAGCATGTTTCTGAGGATCGATCGGAGGTACTGACCCCATTTGAGACCTTCGACTTCAAATATTGAATCCAGGAATTGCAAGTTGAAGTCTCCAGGAACACCCTAAGGAGCGGCGTCAGCATTGTTGCGGCTCGACGTGCGGGGAAAGTGTGAGGGCGTGTTCACATACGAAAATCGTATCGACGCCAACCTGATGTATCCTGGAAGAAAGGTCAGATCAACTAGATAAGCAGGAGGCAGTGAAGAGGATTCTAAATCTACCTTTCCCACATGTATCTCCCAAGCGTGATCTTTGCCATGATGGACAGATAGTCTTTGGTGTGCAAACCCTAGTCGAACCAAGAGGCTTTGCCTGATATAGTAATTGGTGTTGAGACGAGTTTGGGGGACGGTTGTTGTTTGTAGCAGAGTGAAGTGGTTGTAGTCTGCATGAATATGGTACACATAAGTACCTTCTAAATTCGGAAACACCGGTTCTTGCTCGCTCGAGGAGTGCAGTGCTGATGCTGTACTCAACACAATGCCCTCACTTGAACTTCGTATGATTGATCTTGATCAAAGTTCAACTGAAGAAACAAAGATAGTTTTTTCTTCCTTGTTGAGAGGTTATATCTGCAATTTAAAGATCCGCATATTGGTAGGGCGCGTTCCTGTGGTTCACGAAATGACATGTAGTCAGAACTGCAGCATCCCTCGGCAAAGTTCGTCATGTATCGGCTGCACACGGTTGGCGACGATCGTTGAAGATGCGGGGACCTATAGTTCCTGCGGATACTCGCGCTCAACGTTAAGCGCTGGTTTCATCTTCGAGAAACAAAATTTGCCAGTTGATTGGCAGGTTCGTTCCGAGATAAGCGAAATGTGAATTAGGGTTTCAACCTTCTAGTTTTGGCACGGAACCTCATGATAGTAGACTGAGCGATACAATCCTGCACGCCAAACTCCCAGCAAGTGACTTATCGATTACCCCCTTCAAGAGACATTGGAATTGGAAGAATCGTTCTAATTTCATCTTACTCAAATTTGCAGACACCCAGTCCCCATTCCGGAAAACCCATATGCAAGGCCTACTTCCCCGCCCCTTCGAGCACGGATCCTTTTCCGAACATCTACCACGTGATCGGTCACACATCGCAAAGAGCAGAGACAGGTTTAACTAAATTTTGATCATAGCCAGCAAAGCCTGAATTCCTCCCAGAAACTGAGGAAAACCAGAGTAGATCGCAACAAACCCTTCATCATCCCTCCAAATTCCTCATTCAAAGTCTCAGCATTGCAGCTTGACCAACTTCGACCAACTAACCCACCGGAATCCTACTAGATTCAAACATATCTTCTCCTAAACAGCCACGGATAAAAAACAACACGGCTGCCAGTTCATCTTCAAACCTACTGGTAGAAATTGCAAGCCCCTGTCGCACAAGTGTAAAAGACATTTCCAGCTCCAAGCCTCGTGCTATTTGCGCCAGCCTGATCTAGTCGGCTCACAACTCCGCAGTCACAAAACGGATTTGTAGCATTAATTCCGTGATTATCGTCCCAGGTTATCCAACCGCCTTCGGGGTTAGATTGGTCGCAATTAGAACAGGCGTAATATGGCCTGCCGCCATTACCGTTTTGATTGGTAGGTCGAACTATGTATCGGACTGTTCCTGCATTGGACTCGCAGTGGCGACAATGAGGATTGTTTAGTGGGAATGTGGGTTGATTCATTGTAATAGAGGGTGGAATAGTAGACGTTCGAAGGTTAGGCTAGCGTGAGAATGGTCAATAAATAGTGTCTGATGACAGGAAACCAACATAAACCATTACCTATCACGATAAAGTGACTGTTTATTTACGGTTTGTGTACTTGACTCTAAGGTCGCGAATGTTTTGGATGAATATTGCTTTGAAACCAAGAGAGGAGGTTGAAGTTCTCCGCATCCTTATATATTCTTGTGAGCCTGGGGCACGGACAAAGAAAAATTGCTGGAAGGCTCCAGCATCTGCCCCTTGACGGAAAGCAAATATTGTAGCCTTGAGAGATGGGTTCAGTCACTTGACCGGTTCTGCTATAAAACACACCATATTGTTCAATTATCTCATTGGATCGCTAGCGAGATCAGGCAGTATCTCTCTAATGAAGTCTGCCTTACAGCCTTCCTTCATTGCTTTTACAACTACCTTATAAGTATTCCGGAAAGCAGCCTTACCCATACTTAGCACCAGCTCCTAGGCACCATCTCCTAGGCACCATCTTCATTCGAGCCCACAATTGAATGCTTCTTCGCATCCTCAAAAGTTGCCATCCTAAAGTCATACGGTAGTTCGAAATCCGCTTTCGGATCCGCTTGATACGGCTTGAAGTCCACAATGAGGGAATCTTTAACCGCGAACACAGCGTCGTCATCGATGTACTTGCTGTTGCGGTCGAAGATCTGGGTTACTATGGGTTTGTAGCCCGGTGCCGTGAGCTACAGCAACTAATTAGTGACCGGATGGCAGAGAGGAGGGGAGGAAGGGGAGTACTCACAATAAAGTGTATGTGCGCCGGCCGATATGGATGCCTACCCAACGCCTGGATTACCCTACCCGCTGGCCCATCAAATGGAATGGGATACGGAACCGGCCTCAAACAGTAGAAATTATACTTCCCATCCTTCCCGGTCGTAAACCTCCCCCGCAAATTCATATCCGGTTGATTCGGGTCCTGCTGCTCGTAGAGCCCATTCGGCGCTGTATGCCAGACATCTAGCACTGCACCTTCAACTGGCTTGCCAGTTGTGAAGTCGGTGACAATTCCGTGCATCCACGTCCGGTCCGTAGATTCAATACCCGAGACAATCGTGTCTCCCATTTTCTTCATGGGCGCGTCTTTCCGCCAAAACGGACCCAGGATGGCGGTTGCGGTAGGCTCATCCTTCGCGTCTGACGCAAGTTTGTATGTGATTTCGTCGACGAGCGATTCCAGCCCGAAGATGTCGCAGAGGAGTTGGCCTTCATTGCGGCGATCGTTGGACATGCGTCCTGCTTCGTTCATCTATGAAATATTAATTGGCATTCTGGAGAAGGCCAGGGGATAGGGCTTACAAGCTCAAGGCCAGCCATCCATTCATCTACGGTGATTTCATTCTCCCGCGCAAAGTCATGCAGGTGCTGGATGAAGCTGGTTGTGATTTTGCGGAGTCGCGGGGAGACATTGGGACCCGTGGCATTGATAACCGTCTGGGTAAAGTGAGGGTTGAACTTGTGCGTTGCTGTGCCGCTTGAGGCCATGATAGGTGCTATTCAATTAAATGATTTGCGATGTGCTGCTTCAGAGTCCAGCGCCTAGTTTATATGTTAAGTCGAAGGAGACGTGAGTACAGTAAGCAAATGCGGAGTGCTTCCGCAGCACAGAAAAGCAGCAATTAAGCAATGCAGTTTCGATGCTCGAGCGACCTCGATGGGCTGATCGTAAGCAAGGCTGCATCTACCCAGGAGCACACGCGGGGCAGC
The DNA here is from genome assembly GCF_010093535.1 of Lindgomyces ingoldianus. Classification (NCBI taxonomy): domain Eukaryota; kingdom Fungi; phylum Ascomycota; class Dothideomycetes; order Pleosporales; family Lindgomycetaceae; genus Lindgomyces; species Lindgomyces ingoldianus. Next base: position 711,546 of record NW_022985163.1, on the reverse strand, counting down.
GCCGCGGAGCTGTGGAGAGGTCGAAGGTGGGCGGGAGTTGTTGTCGGTGGTGCGCCATCCGAGCTGCTTATATCCGAGCTCAGGATTCAGCCAATCAGATTATAGCTGATCGAAAAGGGTAATCCAGAAGTGGAGGATGAGCTCCAGTGCCGTGGATGCTTTGGATATTGTCTCGTAAGCTGAGCGGAAAGACATAAATTGAAGGGATGAGGGTGGAGACATAGTCGGATGCTCTGAGGAGGCGTGAATAATGTTGGTAAATGCCCGACATCCAGGGTTTGAAGCGGTACGTTCTCGAGAACAAAGTATTTGCTCCAGTACAACAGTGTTATACCATGCTCGCAACACTGGCATCTAAATCCAGCGTTGTGGAAACTGAAATGGCGAAAACGGGTATTGAGTGCATCGAAACCAAATACTGAGTACTCAAATAATAGCACCAACCGACCACCCTAAAACAGACCTAAAAACTGATCCAATATAAGCTGCAGGATATATCCAAGCCCTTCCGACGATTACCATACCATACCCAAATCTAACTCCCTTCCCAACTTCGCTCCCACGTTCCATGCCCACCCCTCACTTCTTCGGCTCTTCACCCTTCTTCCCCCACAGGCCCCCGACGAACCCTCCCGCCGACTTCACCCCTCCCGTAACCCCCTGAGCAACACCGCCACCGGTACTCTTCACCCCATCCGCAGCACTCTGTCCATATCCTCCAAGCGGCCCTTGACTCTCAATCGGTCTACCCTGCTCGTCCTTCCCACCCCTCTCAGCACGGTTTATGCCTTCCTTAGAGGCGAGATCACCGATGGGTTGCGCAAGTCCTCCTTTGCCAACTTGGCCACTGACGAGGTTGTTCACGCCGTCTTGGAGACTGTCGACTTGCTCAATCCCGGTAATTTTGGTTTTGTCGAGTTGTTCTGGGGCGTGTTAGCAGCCAAACTAGCCAGAGCAGAAGGGATAGAAGAAGAGAGGGTGGTGGGGAGAAGCGTACGTTTCGTAGCATACGAGGTTTTGTTGTCCTTGGTGAACCACCTAAGATACTGGTCCTCGACCCACGGCACCCACGACTCGTATTGCTTGTTGTAGTACTCGCCCACTGCTTGCTTGTACGTCTTTTGGTTCTTATTTGGTTCGGCCATATTGCACAAATGGGTATCTAATCTCCCAAGTCGAGATAGATAGATGAGAGTCTTCAAAAAGATGGATAGATGGGTATCTGTGATACAAGTCAGATCAATGGCTAACACCTAACCTCTACCACAAAAGAAGTACAACGAAGACAGATAGACATACTAAAGAACTTCGGTCGATAAATCAAATGGGATCAGTTAACTTTCCCAAACACTAGATCTAGCTTAGATTAAATAGAGCAGTGATGATCTCATCCACAACAACATTGTGGCTGGTGACGATGTGTTGCAGGGAACCCACACTCGCATACGTCATAGGGCTTCAGCCAAGGGATTGTCCCGCGTGCAACATTTTGGCAATTATGACAATATCACCACTCAAAGGTCTTAGACAACGTTTTGAGCTAGGATACACCAAGAAAGCACAGAAGATATGTGCATGCGTTCTGGGATTTCATTCAGGTTTTTACGGTGTGCCGGAGGGACTTGGCTAGGTATACTGTGTTTTAGCGTGTAATGCACGGCCTCGCGTAATGCACGGTTCTGCGCGAAGCTGTCAAAACTTCAACCACCTCTCTCTCAACCAATATGGGCAGTATTAAGGCCGCTTTAGAGTCGCTAAAATTACTAAAACCTAAAGAATTACTAAATTATGCTGTAGTAGCTAGGCAGTATAGCGTTAATTAATCTACGCTCTTAAGGCGTCACTAACGTGTTACCTGCCTGTGTGCAAAGAAACTTAAAAATTAGCAACTACTTAGCCTAGTGTAGAAGAAAGAGCTAGTAGAGTATATTAATAAGCTTTACATAAAAGGTCTATCTTCTTTAAAATAGATAATTTAAAATTTTATAATAAAAATAAGTAGTAAGTAAGCTAGTAAAAGCTAAGTTAATTAATTTATTAAAAGGCACTTTATTAACTTATTATCTTAATAGACATCTAGCATAGACGCTGTGTATAACAAAGCTAACTTAGCATTTAAGTACTTACTATATTTTAAGCTTATACACAAAAAAATTAAGTAATATAGCATAAAACTACAGCATACTTATAATATAAATAAAAAGGGCTTTCTAATTAGAGTACTGTTAAAAATAAAGTAAATCTTCTCTAGATAGTAGTATAAGCAAGGTATTAAGTAGCAGCTTATACAGAATAGTAATTATAAGTAGATTATAATAATAGCTTACATCTGCACTAATAGTAGCTCTTTTACGCCTACGCTAATCTACTAAGCTGTTTTTAACTATATATAAGACTTTTAGCTATAAGATTTTAACTTTTTTAAGTATTAAACTTTCTTTACTTTATTACTTATAAGTTAGATAAATAATAAACTAGGCCTAGTATAGCTTAAACATGTGTTTAATTACAAGACTAAAGTAAAGGCGTAATAAGTGTACTAACTTTTATTTCTAGATAGCTATAGATTGCATGTTTTAATAAAGTTTATTAAGTACTACAACAACAATAAAATCCTTCTAGCTGTATACCTACTACATGTAACCTATACACTACAGCCTCTTAATGTCTGCATGTTTAAACTTTTTTTATTAGCCTACTTAGCTAAGCTAGCTAGCTTTATAAATAGATGCTAAGAACTATTATTAATTAAAAAAAAAAACTTTTATAGCATGTTTAATAAAGCCTAAAAAACATTTTTTAAGCATAAAACTATTCTTAGTGCTTTTAAAGTAACTAGTTTATTACTATTTAAGCTATAAGTAGTTTTAAATTAATTTTGCTATAAGTAAAAAAAGCAACTATTCTTTAGTAAAAGCACTAGCTTAGCGCTTAGTGTAAAGAATTAAAAAAGAGTTAAAGGCCTTTTAGACAAGGTTATTAGTAATTTTTATAAAAAAAAATATATAAGAGCTTAAGAAGACTGTTTAGTTATTCTTAGTATATTACATTTTTCTCTAGCGTAAGCTTAAGCAGGTTAAAAATGCGCTAATTAATAAGAAGAAGCGCTGCTAGCGTAGTAAGCCTTTTCTACTAAAAGCACCTTTAAAATATTATAGTAGTGTAACCTTCTAGTCCCTAAATAAAGTCTAAAAAGCATATAATTATTAGGCATAAAAAGATGCTAAAAAAGAAGCTCTACAGCTTTAAAAATAAAAAAAGGTAAAGTGTAAAAAAGTAAAAAAAGCTAAAAAAGCGCACATAGTTAAAAAAAAAAAGTATAAAGTAGTAATAGCAAAGAAAGCTTACCTGTAGGAGCTTAAAATAAAAGTAGCTTAATAAAAGAAGGTAGAGCTTACCTAGCAGGTTAATTAACAGCTTAAAAATAACCTCTAGTAGGTAATAAAAGGCAAGCAGAAAGCTCCTACGCCTATTGCTAGTACACTAGAGGATTTTAATAATAATGCAGCATTAAATAAAAAAAGAGAGCTAGCATTAGGCAGAACTTAACATAGCAGGTAAATTAACCTCCTTATAAGGTATTATATATAAATTATTGCTAAGAATAGAATCTATAGCATTTAATTAGTATTATAATAAAAAATTTATATAATTTATAATTTGTGTAAGTCTCTAGAGCTTTAAAAGTAAAAGGCGCGGATTGCTAAAATCGTGCATTACGCGAGGCCGTGCATTACGCGCTAAAACATGGTAGGGTCGGTTGCCTGTTGAAGCCAGGATGGATTTGACTCTTGAAAGTATTCGGCCCGAGCCGGAGTGCGCTTGGTATTGATGACTGCCTTGCAATACCTACCTGCCTTCCTTTTAACTTACGACGAGGAATCCTTATGCTTTTCGCTAACACTATAATCTCCATGATAAGCTCCAAATTTTATATCCCCAAATCAGCACCTATCCACCAAGGCAGTGAATTCATCATCAAGAAAACTCACCTACCCCCCAAAACATCTCCCGAAAATCCACCAATAAACCACCATCAGCACGAAAAATATGCTCAAGACTGTAGACACATAATTCATCGTCGACGTCGATGTCAGGAGCCCCAGCGGACAGCATGAAAGCACAGACGTAATAGTTACGAAAATAACCACAATCCAACTACAGTGCTCCCCATCGGCCCAGTTTAAAGGGTGTAGAAAGGGTTTGGTTGGGCGAGGATGTCGCGGCCTCGTATGGTGATGGAGACAGTGTACGAGACGTTGAGGGGTAGGCGGGGAAGGCTACGCTGGGTCCTATGCACGAAATTAATTGCCACCCTGAAACTGGAGGGTAAGTGGACGAACCGAGATAGAGTAGGCCAAAGCAGAGGTTGAAGAAGAAGCACAGCATGATTGCTGCGAAGGGAACATCATGACCTTTTCTAAAGCATCTGAAACTAGAATATGCCAATTATCACTGGAAAGTTCTGTTTAAGATGGTTCTGGGGATTTGCGAGTGAACTTACAAACTGGGAAACACTATCCTCTTGTCTCTCGCTATAGCATACAACCTTCGACTTACACTTGTAATACATCCTATTGTTCCATCAAGAAAGCACATTCCCAGCAGTACCGCCAACACCACAGTAGCCCCGCGGTTATTCGTTGCTTGAAATATTATCTCCGTAATCCGCATATGGGTTGAGATATTCAGCATAGTCTCCAGATCCGTCAAGGAAAACAGCATTACGAGTATGAATGCTGTGCCCCTAGGAAGCGCATTAGTCCTCGAGGTCAGGCATATCAGGGGAAAGAGACTCACATCACACCTCCTGCACAGATCGTAAACATGATAACCCTTGAAGCCTCTTCAGATAGTCGAAGCATCTCCTTAGTCATATGCATCACGATATTATATCTAATAAGGGAGTGTCGATTGTAGCAGTCTGGGGATCCAAACGACTCCATCGGACCATCCCGTCTCGTTCGCGAAGTTAGTGAAGACGTGGTTAGCGGAGTTTTTATCAGCGGTTGCGAGAATGGTGATACTTATTACTATGACGGCACTGACGTACCAGAACACTTCATACAATTAGCTGGGTTCTTTAATGGATGAGGAAGGAAAGAGACGCACAGGCACCGTCGTTCCATTGACCAAGTATCTGACTGCTAAAGAGATTGGCCAGTGTCCCGAAGGTTAGGATTGCAACAAAATATTAGATACGTTTTCTAAGGCTGGATCCCGTAGGATTCGCTCCATCCATAACGCTGGCTATGGAGAAGATCTGAGATTTAACTGTGAGGAAAATACCTGCGTAAAACCCCTCTGTAGTGTCAGCCACCCAGCAATGCTAGTCTAGCCTACCCAGAAGCTGACCAATTTCTTCTACTTCGGGATCGCAAAAGCTATACTAACTATTTTTAGTCTCCACAAACGAGGCTTAAAATGGCTGGTAGATACCCTCAAGGGCGTAGAGGTCGACATGTGCTGTGGCCTCTTTCATCTTAGGATTGGGTTTTATAGAGAGGACCGGACTGCTGGGAGCATCTTCAACCGTAAGCGTTTCTTCGAAATCTCGCGATTCTGCAACGTTCTACTACAATTCTTGGTAATTGAAGGTGTGCTTTCGAAGGGGGCCGCCGGATAGAGACATTCTAGGTTGACTTCCTTGAACTGGGCGATATTACTTGGCACTGACATGGTAATCGCAGCCTCCTCCAGTACTACGAATACAGCCAACGTGTCCAGATCTATGTAGAGCTGGCTCGCCAAATTCGAGGTGCCTGACCCAGAGAAGCAGCCATGGCTGTACCACGAGACAGGAGAGGTTAGTTACTGCGCTAGCTAGTTCATGGCTATAGAGGGACAAACATTTGTTCTCGTCGCAAGCCAGATCATCACGGAACTAAACTTGGAGAAAAACAATCTGCTTGGTAATCATGTTACAAAAACGGTGCGTATTCCCATGTAATTACTTCGCAAGGTTTTCTAACGGAGTGGATCGACAGCCCAGAGTTGGGTTATCTCTGATATTTAGCCCTGCTTGCAAGCCTTTGTGCGAGCCTGTTGGCCGTGAAGAGGAAGCTATCTTGAATGCAGATGTAGACCTTAGCGACATCGATTATCCGAAAGCGGTATGCGGGGCCTCATTGAGTATTCATATCCGAACTATGTTATAACGCCCTTCGCAGTTTATCAACATAGTGGGTCTTTACGCCAGGCCAGATCTACTGAGTTCACTGGTCAATCCAGTCACAGCGAAGCATGTAACTTCTATGAAGTAGGGGTCCGTTCTACTGGGTGTAAACCTATTCAACCCCCTGGGGGAGCAATGCCAACGGGTGTTAGGGCAAGGTGAGCTCCCACAGTGGGTAGTCAAATAAATGACGACACGAAAGACTCGGTATCAATCAAAGCCCGCCAATCAACCGGATGCGGCGAGATCTTGCTATTTCCGGACGGATTGTACAAGACCTTTTATAATATTTCTAATCTAGTGTTTCTAATCCACGGTATTCAAAATGGCCAGTGCCTGACGTCGTTCGACATCTGTGCAGACATTGCTCGCCAGCAAGAACATCGGCCACGGACTGGTGAAAACTTCCATTCGATCTACCAGTCCTAATCCATCACTGACCAGCCCACGGGCTTTGCTGTCTGACCTAAGTTGATCTGGAACCACCTGGTGAAGATAAAGAAGCGAAGCGGTTCGATACAATTCGGAAGTCAACGTGATACGTGCATGTTCGGTAGTGCCTGTCAGCTGGTCTGCATTAATACGAACTTCTTGGTTTAATCTTTGAAGACGCGGTCGAACGAGATTCGCAAATTTGTGCACTTCTTGATTGAGGTTCTGCAGGTAACATGCTAGGGGCTCCCATGTATCTCTAATTTGATAAATGCAGGAAATGAGGTACAAAAGCTTAGTAGAACACTCAATCAGCCCGACAATCTGAAGTGAAATTAGTAACTTAACGTTGTGAAAGTATGCATATCTTTTTAGATTACAAACCTTCCTACCCTCATCGTCACCTTCTGGAAGAATAAGAATGGGCTTCAGCTGTCCTGGGCTCGGAAGAATCAGAGATCTTGCAGCGGAGGAATAGCTATAAGCGCTGAAAGTATCATGATGGCCAACCAAGGAGCAAGGAACTTGAGGCACGATAAATATGGCTTGTGCTCGGCTAAGCACTCTGTGATCTATTATTTTCGCATCTTGTAGGTGAACATCCTAGGTCGAATTAGAGGGATCAAATACCTTCAACGGCATGTTAGTGAATCGCGAGAAAACAGTGAAGAACAGCGTTAGTTGATAGACTCACACAATAGATAGACTCACACAATAGACGCACAGCATCATAGTGGCTGCGAGGTAGGCAAGTTTTGAAGCTGTCCCGCTCCAAAAAGACTCAAAGAGGGACTTGATAGGTACAACTTTGCGTTGAAGAGCCTCCTCTGGCTTTCCCATATGGAAGGAAGATCGGGCTAGCGTGGCCTGCAAGAGGCTTCCAGAAGATGAGTCAGAAGATGACAAGGCCATGGGTATTAAGCTCAGCCGAAACCCATTGGTATTGTCGTTAATCGCCGTGATCATGCGACCCAATACTGACCCATCTGTGGATGCTAGAGGCTCCTAACTGTAAGGGGCAGTTGCATGTGTGGGGTGCATACAGAATGACAACAGCATGCCATCCCCATCCTGGATCCTGGTTATCGATGAGACAGGAGCCGGGATTGCAAGGCTGTTGAAATTAATATGATCGTCGTTGATCATGTCTAGAACATTGACCTTTTCCCCTCTAACATCATTGAACGCTATATTCAGAAAGGAGAAACGGCCATTGTTTCGCACATAGTTCGAAGCATATTAGTTGGCGCCGCTTCGTACTTCTTCTGCTTTCTTCTACCATCGTCCTTGTCCGACCAGGAAAGTTTCAGAGAGTAGCATTGACAGCACCGATTGGATCTTCTGCAGTTTGCGCAAGTCGGAAGGGCTCGGTCACTGCCTACCTTGCGTCCTATATCTCTGTGAGCTATGGCGTTGCATATCTTGGCATTTCGACACACCTTTGCAAGTCTAGCAATTATGTTTTGCTTGCTTCATCTTCATCATTAAAGCTGATACTTAATACTACAGACAGACCATCTTTCGATATGATACTGAGAGGTGACATAGCGATGAGAAGAAGATTGATGACTGAGCAGAGAAGCAACCCAGAGATATATGCCATTAGCTCGACCTTCGTCACTGTCTTGGTAAAAGATTGGATAACCGAGGAATGCATTCGTTAATAATCGCACCGAAGGTGCTTTCCTATTGCTAGCCGCAGAATTGTTTCCTGGAGAGGAACATCCACGCGATAGCAGCTTGACAAGTAAGCAAGAGGTGCTGAAAGTGTCATCAGAGCAACCCTATTAGACAACATTAAATTCGCGACGACATAATTACCCTTAAAGACTACGGTAAAAGGATATTAAGCCTCCGCAGCCAAAGGGAGACGCGGAGTCTTGCATTTGTATTGATGGCATACACTAGAGTAAAACATATCCCGAGGAACCTCCCAAAAAGGCCACGTCCAAATTCGTGGCAGCTGATGCTAACGCTATCACGCCGATACTCATGCTAGGTAGGCTCATAACCTGCGAATGCTTTGTTCTAAAAACCATGAAATCGCATGGTTTCAACAATCCCCAATATGCGTAACCTTGCAAGACCTTGTACCAGAAAAGGTTGATAGATACAAAAGACGACCTATCAGCTGCGCTTGAAAATGTCGTTGAAGTTGCAAATGTAGAAGCGGCCCTCGATGGGCGCGTGTAATTGGCTCAGGCAGTTCAAGGGCTACCAAGCCATTCGAGTGTTCTTCTTTGAGTCGAGATAATCGTTGCTGTGTTTCAGAAGGAGGTTGGGTATATCATTACAATCGTCCCTAAACGGGGTATAACTTTTATCTTCCCCACAGCTCACTCTCCAGCACCGTTACTCCGAAGACGCCTGTTCAGGCTTCCAGTCCGACCAAGACCCGAGGCTGGCATTGACGACCTCTTCGAGTTGTACGGCAGGGTCCTGCTCCTAACGTCAGTTGATATCTGCTTCTCATAAGCAGGAGAACTCTGTCTGTCCAAGTACCGTCGGTTGTTGTCGCGAAAAAGGAGATGATTATTCTCGTTCGTTATGCCTGTCACAGTTGGTCGGCGAAGCGACGACGTCTGTTGAATCGAGGGTGACGGTTGCAGCTCTGGCATCGGTTCTCGAGAAGTGTACTCCCTAGTGAATCGGTTCGCGGGCTTATTTGCTGGACGGAGGTCCCGGAAATCAGTCATTGCCCGAGATGGTGCTCGGAGAGTGGGGTCTTCATCTTCATCATCAACAGTACGGCGGGTTCGATGTAAACTGGTACCCGCACGTGCTAACCGGGATGGAATATGCGACTGTGATGGAGTCGGTGGCTCTTGACTGGAATCCCGCGGGCTGCCATTGAGTCCAAGCAAGCTGCTCCTCCGAGCTTCGATTCGGCTAAGCGCCCTGCTAGGACTAGAACGAGGCAACACGTTGCTTTCTGGTTCAATACTCGAATGTATCTGCGGAGACTCGCCGTTGATTTGGACGCTCGGGCGCCGTGAGTTTGCTGCCGTTGCAGATCTGATAGCCGGGCTCGCAATACCAGGTTTCATCTCGCACAGCGCAATGCAAAGCTCCGTTAGGCTGCGACAAATACTGTCAGCCTTGCGGCGAACCTGTCGATCTGGTACCGAGGCGCCGTTTATGATCGAGCTTGCAGAATAGAGGGTACCTTGCGGGCCTGCGCTGCCGGTTAACTCTGCCAATTCCAAAGCCTCGGATGCTGTTGCTTCAAGTGCACGATAGACTGAAGGCGAAAGGTGTTGCTTGGCCTTGGCAAGGGCATCTTTCAGGATCGGGTGAACTTTGGTTGGTCCATTAGCTCCAACCGTGGACTCAGATGGCGAACCACTAGTTTTTCGATAATGCTTTGGAGATGATGACACAGTGGTTACAGAGGTGTTAGCAGTTCTCGGTCGCTCCCCAGAGGCATTTGACACCACAGCGGCAGAGGTCGAGGGTATCTTGCCTCCCATTTCGATTTTTCGAATCCTGGACTTTAGGTCATCCAATTCATCCCACACCGACGCGGGAGGACCGGTCGAATCAAGAGACTCTGTGTCATTAGCACGGGAGTACGCTTGATTGGTGGCTTCGGGTGTGTCGATATGAACTGTCTCTTCATTGTCACGCGAGGAGGAGTAGTATAGGTTCGAAGGTCGATACGCCTGGGTCCGGCTCGGTGGAGTTTGAATGGCATCGGGATATGACGGGCGCCTCTTTCCGTAATGGGACAGAAATTGATGTGAAGCAGGCTCCTGGTCCTTCGACCTAGAAAATGATGCCTGAGGCGAGAGATTGAGGTGGCGGGTTCGCGGGGTGTCCAGCACGTTAGCGGGGGAGAGAGGTGATTGCTCTCGCTGCCCTCTGGCGCCGAGAGTAGGAGAGGGCAGGTGCGATGTCCGCCGGTATTGCGTTGCAGACTTGGAGTCGACCGAAGATAATCTGTGGGCATTCGGTGTTATTGAGTGGGATTGAGCTGGCGAGGAGAGAGACCCCGGAAACGACTGTCGATTGCTTGCGCGTGCTATGCGGGACTTGGGTGGGTTAGCTGGACTGATGCTCTTGGCGACAACGAAACGCAGATAGAAAAGGGAATTTGACACCTGTCTCCGATGTCCGGATGCGCTCTAGAGAGTGGGGCAGCAGCTGAATACATGCTCCAGTGAAGTAAAATAAAAAACAATGAACTCACCCTTCGTCTGTCGATCTGCGAGCTCGCGCTCTCTTTTGGGGGACTGTCCTCTGCAATATTCAAGAAAAGGTCCTCGCCGTGCTCCCCATCCGTGCCCGAGCTAGGAGGCTGAAAGTGCGTCCCGTGTAAGTCTTCAGACTGGCTGCGCAGGCCGGAGTCGTACTCGGACGAGTCTTCCACCGAGCTTGCCATGTTCCGATCGCGTCGTGACGTCCTCGAGGAATTTTCGCGCGACAGATTTGGTGTTTGTGTTTGTATTTGTGGAGATTCAGCTGAGTCTCCGGGTGCGTCCTTGCGTCCTCTGTTCCCTCCCGAGTTGTATGAAGTGCCACCTGGTGAGACTAAGCCGAACTGCAGGAGCTGCTGCTGTGCAAATGCGAAGTCGGGGGGCGGTTTCTGCGATCGGCGCACGATGTCTGCAGAGCCGCGAGTGATGAGGGCGATGGGCGGGCCACGCGAGGTGTCTATGCCATGGCCGGAGAAGGACGCGGGCGGTCGTCTGGATGCTGGCGAGCGGGGTTCCTTGCCAGGCGCGGTGGGCTGTGGGGAAAAGTAAGAGTTCGAGGTCGCGGACGACGTTGAAACTTGGCTCGGTGTCAGGTTGCTGGGTGTGGAGGGGTTCGTCGCTCGCCGACGGCGTGGAGACGCAGACGCGGCGGTGCTGCTGCTGGTCGAGGGAAGTCGCAATAAGCTGGGGGCCGCCGGCGCGGTGTTTGTGCGCTGGTGCTTCGCGGGAGATGTGGTCTGTGATGCGTGCTTGGAATGGTGTTGTGGTTGCTGTTGTTGTTGTTGTTGTTGTTGTTGTTGCTGTTGTCGTCCACCGGACGGCTTGCGATTGTGGGTTGGCATAATGGAGGTATTGTACCTGGACCCGCGGGAGCGCACTTGCAAGGACCGACCCAGCTTTGTCAGGCAACTCTGAGTAAAGTAATAATGAGCAGCATGGCTGTCGCAGTGTTCGCCGTTTCACGAACTGAGACCCTTTGCCGGCCCGCTCCAGCAGGAATCGTAAGGTCCGTAGTGGTCCGCTCGCGATGCCAGGAGCGCGGATAAGAGGCTATTCCACAAACCGTCGACGGGCTAGTGCCGGCGGAACAACTGCACGAGCATCACATCACAATCCCGTATTAAAAGCAGGGCATTGCCGCGTTATTGTCGTTGCCAGAAGGGGCAATCTGGTGACGTGCAGCTGGCTTGCAAGGTTGCCTTAAACCCAATGTTCGCTGTGTCTCGAGTCTGGGGTTGACGTACTCGAACGCCTGCGCCTGTCCAGACAAACTTTTGTTCCTACCGAACCCATGCGCCTAGAAAGGCATCGTTCCGAGTTATGATTTTGTGGGTGAGTTATGGTCCGAGAAAAGCATATTTAAGCCAACAGTCCTTCCTTGACGTCAACTTCCGTCTGACTTTGGGATTCGTGGCCATTTGTACACCCCAATTGGCTGTCCAGGGCCACGATTCAGTGCTCTGTTTGGTCTTACGAGATGGCGGACGATTTGATTGAGATTCGCTCCCTAATCCCCTTCCAGGTAATCCTGTCTGTACCTAACATGAAACTACCTTAGCTCTCACGAATTGACTTTCGGTTCTGCGGTTTCTCAGTGCTCAATCTTCTTTGGCGATTCAGCTTCGAAAGGCTCTCGACGCGAGCCATTGCGGTGACGAGTCTCTGGTTTTTCCGTCCGAATCTAGAAAGGGACCAATGAAACGCATGCAGGGTGATCACAAGCCCAGCCTGCATCGACGAGGCCCCAGGACTCGAGTCACTTGACTGCAGTTGCATTTGTTTGCTGCAATAAATAGCCGGCCAGTGACTGAAACCCTTAGCAGAGAACAGTGTAGCTGGGAGCAATACTCCGTAGATTGATGAGGATTGATGAGGATCTCGGGAGTGAAAGTGTCCGGCGCAAGTTCACCATGCAATTTCACAGTGGAGCCCCTTGTGGGCGGAGATCATCGCAGCAACATGGCAGCCACGCGGGAGACTAATTAGAGCACGGTGACAATTTCCAAGCGGCAGCTCGACCGTTACTGGCCGTGTTTCAGTGTGCCAAATTCGGATGACTGAAAGTCACGTGATGCGCGGGTGTTGCCAAGCGACTTCGGGAGACGGTTGAATGTATCGCCGAAGGCATCGGCTTGGCCTAAAGTTTCGACTCCAACCTCATTATATCACTTTCACATCTACCCCTACAGAAACTCGTTCCATGGGCTGCTCACTCCGATTCTTATCTTTCGGATACGGATAACCACACTGACTGCCTACTATGCCAACTATGTCCGTCACCTCCCTCTCCGCAGCCCTCCCAAGGCCGAAATACACAGGTGAAGAAGAAGAGCTCAAGGGCGGCGAGCGCACACTCACCCCCGACACCCGACTCGCAACTAGGCAGAAGGGTCCACCACCATACGGCCAACGACAACGATGGCGCCCTCGGTCCGCGGAAGATTACGGAGATGGCGGTGCGTTCCCAGAAGTCCATGTTGCGCAGTACCCGCTTGACATGGGGCGGAAGGGAACATCTGGCACGTCGAACGCGTTGGCGATGAAGGTGGATGGCGAGGGGAAGACGAAGTGGGATGAGATTGCAAAGAGGGGCCACGGCGATTCGAGGATTGTGCAGGCGAGCTTCAAGGATCTGATCCCGCTACGGCAACAAGCGAATGCTGGGGAATTGGACTTAGAGCGTCCAAGCCAGGAGTTGGTGGAGGCGACGAAGGAGAGGACGGCAGCAGCACTGCAAGCACTTGTTGCGGGACAGACTGCTGCTCAACGGCCGAAGATGGTCAAGGGTCGATCGAAAGAGGAGCCTACCTTCGTTCGATACACGCCCACGGCTCAGATGGGAGAGGCGCAGGGCAAGACACGAATTCTCAAAATCCAACACCGACAACTTGATCCCATGGAACCACCAAAATTCAAGCACAAGCGCATTCCACGAGGACCACCGTCTCCTCCGCCTCCTGTCCTACACTCTCCGCCGCGTAAACTGACCGCGGAAGACCAAGAAATGTGGAAAATTCCACCCCCCATCTCAAACTGGAAGAACCCGAAAGGCTACACTGTGCCCCTCGATAAGCGTCTCGCCGCTGACGGCCGTGGCCTCCAAGATAATACCATCAGCGATAAATTCGCCCAATTCTCCGAGGCCCTCTTCGTCGCGGACCGCCACGCCCGCGAAGAAGTCAAACAGCGCGCTCTAATGCAGCAAAAGCTCGCTGAAAAAGAGAAACTGCAACGCGAAGAACATCTCCGCGCTCTTGCCCAAAAAGCCCGCGACGAGCGCGCAAACGCCGGCCGTCGAAGATCCTCCACTCGGCGCTCTAGTGCCAGTTCCTCCGGCTCTGATACATCCGGCTCCGATGAAGAAGACTCTGCTCGAAAGCGCGAAGAAGTCCGACGCGAACGCCGACAAGAACACCAACGCGAACTGCGCCAATCGCGGATGGGCACCGAACGCCGCATCCAAATGATGGCACGTGAACAGAACCGCGATATCTCTGAAAAAGTCGCGCTGGGTCTCGCAAAGCCTACACAGTCCGGCGAATCCATGTACGATTCCCGACTGTTTAATCAAACGTCTGGATTCGATGCTGGATTCAATGAGGACCAGCATTACGATAAGCCGCTGTTCGCAGCCCAGGACGCCATTTCGAGCATTTATCGTCCGAGCGTGCAACAGGATGAGGGTGGTGAAGACGATGGAGAGACGTATGAAAAGATTACGAAGAGTAGTAAGTTTGAGGTTCTTGGGAAGGCGAAGGAGGGGTTTAAAGGCGCGGAGTTGGCGGAGGTAAGATCTCGCCATCCATGTCCATATGCATGGGCTAGAAATGATGTGGAAACTAATATAGTACAGGCGAGAGAGGGCCCGGTCCAGTTCGAAAAGGATACAGATGATCCGTTTAATATCGATGAGTTGATCCGAGAAGCGACTGGTGGGAAGGGTGGAGCCGGAGCTGGAGCTGTGGCTGCAGCTGCAGCGAGGAGTAAGCGGTATGGGATCCAGGAGCCGGAAGGAAGGGCTTCGAAAAGGGCGAGGGTTGAGGAGGACGATGATTAAGGAGAGAGAGATATCGCTGGAGAGCTTGATGCTTACCTGAGCAAGGAGTTCGCCCTACAAAACACTAATCAGCACTATATTTCAGACGTTCGAAAAATTCACCGATGCCAGTCCTAACACTTCCTCCCTTCTAAGAATCGGAATACTTATCAATGAGATCGGAGTTTCAGCGAAGGGATTAAAATGCGATGAAAAGGGGTTGAAGATCGAGCAGGCATGGCTTTGCGTGGCGCCCATCCAGACAAAGCACATCATATATGGGAATCAAAATTGGGTGGATTAGTGTGCAAGACTGCTACATGCAATGGAGGATGTTTTATACATGCTTAGAATTAGTTAGACATGCCCCTCTTTCGTCTCTATTTAAAGACGGCCATCTATACGGACCCGTATTCCAAGCGGAAAAAGTCAGAGTTCTCATTCCGACTCTGGAAAAGACATGATGCCAATTGCATGCCCAGATAACCGCCTCCCAAAAAACTCCACGCTATGGATGCATACATCCTAGCTCGAGAAATCAATCCACGTAGCTATCCACCAAGAGACGCCTCAACCAAAGAAATCATCACCTCGTCTCCAATGTAGCCACTCCTTCTCATCTAAACAGTTTCCTACCCCCCAACCTCGCCCTGGCCCTCTCTACGCCCTCCAAACTCATGCCCGCCACGCCCGCTCCCCCACCATCCCTATCCCTTTTGTACCTCCTCAACGCCTCCCTCAAATGTGCAGGAGTCAGCGGCCCCTTATCCCTCATCTGCAGCCGCTCACTCAACCCCGTATCATTCGCAACCTCCTTCCAAAAACTCTCCTCCTTCCCCACACTCCCCTGCCAGACGCCCGCGGCCTGGAAATCCTGCAGACTCGGTTTCGCGTCCGGCTTATATCCCTTCGGAGCATTCAGCGCATTCTGCAAGACGGGGAGTGGGATATTGGGGTTTGGGAGGTGGGTGCGGGAGGCGGCCCATTCATCGCGGACAGTGAGTGCGCGGTCGATGAGCTCGCCGATGAAGGATTTAGTGTAGGAACCCACGGTGATGATGACGGGTTGCGGGACGGATTGAGAGAGGGTTTGGTTAGTGATTTTGCGGACGATTTCTTTTTTAAGTTTGATGCGGCGGTAGATGGCATAACGGTTGGATTGGTTTTCTGACATGGCTTCCATGAGGATACTGTGATTCATTAGCAGGGGGCCTTGTAATCACGAGGGTGTTTGGTGGAGATGTTGGTGGGGGGAGTATGTACCGCTCATTCTCCTTTTCCTGCTTCCTCGCCGCCTCAGTCCCTATTCCACCTTCAAGTACAGCATCCATGCCCTCGCCCTCCTCGTCATCATCATCGTCCTCACCCTCATCCCCCCTATCCCCTACTTCTCCCATCGCACCGGTCATGCTCCTGCCTTCGCTCCCACCTTTCCCGCCTCTCATACTCCCAGTAGCACTCCCTCCATCGCCACCTCTCCCTCTGCCTTTCTTGCGTCCCCCTCCTCCGCCATTAACGACTGAAGTTGTAGCAACACTGTCGACTGATGGCGAGCGCGAGAAGCGGAGTGGTGAGCCGCCAAGCTCGGTCTCGGGTGCGAAGGAGTTTCGGAGGTTGGAGGGCTTGCGCTTTTTGTTTGCAGAGCCGACACTAGAGACTGAGGGCCGTTTTCGGGGGATGTTGAGCGTGGGGACGTGTGGTGGAGAGGCCATGATCTGGGGATGGAGATCTAGCCGAAGGACGACGCGCGCCGTGGTATATTGTGGCGCGACTTTGGGGTCTGATATTGTGTTAGAAGATGGGAGAGATGCCTAGGTCATGGCGAGAGAGGAAATCGCAAGGGTGGTTCGTAGTGAAGTAGACTAGGTCAAGTTCATTGTTCGTAATAGTGGCACACCAAAACGCCGCATGGTCCGTGCTACCTTCGCACCCTTGCATTATGTCATCACCAATTTACCATCATCCATCCATAATTCCGACTAATCACCTCGATCTCGATTCATGCTTCTCTCCTATAACACATTCCTCTCCTTGTAGGCCAATGTAGGACCATCCACCCTAAAGCCTAACTATTCCAAACTGCGAAAATGAGTGTCCCACCCCAAACCAACGGAGCAAACCCCTCCACCACAAACACACTACCGCCACAACCGCCCCAATCTCCATCCGACCTCCCACCTGCCGCTCTCGATCTGGCGGCGAAACTATTCGACCTGGCCCGTAACGGCTCCACAGATACCCTCCAAGCCTATCTCTCCGCCGGCGTACCACGCAACCTCACAAATGCTTCCGGCGACACACTACTCATGTTAGCTGCCTACCACGGGCATGCCTCTACCACAAAAGCGCTTCTGGAAGCCGGTTCCGACCCCAATGTTTTGAACGGGCGAGGACAGAGTCCCATTGCCGGAGCTGTGTTTAAAGGCTGGGATGATGTAGTGAGGGTGTTGTATGAGGGGGGTGCGGATATAAGTTTAGGTCAGCCAAATGCAGTAGATTGTGCAGGGATGTTTAAGAGGGAGGCGATGTTGAAGTTGTTTGGGGTTGAGCTTGGGAGAGGGGGCGGAGGTGAAAGTTAATGTTGCATGAAGATCTGGGGTAATGTGTGGCGTTTGATTTTTGATCTAAATTATGCCGAATTGTATGATAGGCTGACGAGCTGGAGAGTTAAATGGGACCATGGAATACGGACATATGCATGGAGAATTCGGGGAAAGACTTTATGCGATTGGAGCGACCTTGCAGTTCATGGTAACTAAGCCATTCACTGTATTCATAGCCTCACAACGGCTCGGAACTTATTTGCATGGTATAATGAGAATTTCTCTCGCTGAACATTCAAGCCGCGGCAGCTATTCGGAAAGCCACCATCGCTTTAGAAGTCCTAGAACTGTGAAGAAGATGGAAACCAGACCAGGCCCCTTAGTTCTCATGTAGGAGCTCCTCGAACGCCTCACCTGACACCTGCGGCTTCCCAACCTTGATCTTCTGCTGACCCAACTTGTTCTTCGAGAATGCAGCCGCATACGGGTTGAGACGGAGCTGCACCTGGTAGTTCTTGAGCGGGTTCTTCTTTTGAGTGAAAGCACGCTTCGTCACCGCACCGCCGCGAACCGGTCGGAGGATGCTTTGGACTTCAGACGAGTTAATGAGTTTGCTGAGGTCGGGCTGCTTCATGATGGCTGATGGGAGGAGGAAGTCCTTCTTCAGTGCGGATGGTTCAGTTGTTGAGCCATAGATCTTATCGAGCGCGGCGAATGCGGATGAAGTCCAAACGATGAATCGGCCGAGGTGACCTCCAGGAGCAAGCTGAAGGAGATTGAGGGAGTAGACAGAGGATGTCTCGACGCCTGATATGTTGCGGAAAGCAAGAACAAGCTCCTTTCCATCCTCATCAGGGTTGTAAACAACCAGAGGGCCGCGGCGCTGCGTGTGGCGGCGACCGCGCAGCTTACCCTTTCCAGCGCGCATCTTCTTGGAGTTCTTGACCTTCTCGATGTCGGCAGCAGCTCCGACAGCTTTCAGGAGGGCGATGGCAGCAGAGGTCTTAGCAATAGCACCGTCGGCGAAGGCAGTCGAAGACACAACTAGGGGCACTTCCGGAACAGTAGAGACGTTGTGACCACGCGCCATCAAGAGGGCAGCGCTGGAGGAAGCGGCGAGGGCGGAGGCGGTAGCGAAACGCTTCTGGCTGAGGTTGATCTTCTGATGCCACTTTCGCCAGACCTTGGTTGGTGCGAACATGCGACCGGACCGGCACTGGTTACCAAAAGCAGCTTGACCAGCACGATGAGTTCCTCCTCCAGAGACACGCGGGATACGGGCAACAGCACGGCCTGTTCCCCAAGACTCGGCAGAAGTCTGGTGACCTGCCTTCTCGGAGCTGGACATATAGTTAGAAGTGCCAAGTTGGAGTGTGCCGGGCGAAACTTACACGGCATAGGGCTGTCGGCGGTTCTTGTTCATACCGGTGTGGACGGCATGGACGATATCAGGACGAATGGGGCTCTGAATTTGGAATTAGTGCTTAGACTTTCTGGAATGCAGAGAATGTTCAAGGATAGCACAGTCCGATGAAGCGAGTGATGAAGAAAAGTGGAATGCAAACAGAATTTGATGGGCAGAATCAGAAGTAAATAAACAACAAAACTCCCGTGAGAAGAGCCAAAGTGTAGGCAAAATATTGAGAGTGAAAGCAATCAGACAGGCGCAGATATTGCCATCCTCAAATCGCAAATCGTAACGTTGTCAGAGCTGTTGGGGAGGTTGGTAGAATGTCTCCATCCCCAAATCTATCCATGACCGTCATTTGCCCACCAAATGAGATCGCACAGAGAAATTGGAAAAGCCTTCGAAGGCAGTTTGCGAGGGGAATGCGTACCTTGAACACGCTGGGGATAGGGAGGGTGTTCTTCGAGGCTCCTCCCTCTGGGCTAATCACTGTGACTGTTGGGCGACTCATTTTGACTCGAGTCTGAGAGATATAAAGTCAGTATCTATATGTAGTTGGGGGAAGTATTGTAATTACTTACTGCTGTGGTTGTGATTTGTAGAACGCAAATCGTGAGGTTGAAGTTCCTCTAGCCGGCAAATTCGATATCGCGGTGGGCTCGCCAAGAGTTTTGCCTCGCTTAACTAGAGGTGAGTACATAAGCACGCATGAACGCTAGCTTGTTTGAGAGCGTTTGAGGACGCAGGCACCATTAAATGAACGGTAGCGGTGTGGACTCTTGGTTATGCCTCTATTGAAACATGGCCCTTCGAGTGCGAAGTATTAAGTAGAAGTTGTGCTAATTAAAATCAGGTCCTTCAGGAGGTTAATAAATTTCAGGTATCGAAGTGTGGGTTTCAACCCTTGGTTTTGAGTGTTGGCATATTTCCCTGAGGTATATGGCTCAGGTTTTGAGTTATTGAGTACTCGGTGCACTATTGTAAATCCCATACTTCGCTAGGAAGATATTCTGAAGGCGAAGTATCGTCTCGGAGAGCAACATGTGACCTCTACCTGCGACCGCGAGACTGGAAGTGTCATGTAAATCATTCTTCCCATAAGATCGCAGTCTAACATCACTCCTCGACCTCCTTCCAAATCTCGCCATAGGTCTGCTGACCTCTGCTCATACTCATTCCAAAGGCTGACCAGTCTCAACCTCCAAGCCACACCGTCTGAAGCCGGTTCCATCAGCCTGGCGATGAGCATGAAACCTCCTCTAGACCGACTGTATGTCACCATCCCGGTTGCCTAGTGCTGAACGCTTTCACCCAGCGCATTGTTGTTGACGTAGAGTTGATAGTTGACACTTTCCGTATTCGGAAGGTATCAGGTTTGTTTCGACACTTGGACTAAACGACCGGGGAACTTAACTCTCCCAAAGTACTAGAGCGCTACCTTGGCAAACAAAGAGGACAAGTAGAGATTTGGAACGCATGCAACGCATGTGAAGATTTTAAAGGATGGTTGACAAACCATGATCGAGAAACTGTCACTCGATCTGACACTGCTCCTAGTTACGTGACTTGAAACTCTGATGTTCAAGACAACGAAATGCGTTACTGTCGCATCTCCTCGCCAACCAGTGGCCTGGGCGGTCGTCTAGGCAGCCTCATGTTTCAAGTTCGTCTTTGTTCTCTACCTGCCGTGACATATCGAACGGGAGTCAGACACCTAAGACTCCGACGCACCGGAGAAGCAAGTGTACAGCAGGAGACAGGAGACAGGCAGGCGACGTGTATCGTGCTGTGTAGAGCAGTTTCGGCGAAATCGGAGTTCTGACGCAAGGCTGAGCGACCACAGTGCTAGCGCTCGTCGGACGGTGTTTCTCAAATTCTGGTGGCCTCGAGAGCGGGCGGACGATCCGGATGCTGTGGAGGTTTGAGCTAGACTAGGGCTTCGGTGTATAAGGCTGCCGCTTGGCGCTCGTTGATTAGGAGAATAATTCGCGTCGTGTTGCCGCCGAGAGGCATAGGTGGCGCTAAAAATAGCCGCGGACGCGGTCGCCACTTTGTCTGGCACTTTGGGGGGGGGGAGGGGCCAGCTGCGACCAGCGACCAGCGACGACATGGACAGCGCGACCCAGAACGGCCCGCCGAGGGCATTCGGCGTTGTGAATAAAATAATCCATCGAGTCCTCGGGCTGGACCTCTCGTCGCCGTGGTACGTTAACTTCAGGCGGGCGGCGCACTGTGTTTAGTGAATTGCGCTGCAGGACCACTGCCGGCCCCTTGTCGCCCTCCACGGTTCGCTCGCTGCTTAAAATAGCCCAGCCACTCACGCCCGCGCTCCCATTGGCCTTGTCCCAGGTAGCCGCCGCCAGAAGGCCTTCGCTCTGGCGTCGACCACTGACCCTCAATGCCTCTCGTGCCCTCTGCACTTCAACCTCGACCCAAAGCGCCGCCGCTCGACTCCTCACCACCCTCCCCCCGACCACGGCGGTAAAAACGCCTGCGACAGACCGGCTCTCTCCCGCAGTCGGTCATCACCTGCCTGTGCCGTCAATCCCAGGTGTCGCGACCCGGTCTCTTCTTACCCCGTCCCTACCTTCGAGCGCCCACACCATCCTTCGACTCTCTCGCCTTTAAAAAAAATTACAACACCTGCATATTCGTCCCTTCTCGGCTTTTCTTCCTCTGCGCTGCCATCCAGGAACAGGCGCATCGCCTGGCCAGTCGCTCTCTCTGGCGCTTAGTCGAGATCTGGTATCTCGTTTCAAGTAACCAACAGGTAGTTTGACAGCCGCTGCTGTTGACAAGTCGGTGCGTCGCCAGTCCTCTTCCTGTGCCTCAGTCTCCCACACTCCTTCCACCTCTCTACCCGCCTGCGCTCTGCACTGTTTCGACATGCCTCTGTGAAAACATTGGGGCATACTGCTGTCGACTCACCACTCTTCGTCCACAATTAACCTGCCCATCTTTGCCCGTCCCTCCTCGACCTCTCAAAGCCGCGCCGCAGCAAGCAGTTTGCACCACTCGTCCCCTCTGTCCCTCCTCTCTAACCCTCCCGTCGAACCCACCCCACCTCGCTGACATGGCGACCGCAACAATCGTCCAAAAGGCTGACAGTCCCACTCTCAAGAGGGCTTTTGCTCCCGATTTAGTACCTAATTCTTCTTTTTCTGCCAAAAAGTTTGAACATAGTTTCACGCAACGGCCTTCTCGCCCACCCTCCCCACGGCAGCCGTCGTTTTGGACTGGTAACCCAGGCAATCGCTCCCCCAGGTCGGGACCAACACAACGACCCACCCGACCTCGCAGACCCAGCATGCCCGTACAGGCCAGCTCGAGAACATTTGTGCCTATGCCGTCCTTCATGTCGGTCTTCGGAGAGGAAGTAAACAACACTGGGGTAAAGGATTTCTCGGAGCAAACTAGCACTGGCCCTCATGGCCACGCCGTAGCACGGCCTGCTTCTAGCGGGAACATTATTAGTGGATCGAGTCCGTCGAACGTACCCTTTTCCACCTTCCACGTACACCGCGACAGTACATCGACATTAGCATCTGAGTCGTCCGATTCCTCACCTACCACAACTATTTCGACCATGGACTCATCCTCTGTAACAGACCCCTCCCCGGGACCTTCACCAGAATCGCCCATTGCCAAGGTTGCTTCGTCCTCATTTGTACCCGATTTCCGGTCTCGAAGAACGGACAACGCCGTGGCGGAACCTTCGCAAAATGCCTTCTTCGAACTGCAAAGGCCCATGACGCCTGCAAAAAAGCCGAGGAATCTGAAGAACCTCGGAATCAATACGGCAAGCTCATTGGGCAACCTCCGTTCGAACCCATCTGCACCTCTACCCGTTCTCGCCAAAAAAGAAAAGAACACTTCCGCCCCAACATCTCCCTCATTCATTAAGCCGCCAACCCCACCGAAGCGACGGCCTAGCAATTTGAGCTTAACAATCCAAACTCCTGGCAGCGATAGTAAGCCCATGCGGCTCGTTATCCCTTCCACTCCTGCCCTCAATCGTCCAGCGTTGCGCCATTTCCAGTCTTCGCCTTCGCTTCCGTTATGTTCTCCCAGTGTAGCTCCAGGTGGCGGGATGCAACTCCCCATTCTTCGCCCCATCAAAACCAATCCCCACGGTTTTGCCGAAGTGCCCATAGAGATGGAGGAGGAGGACCAGGAACCAAATTTCGACATTCCCCAGTCTCGCGAAGAGAAACCCGCCGCTTATCCGAATGGGCCAATATGTATATACGAATCCGGTGTATATTTATATTTCGAGCCCACAGCAGAGCAGGCAGCGACTTACGATGTGATCATAAATGTTGCCAGCGAGGTCAAGAATCCTTTCACAGCCTCAGCCGAGGAATTACAGAAGGACTTGGATGCAAGGCGCGTTGATGGACCTCCTCCAGAGACTGTGGATTTTGCTGCAATACCCGAACGGACCAAGGCATCGTCAGTCGATACACAGAGCAGCTCTCCTACTACACCGAAGGCTACTCCTATCTTGGAGACTACCAAGCCAACCATGAAAACCGTGAACGGAACAACTCTGCAGATTCCGGAGTATATTCATATGCCTTGGGAACACAACACTGACATTGTGCCGGACCTCTTTAAGCTAGTAAAGCTTATTGATGACAGAGTACAGCAAGGAAAGCGTGTCCTTGTCCATTGCCAGTGCGGTGTTAGTCGCTCGGCGAGTTTGATTGTCGCCTATGGGTTGTACAAGAATCCAGGTATTAGCGTTCAAGAAGCGTACGATTCTGTAAAGAAACGGAGCAAATGGATAGGACCAAACATGAATCTCATCATGCAGCTCCAAGAGTTTAGGAATGGCCTCCTTCGAGCAAATGGAGACAGGGCGTTCCACAACCAAGTTTATGGCCTGAACCTCCCGAGGAGGTCCGCTGGCCTGCCAACTACGGTCTCTTCGGGGGCGAACAGGCACTCTCCCTTCGACATGGAAGTATCCGCTGGCTCAAGAACACCACGTACAGCACCCCTACCACCAGACACCGACTTGAACATGCAACGGGCAAGTACCGGAAATATGATATCGATATCGCCTGGCCCATTGTCTGCACCATCTGGTGTCTTCTTCTCTCCTGGATACCGCCGCTCGTGGGCCTCTAGTCAGACACATTTTGATTTATCGCCAAAGTCCTCGCCCACCACCTCTGCTACACCTTATGTGGACCCAAAAGGCCAGGTTGTACCCGTTCTTTCAATCACCAATAATGATCAATCACCTGGCATAATGGATGCAAACATGAACGAGCAGTCTATTCACCAAGAGCCACACGTAAATCTCCAACCCCTCCCAGTTCCCAATTTCTCACGTCAATTACCGTTCAGGGAGCAGATGCAACATGAGGGATTTGGTGCAGCCACATCGCCCAAGTCGGAGGACTTTCATACGGCACCGTTGAGACTGGATGATTTCGATACTCTAAGGTCTCCAATGGCCTCGAATTTCAATATTCACCCGCTTGTTCCTAACAATCACGCAAACGTATCCCCATTGCTGTCTCCAAGGAAAACGGAATTCAACACTGGCCCATGGACACAGGTCAACCCCCTAAACTCTCACACGCTTCCAAGATCACCAGAATCTCATGATGAGAATATGCCAATGTCTCCAAGATCCACCGAGTTCCATATGACTGGTCTGCACCAAGGCGAGATCGATGAATCATACAGCCTTCTATCTCCTCGCGCTACAGGCTTCGATTCTGAGCGACCGCAACCATTGGGGTCAAGCAATCAGTCATCACAGCACTTTAATCTTACTTCGCCTGCAGCGACCGGGTTCCCAAAGGATATATTCACTCCTTCGAACGATACACTGGATGTCGAAATGACTTCGCCAAGGGCTACTGAGTTCCACATGACACCGCTAAAACCAAGATTGGCAGATGTTGATCCATTTGGGTTGACTTCGCCTAGGCAATTCGGATTCCCTAGAAATCCTTTTGAGAACGCAGACCTGACACTGCCACCGCAAGTCGAATCTGAAACCCGACGCCCTTCGTTTCAAGCGATACTTCCGCCATCCCATCTACCACAACCCGAAGCATTCAATGGATTTGCTTCATTAAACAGCACTGCAGCGCAAATGCAGCCAACTATTTTCGCGCCAACTCCACTTGCAAATCTCGAGAATTCGAAGATCTCAAGTTCTGGCCGAATTGACAGCTTGAGTACTTCACCGGAATCTCAATCTGCTCGTCTACTAGAGCCTCACACACCCGGATTTAAACCCACCGAGGAGAATGTCCCTTTTGCTCCTTCGACTTCCCAGCAAGCGCTCCTTTCCACACCTTCGAAACAGACCGCCATCCGAACTCGCTTCTCGTCACCGAACATGCGCGAGCAGAGAAGACTCCACAAGTTGCAGACTGAGATGGAGGCTCTACTGCCACCACGGTCGCCGCACCTGCCACAGGCGGCTGATGACCTCGATGCGTTGATGTCACCACGTGCAGAAGAATTCACGAGGAATCCATTCCACATGGATCTAAAGGCAACCACTGATGACACAAGCCCAGCATCGTCCAACGAGACGATCAAGGATGGCCAGGGCGGTTCTGAATGGAAGGAGACACTTCAATGGACGCCGCCAAGGGTGATCGATGAAGACCCTCGAAGTCCAGTACAAACAGGGAGCAGCCCCATCGTCAGAAATATCTGGGATGTCTTATGATTGGTTTCGACCACACTTTACTTTCTAGCTTCCTCTCCCACAGGAGAGGCTCACTGGGAGAACCAACGCCAGCATATGTCTCGTCTACCCACCGAGATGCCTCGAAGGACGACGTATTGAAACGATCGTGTCCAATCCCTGCGCAAAGCGAACTGTCCCGCTCGTATTGTCGAGATAGCTACCATGGCACAACCCTAATCTCCCAAAGGCGCGCGAAGGATTTGATCCTTCAACCGCTCGGTCCGTCGTTGACCAGGGAGATGGTTGGCAGCGGTGCCACCAACACATAGCACACGCTGCCTTGAACTGAGACCACTTCCAAGAAAGCGGACCAACATTACGAACTCTTATCTTTCTCTCCCAATATATTCCTAGTTGCGAGGAACCCACCATACAACCCTCACTTCTCTTTTCAGTTTACTTCTCTTATCCCTTATATCAACGCTCACTTGATCTCCTTGCTCTTCCCTCTTTCCTCTTTGTCATCGATG
Organism: Lindgomyces ingoldianus; assembly: GCF_010093535.1. NCBI lineage: Eukaryota > Fungi > Ascomycota > Dothideomycetes > Pleosporales > Lindgomycetaceae > Lindgomyces > Lindgomyces ingoldianus. Next base: position 685,562 of record NW_022985163.1, on the reverse strand, counting down.
CTCCCACTTGTGGAGGTTAATGTCTGTTGATGTCCTCTACTTGGATTGAAACGTAGAAGAGTTGGTTTAAGTAATGTCCTAGTCAGTAGTCTCTAGTACCCGATCCGACTCCTTTTACCTCATCAACCCCACAAACTACACTCTCTCCCGTGTATCTCTCCTACCACTTATTCTTAAGAATCTTTGATCTTTCTTTTCAATTGGATGGAATTGGATGGAATTGGATACATGAATATCTTGGTTCACATACGCGTTATAGGCGACATAGAAGACACAATGCACCTTGCGCGGGTCGTTCTTCTACTCGAAAGTACATAGGGGTGGAGGGTGAAGGGAGGCTTTGTGCGGCTGCTTGTGGTCTCGGATTCCCTTTGTTAAGTTTATGTGTTGGGTTCGTTTCATAGATCCGACCCTTCTCGGATGCGCTAAGCGATAAGGCCCTTTGAGCGGGCCGCGGAGTTTTGAAGGGAACAATTGGAATATGCCCCTTGGGGTGGCATATGGTGATTCAAAAATTCTTGGTCCTTTTGGATAGCTAAGATGAAGTGTGTAAATGAATGAAAGGACATATTTTCTTTGTCTCAAGTACATGACTGATCTGACTTCATAGTGTTGTGATTCTGCCTGGTGATGGGTCTCATTACAAATTGCGACCCAGTGTTGGATCCTCACTCTCTGCTCTTCGCCCCTCTTCCATCCTTTCACACATCGCTTCCCAACACTTCAACTTCGCCTCCGTACTTGAGCAATGCTTCACTAAGAATATTTTCCACTCGTCGCACCGCTCTCCTACGATTGGTATTGAAGCCATGGGTCATCGCCAAGCCACCGAGCGGGGCTGAGTATCATGCCCGTTCAGCCTCAGCCTGCGAAAGGATCTACCATATGTCATAATGAAAGCACAATCCATTCTTCAGGCACACCTCCAAAAATTAATTGTCTGAGATTGCACCCACTCATAATACCTTCTTATCCTTGAAATAGTTCCTGACATTAAGATTATCATCTTGAATATCCTTCAATGATGGATCACCAGCATCTTTGCGCGAAGTGCAAAGCACTTACGCTGGATGATTTCGAGGATGGCTACCTACACTCCCTAGTTTCTTATCTACTCAATCAAGAGGATAAGAATATCGGCCCGTGCTCTCTCTGTGCCCTCCTATTATGGTCCCTGAGATTCGACAAGACCTACCTCCGAAACAACTCAGAGGACGAGGTCCATCTGTTTTTAAATCCACCACCAAAGCACACATACGCCAAATTGCAATGCATTGATGTAATCGTTTCGAGCAGAACCGTGTCAGGATTTGGCTGGGGTCCTCGAGGCTATGACGAGCCATGGCATGTTGGACCTCCGGATTCGAGGTACGATATACGAAGAGGGCGTTTGACGATCTATAGTGAACGCGGTAAGTGGATTTAATTCGCTGCTGAGACTTCACTCTGATCTGGGCTAGGTAGTGTGAACGAGGCGAATTTCAAGTACCGACCACTTCTAGAGAACTCCCAATCCGCAGCATGCTTCTCTCTTGCGAAGCAGTGGCTTGATAATTGCCTACAAAACCATGGAAGCGCTTGCCAGAGTGGTGCGAAGAAATTACCCACACGCCTCATCGACGTAGGGGATAGCTCAATGCTTCCGAGACTTGTCATCACCAGCCAACAATATCTTCCAGACCCCGAGAGTACGAGATACGTTGCTCTGAGCTATTGCTGGGGTCGAAGTACGTTTCTCACAACAACCAGCTCGAATATAGGGGATTTTATGACGTCAATTCCGTGGGAGACAATACCGAAAACTATCCAGGATGCAATCATCGTAACCCGGGAACTAGGAGTCCAATATCTATGGGCTGATGCTTTTTGTATCCTTCAGGGCCACGATGATGCTGCATATTCGGACTGGCAAAAAGAATCGACCAACATGCACCATATTTACCAAGGTGCATGTCTTACGCTCTCCGCTGCTCATGGTGCTCATGCGAACGAAGGGTTGTTTCATCAGCGAAAAATAGAACCAGTGCAACCTTGCGCACTCCAACGAAGCCCCAAATATCCTGTGAAGATACTAGTTGGTCCGGAACCTCCTCATCTTCTGCCTCATCTAGAGCCGTTAAATACAAGAGCATGGACACTTCAAGAGAGGCTTTTGTCGAATCGTATCTTGAGCTATGGAACTGCGGGTCTGCGTTGGATGTGCCACCAGTCACTTCATCATGAGACTGCTCCCAAGCTAGGACATCAAGGGTTTTGCATAATGGAGACATCAAATCCTGGCGTTGAAAGTGCAACCGTCAAACGACTGCAAAAAGATAGTCCACAGTGGATGCTCACAGAATGGAAAACGATTGTGGAGCACTTCACGCAAAGGAATCTAACCTACATCACTGACAAGCTACCTGCTCTCTCTGGTCTCGCGCAGATGGCCCAAAATTCTTGTAAAGACACATATCTAGCTGGCCTCTGGCTCAGCGAACTACCGCAGCAACTCATGTGGGTACACCGCGGGAAACGTACACAATTAGGGACCACGTACAATCGACAATCGCAGTACCGTGCTCCATCCTGGACGTGGGCATCTGTCGACGGCAGAGTAGAATTCTTACACGGGTACGAGAGCTTACCTGAAATAGTGACCACGTGTAGCCTCACTATTGAAGATACTCAGCACCCTCGAGCTATGCAAAAACAACCGCTCAAAATATTCGGTGTCATGAGAACCTTGCCGAGCATCAGGTACGAGCACTCGGCCAAGTACTACGGCGGTGCCGAGCCAGTAACAGACTGGATTTCATATTCCGACGCCCTACGCACCTATCTAGATGATTTGAAAGCCCTACCAGAATCCCAGGTTCGAGATACGCCTGATTCCCCTAGAATGCTACTTCGGCCGGTACTTCTGTTCCTGGGTTCTAAGATGGTGTCGGAAGGGTATCATTTAGCTGGTATTATTTTGGTCGAGCCGAACGGAATGGGCTCGCTGTATCGGCGCGTTGGAGCGTTTGAAGGGTTCTTGGTTTCACACCAGACGTGGGAAAAGATGTATGGCAATCTGAAGAAGTTGAAGAAGAGAAGAACCCAGGACTGCCCGGGGTGGTTGAGCATTGTGTAATCAGCTTGGATGTACATACAATTAATTCTTCATCATTGATCGAATGTCGAGCTGGCTGAGTGAAGTTCGGTCCACAGCCATAGTCTCTTAAATCCATATCCTTGAAAGGGGAAGAGGTAGATAGGCGCCTTACATTGGCATATAGCCTCCTTCTCACGAAATCTTGCACAAGCAAACGAGAAAAACATAGATTCAAGTATTTGTCAAGTAGCAAAAGGGGTGTCTACGCTATTGGAACAAAGGTTTCATTTTCGTTTTGCTCTGATCCAGCTAAAATGCTAGCTGTAGCCAGAGATGCACTAATACGCAACGAAGCCTTTCTTTCTATATATGTAGGTAGAGAAATTGATATATTCTGATAGATAGAACTTGAAGACCACTACTCATAGTGCCTCCATCTCCGGCGCTTTTCTCGATGTTAGCTCTTATACGATTAATCATCTATGTTCTGGCTCCTCGGCTGTTTGTTTACTTTTCTCCGTCGTAAGGGAAGAGTAATTAGCTGCCAGGCCGCAGATAACCCTTCTAGCCTAAAGCAAGTAGTATGGAAGCCACGATAACCAAACACAGCGCAGGCTAACTCTATACAGAACAGCTCTCTTTACAAATCACATCTTTGCCGGCGTAAGTCTATTACAAACGCCATTGCTAAAGACCAATACGTATCCGAATCGCTTCTACCCACTCTTCAAAGTAATTCATGACCAACCATTATCTTATAGATAGCGACGAAAACTACAAATATTTAGCATTCGCTTTCCGAACCAAAACGACAATATCCTGAGTATAAACGGACACCGAAAGTACCTGAACGTCATGCTCCTGTGGCGCGGTCAGATCCGCAGATGCATTCCAAAAATATGTGTGGTAATCCGTCCGTCTGAGCGGGGGAGGTGTTGGGAGTAGATTAAATCTGCCAAATACAGGGTCTAAGAACGTCCGCGCTTACTTAATAAAGCCCCTTCGCCCGATCAGGTCTCCTTGAGCGCCTCATCTCATTTGAGGGTCTGTGTGCGGGAAGGAGTGGGTAAGATGCACATCTGCGATGCAGACGCTGGGCGGTATGCCGTCAGACAGAGGCGCTAAGACATCTCCGTTTGAGCAAACTGAGCTCAGGAAGCGAAAGTGTTTTTAGGATGGGTTGTGTCCAAAGGAATGAGAGCGAGCGCGGGGAATCTAGGATTAGGAGGCAAAGAATGTAGTTGGGAAGCGAAACGGCTCGCTCGGAAACGGACGGCACGGATGGAGTAGGTAGCTACGAATCGACTAGCACAGCCATGCGCGTATACATGTATACCCCTAGAAAGCAAAAGAAACGCCGAGAAAGAAAATTTGCATGACTTTCCCATCGTCTAGTCTAGTAGGAGGCAAAATGCGAGAAGCCAGTCATTAGTTAATTACGCAAACCACCAAACCATCACAAGAAGCCATCACAGATTTAAGTTAGTCGAGTTTGTTTTATCATTTATTTAATTCATCATTCAATCGATCAATCAGATATCTAAACGTATTCATAACCATGTATATCATCAAGAGATGTATCAATAGCGGAGCAAGAATTCGTTTTGAATCATGCTCGACGCTCAAAGTGTCCGTGTCCATGTCCATATCCTTCCATAACCACACCTTGACCCATTGTGAACAAAACCGAAGATATTCCACATTGCAAATGACAGACAAACACACAGTCAGAAAGTCAGAAAGACCAAGACAGATAGCAACAGCAACATCAGCAGCAACAACAAAACAACAGGAAGACTGACACAAATCCTAGAGAGAGAAGGGAGGGTTCCAAACATGTCAACCTGCTGGTTCCCTCGTAGCCGTTATGAAGCATCGTTGATCAAAATGAGCGAATGCAGTGTCGTAGCGAGCGTTTCCAGCTTATACAGACGTCGAGATAGAGCGACTTGTGTGAGTGAGAACATGCGTCTGTGCAGCGAAAGTAAAAGCGAAAGCAGACCAGAAACCGTACGACCATGCGTAGCGCCTCAGACCCAGACCAACCCAGATCCCAGTCCCAGAAGAACCCACGGACCCAATATGTGGGTTTCTCAAGGTATGATATGTAGCAGAAAAAAGACATGCTAGAAATACTTTAAAATAGTCATAGCCCCGGAAGAGGTGGGATAGAACAAGCGAAAAAGAAGAGAAGAGGAAAGAAAAGAAGAGAAGTGAAGAGAAGAGAAGAGAGTCATGTACAAAGAACCGCCTCAGCCCTGACTGGAGCACCAAGTCCGTCGTCAAGGGAGGACTAATTCTCCTTGTATTTAAGTTTCCGTGTTGTAGTAATCCATCAACGTGTGTACTTTGGAAGAATATAGAGGGGCAATTGAAAACTAGAAAGGGGAGAGAGGTATAAGCAATGAGCTCAATGCCATGCCTATCTAGTATTCATGGACTTCAGTATGGACAGGTTGAAGAAGAGAGAGTTGGCGATGAGAGCGTGTTAGAAAACATATCCTACAGTGTCCACGCCATGCTCTTGCCGCTATGCCCGCCGTGAAACGCTATGTTTCCTAAGACATACGTTAAATTAGCACACGCATTCACCACTTTGCCGCCTCTCGACCTATCATCTAGTAGACAGACGTAGCATGTCTGCCTAGAGACGGTTTAGTGCCCATGTATTCGCGATCTCTGACCGGATCACGACCTCTTGGAGCACTCCATCTAATATCGTCTGGTCCAAATTTCTTGGCATACGAGATTTTTTCTGGGCTAAAGCTAGCCTGGCGACCTCTGATCTCTCCAAACAGCTGCCTGGATCTTCCACGCTCCTCACCCCGGACTGGGCTTACGTTCATAGTTGCGGCGCGCGCAAGTGGTGGCGGCACGGTTATTGGAGTGGTGCGTGGAGGAGCAGGGGCTGCAGGTTGGTATGGGATTGAGCTGGTTTCAACTAGCCGGTTCGGTCCCATGGGAGGTCGAGATAGTGGCGATGGTGAGCGAGTCCTATGGCGGGCGGGCTCGTGAAGGACGGTGCGGTGGCCATTTGCCACACCAGGCTCTTCCGGGGCAATCCTCACCCCTCCAGACATTGGATAGTGGTAAAGCTTCCGAGTGGATGACGATAGAGGGGGTGGAACAGTGGGGAAGGTCTCCGTGGTGGGCATCGGCACGACCGTTTCTGAGCTGCGAAGGCCAGTAGACCGAGAAGTTGCTTCCTTCCTTCGGGACGCCGTAGGCATTGTCTCAGAGCGACGGAAGGCAGGCGTGGGCGAAGAATCCGTTCGCCGGTGCTCTCGGGTGGACGTCTCAGTGTAGGATCGCTGAGGCGTAGCGCGCGGCGGCACGTGAAGGTCCGCTGGGGATGAATTAGAGTGCTTAAAAGATGGCACCTTCCTGTCGTCGTCGCCCCATTCGACAATCTCGGGGATTCCCTTGCGGTCTCGGTGGCTATCACGTCCCGAAGATGCCGGTTGAGACGAATCCTTCGGACGAGCAGATGACCGACGAACTGTTTCTGGGCGGTCTCGTCGAGAACGACTGTCGTAGTGTTCAGGCCGGACATCCCGCGAGGAGACGTTCCTGCCGGGTGACGGCCGAATCTCCGCCTCGGCTTTGGCACGTGAGATGTACTGGAATGCATCATTCTGCAGCTCGTTGATCTTGCGCTGTCGGTCGTATGTTTCACGGTCATCGCTGCGGTGGCGGCGGGGCTCTTCGTGCGATCGTCGATCTTCTGCCTTGCGTCGAGCCTCTGCCGCCTCTCTCCTGGCCTGGTCCTCCTCAGCGCGGCGTTTGTACTCTGCTTCGTAACGCGTCTTCTCGTCTGCAGATGACGGAGTGTCGTCTTCGACGTAAACGAACTTGCCGGAACGATCTCTCCGTTCTTCCCTATCGCGAGTCTTCTTGTGGTCAGACCTCGTTCGGTCTGTCGAAGTCCGGCTGGCTCTAATCGGCGGCTCCTTTTCTCGTGACGAGCGGGGTGAGCTGCGCTTGGGGTAAGCATCATATGTGTCGTACTTTCGCGATGACGATCTGTCTTCGTGGTGTCTGTCGTCATCGTACGACCTCGACGGCTTGCGCTCTTCATAGCGAGCGGGGCCACGAGCAGCGAACGAGGCTCCCGCTGGGGCTGCAGTGCGGAGATCGTAATGTGCTGTTTTGATGTCGACACTGGGACCGCCACTGCCGGCCCTAGCTAGTTTCTCTTTCCTGAATTCGTTCAGTCTAACTGCAGCGTCATAAGCTGTCCGCTTATCCTCGTCGCCAATCAACTCGTACGCCTGCTGGATTCTGTGGAATTCCTCCCGCTTCTGCTGCTTCTGCGACTCATCGGTGACTTTGTCTGGGTGACATTTCAAGGCCAGTTTCCGGTATGTCGATTTGATAGTAGCTGCATCGGCATTCTTGGACACTCCTAAGGCGGCATATGGATCAGCAGGAAGAGAGGAATCCATGGTCAATGGATGGGGAAGGAATGGTGGCCGAGAGGGAATGTGGCCTCAATGTTATATGGCAGGAGGATCGCGGCGTGCTGTGGGGGTCGTTGGTGTTCCTTGAGGCACATGCAAGTTAAGGCCCAAGTGAGTGTAGGATTTGGATGGTGGCAATGGTGCGCGGCCAAGCAGGCGTGAATGGCAAAGTCGACTTCAGGAAGGACGAACGACAGGCGTTAGATGTGCTAGCGCACCTTAAATGAGAGTCGTGGTCAAGGTGTTAGAGGTGAATGGAACTGGTTTGCTCGCGGGATTAGGGTCACGGATGGGGTGACGCTGTGACCGACGCTGAGTAAGGCGGACCAGGAACGAGTAACGTGAGTGAAGGCTTGTGGCAAAAACAGACTTCTCGCGCCGACTACTTGGTCAAGCCCTGGTCAAATGGAATCGTCGATTAATTATTCAACAGCTAGATACTCGTGCGCGCAAGTGAGGCTGTGTCGAAGGCTCTCGGGCTTGTTGTTGTACGGTACGGCCGAGGTCGTCTCTGGCTGTCCTGTTTGGGATGCGGAACGAAGCGGTGAGTGAAGCCGACGTCACTACGGTTTCAGCAGGGAGACGTTCAGCAAGAATAAGAAGGGGACAGGGCCTCCTAAAATGTCCGCGGCTGTAACACCCTCCGGACGACGGACGACGAGATGGTATGGAAATAGAGATGCTGCAGAGGAGGAATAAGCCTGCTGCGGAGGTCGGGGTCCTCTGGAATCCTGGGGGACTAGGACGGAGACAAAGTAATATGGCGTCTTGGGTTTCCAAGCCCGCGAGGCGCTCACGGGCACTCTCTGACGGGCGATGGCGCAGTTTCCAGCCTCTCCAGCAGGGCTGTTGGATTCGCAAGACACACGCACGATTCCCTTCGTTCTCGCCTCAGCACGCTTAACCAGTACCTGAAGCAGTAGCAGCAGCATCCTCGCACCATTACTCAATCTGCTGGTGCTGCAGCTGCTGGTTCTGCGCCTGTGCGAAGCCAGCTCTTGGTGTTGCAGCCCAGTGGTCTTTCACCTCGCTCTTCTGCTCTCCCGGCATCGCCCCGGGCCCACCCATTCGTTGAGGGCGACGAATGCCAGAAATGCCTCCACCTCCCAGCCCTGAGCCACGCTGCGAATTGAATCGCGCAAGCCGCTGTGGCCGATGATGCAGATGCAGCACGATGCACGCAGAGCACGCCCTCGTTAGCGGTTAAGAAACACTGGCCCAATCGCCACCTGCAGCCCACCCATCGGCCGTTCTGGGACCTTGCGGGCACCCGCTGTTGATAGGCACGCTGATGCAGCGCTGCAGGCGATCCAGAAGCCCAAGGAAGTATCCCACGAGCCGATGAGCAGGCTGCTCCTGTGTATGACCCCAGAGGTCCAATAAGAAAATGCTTGATCCAGCGCTGCAAGATGTGGCCAATGTGGCCGTCGCGCTCCCGAGAAAAACGAAGGAGTGCACCACCGCCAGACCGTTTTACCGTCACCACATCCGAGCCCTTCTGCTCAGGACATCAGCAGATTTGAGCTGCTTCTTCTGGACGGTCGTCTGGAGCACCCCGAAACAGACAGCCGGAGCCTTGTGGGGTGATGGGCAGTCACGAGCACCGCCCGCACGCTATTCGATTCATGCTTGTGGGATGCTCCGTCGTTGATGCTCGCAACGAATGCCTGGGCGGAAGGGGAGGGATCTGCTGCATCCTTCCCTTAACGTGCCTGGCGGTTGCGTCGCCAGGCAGACATTTCTTCAACTCGATCAGGTCCGTGTGCTAGGGATGAGAGCTCCATCTGAGTGGTAGGATAAGGGGCGCTGCGGGGGACCGTCGCCAGAAAGGCGGGGCAACATGTCTGAGGTTGAGAACCAATAGCGGCAGTCATGCCCTCATTCCGACACCCTGGCCGCATCAAAATCACCACAATGCTTTGACGTGGAAGGACATGATTGAGCGTGAAGGCAGAGAGTGAAGGACTCGACGTGAACGGTTCAAATGCTGCTGCTCATGTCAATCTGTATCATACAGCGAGATCATGAGCATGGCACTTTGATCGATGTCAGATCTTAGTTGGCGGGTGTTTGCAGCTAGCTACATCACTGCGCATGCATCGAGGTGCTTCAACTCCAAACAGGCAGATCAACATCAACAACAATGGGTTTGTTGAACTGCTTGGGACCTCCACTGAAATGAGGGCCCAAAAAGGCCGCGTTGATCATACAAGTTTCCTTGCGAGCCGCTCTCCTCTCAACAGCCCCCACGTCAAACGGTGCTGCGAACCCGATATCGCTCTGTCGTGAAGGCGCCTGGCGATACTCGATTGCGCCTCCCAACATCCTTCGAATCTTGCCATTTGCCTCACTTTCGAACACCGGAACGCCCTTCGGGCGTGAGGTTGAATTAAGAACACCAGGCTGAGGGACGTCAGGCTGGACCCCAAGGTCTCCCATTGGGGAACTGGAGGTAAGGCTGAGGAAGTTTATGCTGTTGTGACGTGTCATGGTAGCGGCAGTGCGAAGAGGACGCCCTCCTTTTAATGTGAGGTTGACCAGTGATTGTTTATTGTTTCCAATCCCTGAGTCTTTCCAAACCTCGACGCTCTCTTCCAGGCATCCATCTGAGGAATTTTCGTTCCACTGCACTCGCTCTACCCCACGGGCCTCGTGTATGTGACCAAAAATTGAGAGCATGGGCCGCACACGAGAGAGTACGTTGAGCAGAGCCTCGCAGCCTGTTCGTTCCTTTGTGCCTGCGGCATCACAGTGGTTCCTCGGTGGGGTGTGCGTGACGACAATGTCTGTATCCGAAGGAATAGCATCCCACAGCTGGGCTGCGTCCTCTGAACCGTACTGAAATGCCCAATTCCAGAGCTTTGGAGTGCATGGGCTCCCAAATACCTTAAAGCAAGTATGTGGTCCGGTAGGGGCGCTGAGGAAAATAGAAGCAGCCTCGTTCTCGAGGAAGGTAATCGACTGCGAGTCTATGAGGAGGCTCCGACATTGTTCCGGGTCTTGAGGCCTTGGCCAGCGCCATGACGAGCCGTGCTGCTTGTAAAAGTCGGCATCGAGCGTTATATCGTGGTTCCCTAGTTGGGGTTGAGATAATGTTTATAGGGGGATCTACCTTGGGCTCCGTCTGCATACCTGCAATGACAATTTTTGCTTCAAAGTTTGCCTTCTCCAACCAATCCACAGTCTTCTTCAACTCAGTGAAGCTTCCTTGATTCGTAAGGTCTCCAGCGTGGATCAGGATATCACCTTTCGGTAACTTCGGCGTTTGGTTATGAGTATCTGAAATGCAAACTATTCTGGTTCTCCGTAGTTGCGGTATTGCTTGGTCTCTGGATGCCATGGCAGTCCATATTGTTTAATTCACAATAGTTTCAAAGACACTGGGCATGTGGAGTGTAGCGGGGAAGCCACGAAGCTTTTCGGAATCTTTGGCCCCCATAGATCGTCCCCAGATCGCGCTAGCCCATTTCCACTCTAGCCACATTTCACCCACACCCACCCGTTTCAGGTGGCAACCTCAACAACTCATGAGAATCTTCTAGCCGCATTTTCTGAAACTCTGCCGGGGTGAAGGACACTCTTTCATATCACCATCGTTGATTCGTTAAGCAACATCCTATGCTATCGTGGAGCTTCGCACATCCAAAGCGCTGAGTCTTACCACACCTTGTCCTCTCACTTCGCCATTCGGGTCGTCGACTGCATGCTCCCCCAAGACTATCCCCGAAAGGAAGCTCTTAAGCGCCCACCCAAAAACACTCCGATCCAGGAAGTAAGCCCGAGAGTAAGCGGCGATTAGTTGCTTCCTCGACGACTTCTGAGGTCCCTCAGCTTCAGCTCGTGGTCTCGGGTGTCTAGCCCTCACCGCAACATCATCACCACGAGATCGAAGACCCTGACCAACCCCACGATTTCCAACCTCCATCTTCTACTAATTGCTTTCTTCTGATGCAATGTAACCTAAGCCCAAAGAAACGGGGGTTTCTGTTTGATTTCCATTCGAATCGACTCATCTTGACTAGTTTCTCGTGCAGCCTCAAGGACGACATCAACGCCCACCGATATTTCAATTTAGACCTCTTTCATTTGACATTCTAAGAATTCGTTTCCTTATTTCTCCATTTATCTTGTCTTTCACTGGCTTTGATTATGTCTCTCCAACCATCTCATAAGCATCTCGCACATTATTAGGCAACAACGTATCAACACCCCGCAAACTCTGTCACCCGAATCTCTTCAGCTCAACCCACATTCCAGAACGCCACTCTTTTTCCCGTAACTCAACGCTGACCTCACTTTAGGACCACCGGGTAGCCCAAATGGCCCAAGCTCAAACTTAAACTCCTGGTTCTCTTCCAAAACCCAACTGCCGGTCCATCAAAGAGGTCGGGATAATACCGCAAACTTCGGTCCATGGTGGCAGGATTTGACCGCAACACCAAGGAATGATAACACCCAACTTGGTGAGATCCCAGTGATAAGGCATAGTTGGAGCGGTGTGTTGAAGATCATCGTTTCTTGTGCCCAGAGGATGGGTCAGTTCTTGTCTCCCAATCTCAGCGTGCTTGAGAATCTGCATTATTCACGCAGAGACTCATTTTCTTCAAGCTCTACAGTCGCTAGCGAAACCGGCCTCCCCTTCAAGTGTAACTGCAAACCTTTCAACTCAACAACTTAGCGCCCCACTTCTACATCCGGTAAAGCGTCAAATCTGAAGTACTGTAAACACACGTGCTCCATAGTATTAATACTAAGCTCTCATATGCCTAAATCGAAGCCATAGTCTGGCAGAACCCTTTCTCCCTTGCCCGACTATGGAAGTCCAGAAACGCGACCAAATGATTAAACCGCCTCTGCTTTGTGCCATTGTATCTCCATACTGCTTTCTACCCTTCTGGTGAGGTAAAGCCCCAGCAAGCCTAGTACTACGACCATTGCGAGAATCCTACTTGGGTACGACTATTTACGCTTCTTCCAGACGCGGTCTACGACGTCTAGCATCTTTCTCTTTCGACACGGCAACGCAACAAAGGTATCTGAATCTCCATGCGAGTCTCCATTCGAGGCAGGGGAATTTGACATTCGATTGCTGCTTGGAGTTGTACTACCAGTAGACGGCGCATTGCTGCTTGCAAGTACACTCTCAATAGACAGTAGATTGGCGCTTGACGGTACAGTCCTACCAGATGATGAATTATTGCTTGATGGTGTTGATGGCGGATTACCGTTGCTTTCAGTTTGCGGCGTCGAACCTAGGCTAGAACCAAGCCCACTATCTTGCGAAGGTGGTAGAGGTTCGTCGTCAGTATCCTCGGGTTCTCCTTCCTCTGGATGACCTCGAGCTAGCCATTTAAGAGGGAATTTCCGACTATGCCCAAAGATAACTGCGCCAGAACCGGCCCAACTAGGACTCCAGAATCCACGTGTCCACAGAGTTCTAAAGCTTTTGGGGAGAAGTACTTGAACTCTGTCACAAGTTGATCGAGAGCCATCGACACATCGACAGGGTTCAACCGCCTTATCAGGGCAATGCCAGTAGATATCGTTTAGAACCCGCCAAGGATTGGTTTCCGTGTCCCCGTGCCTCTCAAGAATCTCATTCAAGTCCGAACAGCAAACCGCAAGATAGTCACGTTTCTTAGGCATCGCCGCCCACAATGCGCAAGACCTATCATCCAGTGGTCCCAAGATCTCACCAAATCCACGCCCAAATAGCGTTGGCGCATGAATAGCTCGGGTGAAATCGACCCAACCTCTTCCACGAGCTTTAAGAGTAGTAACACGACGCCAGAGCGGATCGTTACCTGTAGCAACATCCATGAAATCGAATCCTTCAAGATTTTTTCGAGTCTTGGGTTTCATTTCGAAGCTGATTCCGTCTTCTGAGTCCATCTGGCATTGGTAGGTGATGATCTGCTCCAGTACGTGGTAGATTTGCTGGACCCGATCTTTAAAATAAAAATAAGCCTTCTTTGTTTTCGTGAGTTCCTCCAGACTGCTATCTTCCTTGGTCGTTTCTTCATCGTAGCTCTCGTCCGGCTTTCGATGAAGCTTCAGGTTTTGGTTTGCAACGCTAGAAAGCACCGCAATCGCTGCGGCTTTCCCTATATGGGTTTGATCTGCTTCCTTCAACTGTCCAAGTTTGAAGTAGGAGAAGTCAGTGAAGCCATCGCTGAGATCATTTTGTAGAGAAGCCCTAGTTAGGTGAAGCAGGGTACAGATTCCGTCCACAAGCCAGGCTCGTCTATCTTCTACATTGTAGAGTACCACAAACTCCTTTGCGACCCACTTCAGTTGACTGACGTAATCATCTCTTGATTTCATGTACACCGGTTTGTCTTTCTTGCCAAGAGCAAACGAGACACCAGCAGTGATGAATTTCCCACTAGAGATAGAGAGTTTCTCGAGGGTGCCCTTTGAATACAAGTTCTGGAGTCTAGACCACCTGATCTTGTAGTTCGCTTTCGGTCCCCCTGCGCAGTGTATTGATTAGTATTGTATATACTAAATCCACAACGAGTTACATACCGGCTAGATTTTCGACTTTTGAGCACCATCCAAGCACATGCCGTGTAGATTCTAAAGTGGACATACTGATGTTCTGCATGTTAGAAGCACAGACTCGAGGATCTGCGTACGATATGTGTTCACCATTCTCGTTGAAAAGAAAATGCCATATCAAAACGTCTCCTACCTGCTTAGTCAATATCAACATCATGCTATAGCTTTTGATGAACAGATTTCCAGCAAAGCTAGATATTAGATTGGATCCAACCAATCCAGCCATAATTTCCATCGGCATTTCAATACCCATGTCTTTCCGTGGTTTGATTCGTGTAGGGTACCCCTTGACCACGACTGGATTTCGAAATACATCATGCCAACACCTGCCATTCGTTCTCCAAGGGGGTGCGGCATCTTCATCCATCTCTTCCACACCAATTCTGAGGTTTATGTTGGAAGTAACCGTGGTTCTATCTGTTTTAAAAGCCTGAATATACAGGTCGCTAACAAAAGGTGACCAGTAGACGACTCCTCGCTCTTCGGGTGAACTTCGTAAGGCAGCACCAAGCCAGGCGACAACCCCCCCTATCTCTGCTACAGAGTCAAGTGTTCCAATAACTAGAAGACAAAGTTTGCTGTCATTTAAATGGGCGGAAAGAGTGGTGTTGCCTCTCATGCGTCCTATACCGTTAGTGATTAGCCTCAGCCTCCTGGTCATACGCTGGTTCGATCGCATACTTACTCGATTGTATGGTAGAGCCACTTCCACATCGAACAACCTCTTTAAGTGTGCCTAGCATCTCATCTCCCACCAACGGCCAAGTTTGGCTCAAATATTGTGCCGTGGTCAACGCTTGCGCGTTACTTCCGGTCCCTGTAAGAGTAATGGCTCGCTCAAATGCCTCCTCTGGCTTTTCATCGTACTCTTGTTCTTGCAAAAAAGCCAATGGGTCCCAGTCCACCATGAATGTCATGTCACATAGATGGGGGCCCCTTTCATGACTGAGATTTCGGAACGCTCTATGTGAAAGCCCATTCAGTATAGTATCTGAGATGGCCCGCATATGGTTTGGCTCTGCTGGAGCTAAGAGCAGTTCACGTTCGAGCCTGGATAGTAGCCAGGTGTACGCTGGATTTCCTACGATGAAGTCACAATATCGCGGAAGGTTTCCGTGAGTGCTGGCTCCCCCTGGTTCCTCATCTGGAGGGTCAGAAACTCCGACAAAGAGATCCACGGGGCATTCGTCTCCACTTTCCCCTTGCATCGAGTTAAACCAATCCTGCACCTTTGAACTCGATGTTGGGGTTGGGTCTGTGGGTCTGGGTTCTTGGAAGATCTTGTCCTCCTGGGATAGCATGTGACTTTTCAATCTCGCTAGGATTGTCCTATATATAAATTAGCAGAATATTCGAGCGCAAATATGAGTGATGGAATCGTGAATAATCAAATCTTTGAACTTCGGGCTAGGATGATAGACACAGGCATACGGACACATGCAGAAAGACACTAGACCATAACAGAATAGAGGTAGCTCCTAGAAAGACTTTGATATAGACGAGATTGTGAAGGTGGGCAATACTTACTGTCTATACTCACTGACGAATACCATGACATCTCTAGACTCTAGAGATTGGCCTATATGCCCAATCTTCCTAGCAAAAGATTTGAGCAAGCCAGGAAGTGTAGAGTAGAACCTTTCCATGACTGCATCATTAATTACTCCACGAGTACTGGGCATGCTTTTACTCGGATCTTCCACTAGTTCAGAAATGTATGCTTCCTTCCTTGAACCTGTCGTGCTGGATCCAATTGAATATATTGTCTTGCCATGATCGCAGTCCCCTCCAGCTTCATAACACTGAGTGGCTGGGTCGTTCGTCCCCTTGGAAGCGCTTCCATGGGCCTTTAATGTATCCACGGCCTTATCTGCTCGACCAAGACGAGATACGTGCATTCCAGTTTCATACTTAACAGATGCATATCCTGATTCCGAGAACGATATAATGCTTGCTTCTGCTAGAGCCCTTCGCGCAGAATAAACCGTATGCAGGCATTTGGAGAATGTTTCAATACCACCGTTTTCCTCAAAATGTGGAGAATATCCATCTAATTTCTGCACACCTTGATCACTCAAGTTACTTCGTGGAGTCTGTGCCAACGTGGGACCCTGATTTACGTGTGTATGAGATTCCAGTTCGCCGCTACTTTCAAGGGGATATGCCAGCTCCGGGTCTTTTCGCTTGATCTCCTGTGATGAGAGTAAACCATGCATACTAACATTAAAAGGTAATACTCCATATTCAACATGGCCAATGCTGAATGATATATCCTCAGGAGTTTTGTCGTTCTTTCTCTCCACGTCTGCCGAATGGTCAAGGGCCAAACGCGACGCAAGGATCCCAAGCGTGTTCTTGATACACTCGATGGGCATACCTCTACCATTGGTAAAACATATCATCAGCGATGTTCGGTTGATCTCCTCGCAAAGCGAATCTACCTCTTTTTGGATTCTTTGTCTTGTGAGAGCTGTCTGGCCATCGGGGCTTGAGATGCACACAGTTGGGGTGGAAACACTGTCCTCACTAACGTGACGGACAAGACAAGCAGACTAGGTTTCTCCGAGTATATCCTGTAGAATATCGGCCAGCTGCAGTACAAGAGATTCCCAAGTAGCAATTGCGGCTTCCTCATTTGGGTCGACTGGCTCAAATTTATTCTTTTCTCCGGGTTGGGGGTGATCTTCGAAGGGCTTTAATTTATGCTTAAGCTGGTGGTGCTCCTTTAATTCATCTTTCGAGGTAAAGAAAATACCCCCGACTGTCTCTTCACCATAGCAAGGCTCTAGAGTGCATTGGTATTCGGGGAAAGAGACATTTTCCGGCACCATGTGTACGTTCTTGAGATGCTTTCACAGCTTCTCAACACGTCTGAGTGCACTTGTAGGTATTCCATTTAGCTCACAGCGCCCACATCTATAGCCCAGCCTAGATTCGCTATGCAGTCTCTCGTGGTTCCTTTTTTCTACTGGGGTTGACAACCTCACATCTACGCAATCTTCATGGGGGCACCGATGTATCTCTCTTATATGCCTATTTTGTTCATATTGACGACCAAATCTGCGATTTTTGCATCCTTCTAGACAGGTGAGTCTCTTAGGAGCCGGGGTATAGGAGGGATGCTGTGGAACAATAGGGTGGGATTCAAGGTCGAGATGACTCGTATCGAGAAAATTGAGACACCAAAAGTCCCCATCCTCTGGCTGCAAGCGATTAATCATTTCGATATAGTATTTCTATAAGTTGGGACTTGCTCCACTGCGTCGCTATAACTAGGGTACTGCCATGGAGGAAGTAAAGATGGATCGCTATATTCATTAAGAAGAGGATCGATGTCGTTTGGATGAACGCTGTCTGGGTCCCCCATGACGTCGCTCGACTCACACTCCTTTGGATATCAGACAAACAAGGCTACAGCGTATTCGAGTTCCCAAGCTCTTCATCTAGAGTAAACTTGCTTCGTTCCAAGAATGATGTGAGAATAAAGCCGGAACAGTGAGTAGATATCAACAAGGAAGGGTGTGGGAGTGGCGAAGAATCGACTAGGAACTAACCAGGCTGAGAACCTACACGTCTAGAGTTTAGAAGGCAAGTCTCCTCATAAAACGAATGCTGGTAGCGAAGTTAGATGGTGCCCAACCCGAGCGAAATAGGGTTTCTCAACCGAAGATAGAATGGTCTGCAGAGGAAGAGATCGTTGTGAATAGCTTCTATCAGCCGATGTCAAGATAATGTGAGGCAAGGCTATTTTGGCTCAGTCCCAATCCCTTAGTGTCTAAAAAAGCTCAGCTAAAAAGGGATTGGACACTGCTGCCTGATGTCACTTTCGACAGCAGCACCCCCCACCAATGAGAGGCGAGCTTCAATATTCAACAGATATTGCTTACTACAATCAGGGAGGGTGACTAACCCGCTCCGGTCACAACCTTGCGAGCTTCTATTTGGCTTTTGAACTGGAGCAGGTGCGTGATAACAGAATGTACATAGCTGGCGCATCGTAACAACCGATACCAATAGGGTGCATGACCATAATAGAATACACACACATACGTGAGCTTCTAATTTCTATTCTGCTGTGTAGAAAGTGAGTATGAATATGGCTTTGATTTAGGCATACGAAAGCTCCGTATTAATGCTCACTAGCTAAGAAGTTCGCAGCAGTCGTCGATAAAAGGGAAGCCATGTTGGCTACTGATTGTACAAATTCGTCCGCTTTCTTCAGCTGGTACACCCCCCTCCAACTCTCTGTGGGAGTCTCCGAAGGGGATTGAGCCGAAACTCCCACTGACGCACTCGATACCATACTCGAACCTATTAACCAAGGCCTCTGACTCTGAGAATTTGACCGGCAACTAACATCTAACTTATACTTGCATATTCCGCTGTAATTACGAAGGCACTAACAAAGATCCAGCGCCGCGAAAACAACCCACAGAGAGCAGCAAGCCGCAGGCCCATTATTAAACTCCGAGTTGTGCGTACTCCGTTGCCTGTAAGACAGGACCATATACCTCTTTACCATTAAACTACATTGAAATATGTGTGGCTGAATACGGTCGTTTTTCTCCACAATAGAATATTGGGATCATTCTTACTAGCTGAAGTGGGTTCTTTGATATTCCAACCTCACACCATTCCTTTACACTATCAAGTCTTTTCAACTTTGTATATCTTATCCCCCCCATCCATCTTCTATAAACATTTCATAGTGCTTAGAGGATGGGAGTTCGTTAGCGGCTCGAATGTGTGCCAAAGTCTACATCCTTGGTACGCAAATGCTCTATTTTGCCAAGCCCTACAAGCTCATCCTTTCTCTTCATCTCTTCCTGTCCTTCAAGGCTTTTGGGAGCTCTCTGAGGTATATCAAATCGATTCTCAGGGGTATGCTTGATACCTCACAGGGACCTGGGAACCTGTACTACTAAATGTGTTCTATTAACTTGAGACTATCTTGAATGCTCTGCGACATCAAGTACTTGAAAAAATCTTCAAGAAGCTGCTTTCTAGATCATGACGTCTGTCTCCTCACCACTTTCCTAAGGACTGTGAAACAATTCGTCGTGTTGGTGGGTATAGAGATTGTATTGGAAACCGCTATGAGGGCCTGAAACATCAACGGCCGCACTATGTCACCCCATTTCGGGTATATCCATGAGCCGCCAGATAGAGGAAGAAAGTTCGTGAGGAGATTCCTGTTCTTGAATGCATTGGTTGATTGGAACACTCCTTCAGCCAAGGTGCTTTGTTTCGAAGGTCTGTCCCTTGTAACGAGATGTTCTTAGTGCTAGTAACCGCTGCTTAGGAACAGTGCTGGATTCTCACCACGCGTACAGCACCCCGGGCAGTAAACCCACAGAACGGGCTGTAGTTGCCTTAAGTTTCCACAGCATTAACCACGTATTTCCGCCTGCTATGGGCAGCTGCCTAGCCGAGTCCACATGCAAGCGGAAATCAACATACAACCATAATCACAAGCCAATCCAAAAGTGCGTGCACCCGGTCTTCACAGCTGGCGCTGAACACTTTACAGACAGTTGATGTTAGAAGGCTATAGCCAGGGGCTCGGACACTGTCGAAATCGCCCTCAACAACCGCTCCGGGTACATAAACCCCGTAGCCTTGCTCTCTACGCAATACTACTCCTAGACCCAACCCGTCGTCTTCTTTAAACTCGTTGTTGTCATCTTCAATGGACCGTCCTCTGTAGCTTATTGTGGATATTTTCAATGGCTCCAACTGCACTAACAGTAGCATCTAAAATCCCGCTGCTCTCTGGCCACGTGAGAATGCTTGCATTAATGCCGGTATCTTGAAAGGAGCTAAGAATTAGTCGTATGGTCTTGATCAATCAAAGAATAATCTTACAACAGCCATAGCTAGGATCCATGAATGAGATCAAGAGGCATATCACAGCATTTGAAGGGCTCCACCAGCAGCTTGACTGGCACTGGCACAAAAGGGGTGACCTAAATTCTGATAGCCCGGTGCTTACCCTCTAAGGTTCAAGTTCTAGAGGAGAAGAGGGCAAGACATGGTGGAGCAGAGCGTCGTTGTCGGCGTGCTTTGACTGGAGAAATTAAATGCTTCCTCTCTCACCTTCATGGTTCAGATTATGAATCATCGGCGTCGATAAGTAGGGGACTGCTGTGCCGCTTTTATCTAACTGTTATGTAAAAGGGGAATAAGAGCTGGGACACTTAACACCCTGGGGTGCAGGCTGCGTGGCTGACTCCCAAGCCTTCCAAAGATGTTTCCTTACTCAAAAATGAAGAGTCGGGCAAAGCTTGACTCTATATTACTGACATAGGAAAGTTACTGAAAGCTCTTCAGATCCCTGGTATCAATGATTGAAGTGGACCTAAACGCTGGTCTATAAATCTATGTGCTTCTTTTGCTGCTTCCATTTTCTAAACCGTCAAACCCCAGTCCATGAATGCATGCTTTCTTGTATTGCTACCAGTTTCTAAACCTCCAAATGCAACAAAGTGTAGTTCTGGCGCCCAATCATTCCAAATCTGGGAAGCGTCATGTACAAAGTTAGCGTGCTAACAGTCCCCCGTACGTGCTATCCACCTTGTAAAGCGGGTTCAGCTAAAGGACTCATTTAGAGGCTGGTTCCAAAATATGCCAAAATGTTATGCATTTTGCGTCCCAGACGCTTCCCCACAGCCCCCAACTGCCTGTGCCTGGCCTCGCACTGCCAATTCCAACGAAGCTTGTATCGCGGCTTGAAGGTCCGCATCGCCCTCACCACGAGCGCCAGCGCCTCGATCGACAGCGAGGTTTGTAGCTTCACCGAGCAGATCCTCAGCGATTCTCAATACCTCCTCTTGGTGTACTTCCTGAGTGTGAAGCCATTGCGCTCCAACTATCCTCTCTCGCATGCGGGCTAACATCTCCCTCAACAGTCGGTGAATAGACCTATCGTTCAGTCGGTTCCTGGGTAGACCCACAGCACCGGTGCTGAAATTCTGAACCCAGTAACAGTGGTCAGACCTACGAGTGAGATTGACCGCATTCACGATGTATAACGCAATCTCTTTTTTGTCAGGCCTCATTTGACAGAATGTAGCGATTCCTAATTGTCGCATGTAATAGCATAGACGGAGCACTTCTTGCACGGATGGGGCGTGTTGCGAGTCAATCGCTTCAGTCCATGCATTGGCTCGTGATGAGGTGACGGTGTCGGCTGGATGATCTTGGAGGTAGCGGAGGACCAGGAGTTGGACGGTGAGGAGGCCCTCGGAGGCGCGAGGGACGCCTTCGCCGTCATCGTGGTAGGGAGTGTCGGGAAGGATTGGCTCGCTGTCTATGGGAGTGGGGGTTATACTGACGATGGGGTCGGCATTGGACAGGCCGCTGGGTGTGTCGGTTGCTCTACCGTAAGGCTCATCGGCTGGTGTAGGATCAGCCATGGCTGGGGAGTTGGTTATGGACAGGTCAGTTGGAGGATCAGATCGTATGAAGCGGAGTCGACTTGAACCGTAAAGTCTGGCATTTTGACGATGTTTGTAAAGTGATAGCAGTAACTAACAGTGAAAGTGCGAGAGTGTGACGACGGAGGTGATGTGCATGATGTGAACGAGACAACAACGCGAGCGTACCGCAGTTTCCGGGAGTGCTCCAACGCACGTAGAGAGTCATAGTCAATATGGACACAGTGCAACACACGAAGAAGTCGCCAAATCCCAAGGCACGGATCCTACCCTAGCTAAAAGAGACGAAAATCGTAGCGTGCAAACATTCCAGCAACTCGCACAATTGGTTAAAGTTCATTCACCAAGCAAGATACCTGGTATCCCCTTCCGTTATCTCAAGGTAATTCCTGATCAGTCCCTCGTTTGCACTTTCCACATGGTCACTGTATCTTTCACTTTGTTGATTTCCCCACATACACGCTACGATCCCAGACTGGTTTCTCCCTCGTATTTTGAAGGATCCTCCCCAGCCCTTTGATACTCTCGTTGAACTGCGATGCATGTCTATGGCTGTCAAACTCATAGCACACGTCCCCAAATCTCGCCGTCCTCACTCGCAACAGGCCTTCCGGCATGGGAAGGAAGACCCAGCGGGGATTCTGGTCATAGAGAATACGGCCCTGGCGGCAGTGCGTTTGGAAGTAGGCGGCGTCGTCAGCGGCGTTGAAGACGAGAACGGGTTCGAGAGGTTGAAGCGAGATGAAGGAGGTAACGATCGTTGGGGGTCGCATTTTGGAGCTACTAGAAGGTTTCTGGATTCTATGAGAGATATATCGACGCCAACTGGAGACCTGGCACTTACAGCCTCAATAGGATGTCGAGAGTTGTGGAAATGTAATTCAGACTGTGGTGTAGTGGTGTTTACGTGTTTCTCAAGTTGTGGTCTGGTGGGATGATCAAGAGAGAAATCATGGCATATTTATTTTCTCCGCCGGAAGGCAGTGCAACTGATGATCATGGCGCCTACGGTTTGATCAACCCGTCTTTCAGCACGTCTTTGCGTAATGCTTGCTTGAAGGCAGAAAGCTGATCGTGTTCCAAAGCGGTGAGCCATGAACCAACTAGGCTGTCCTAAGTTTAGCGGCGGGCTGTGCTTTCTCAACCGGTCAACTTAGTTAACTTCTTCTCTTCATGACGCTGATCCTTTATTAGGAGGTATGCCATTACCAAGGAATTGCTTATGTAATAAACTACTAGTGCCCTCTAGGCTAGAGCCGGGCGTAATAAAGACATCCATCCATCCATCCATCCACGCTGATCCTTGACTTCATCCCACAGGCAGCAGATACAATGACAAGGATTGCCTTGTATTGGTGCTTTTTCTTGGGGGTTGCCAATATTGTTTAATGCCAAATCTGCTTTCAATCGGGGTGCACAGCATATTCGTCTTTACGAACCACCAGCTCATGATGCATCAACCAGAAAACTTACACAGATAGTTGGATGGAACGATATCCTTTCTTCAACAAAATGTTGTTATTGAATAGGATCAAGAAAAGTATCACTCCACATCAGAACTTCGTACAAATACATCTATCTTCGTGGCAACCACATCAGAGATAAATTCTTCGACTCCTTATTACTGATGGGCCCACGCTCCATCTAAAAGTCTAACTATTCGCTCATATCTTCTCAAGGTTCAGATGATTTATACTCGCAATCGAAGCCTTGGTCCCAACCCGCATGCAATGTTCAAAACCCTCGACGCCAGACTCTAGCTCTAGAGGACAACATATCAAATGAAAGTTGATATTTGTACAATCTCTTAACCTATTCCCTCCGAAAGCACCATTCTTGTTCAGCTCTGCATTTTTTCAGAGACCCCATAGTTGACGCCGAGGCAGCTGGCTGCGCGCGAAGTTCAGGTCAAAACTTAATAGTAAACTATTGGCAGAATCTTGCGATAGTTTATTCAAGACCCAAAACCGGTCAACTAAGTGCCGCTATCTTCGGTGTGATCCTAGGGCTTTCAACATGCTTTCAAAATTGGCCCATAGTTCCAATATATCTGGATCAAGTCTTATTTTTTTTTCCCTTCATCTAACAGACAGAGAAGAGACCGCTACTTTCATTTCCACGGCATCAAACGATTTCTCGCCAGTGTTATTCCCACACCATAGAACTGGGAGAAGGAAGGTTATGGAGCTATGAGAGTTTAGATCGGCCGTTTTATTCCAAGGCAGGCGAGCATCTCGGATCAGGGGATACCATGTTTTAGCGCGTAATGCACGGCCTCGCGTAATGCACGATTTTAGCAATCCGCGACTTTTACTTTTAAAGCTCTAGAGACTCACACAAATTATAGATTATATAGATTTTTTGTTGTAATACTAATTAAATGCTATAGATTCTATTCCTAGCAATAATTTACATGCAATACTTTATAGGGAGGTTAATTTGCCTGCTATGTTAAGTCCTGCCTAATGCTAGCTCCCTCTCTTTATTTAATGCTGCATTATTATTAAAATCCTCTAGCGTACTAGCAATAGGCGTAGGAGCTTTCTGCTTGCCCTTTATTACCTGCTAGAGGTTATTTTTAAGCTGTTAATTAACCTGCTAGGTAAGCTCTACCTCCTCTTATTAAGCTGCTTTTGTCTTAAGCTCCTGCAGGTAAGCCTTCTTTGCTATTACTACTCTATGCCTCTTCCCTTTAACTGCGCGCGCCTTTTTAGCTTTCTCTGCTTTCTTACGCTTTACCTTTTTTTGTTTTTAAAGCTGTAAAGCCTCCTTCTTAGCATCTTTTTATGCCTAATAATTACATGCTTCTTAGACCTTATTTAGGGACTAAAAGGTTGCACTACTATAATATTCTAAAGGTGCTTCTAGTAGAAGAGGCTTGCTACGCTAGCAGCGCTTCTTCTTATTAATTAGCGCATCTTTAACCTGCTTAAGCTCACGCTAGAGGAGAATGCAACATACTAAGAATAACTAGACAGTCTTTTTAAGCTTTTATATGTCTTTTTTATAGAAATTACTAACAACCTTATCTAAAAGGCCTTTAACCCTCTTCTAATTCTTTGCACTAAGCGCTAAGCTAGTGCTCTTACTAAAGAATAGTTACTTTTTCTACTTATAGTAAAATTAATTTAAGACTACTTATAGCTTAAATAGCAATAAACTAGTTGCTCTAAAAGCACTAAAGATAGTTTTATGCTTAAAAGATGTTTTCTAGGCTTTATTAAACATGCTATAAAAGTCTTTTTTTTTAATTAATAATAGTCTTTAGCATTTATCTATAAAGCTAGCTAGCTTAGCTAAGTAGGCTAACAAGAGAGGTTTAAACATGCAGACATTAAAAGGCTGCAGCGTATAGGTTACATGTGGCAAGTATACAGCTAGGAGGATCTTATTATTGTTGCAGTACTTAATAAACTCTATTAAAACATGCAATTTATAGCTATCTAGGAACAAAAGTTAGTACGCCTGTTACGCCTTTACCTTAGTCTTGCAATTAAACACATGTTTAAGCTATGCTAGGCCTAGTTTATTATTTATCTAACTTATAAGTAATAAGGTAAAGAAAGCTTAATACTTAAAAAAGTTAAAATCCTATAGCTAAAAGTCTTATATATAGTTAGAAACAGCTTAGTAGATTAGCGTAAGTATAAAAAAGCTGCTGTTAGCGCAGATGCAGGCTATTATTATAATCTACTTGCAATTGCTATCCTATATAAGCTGCTGCTTAATACCTTGCTTATACTGCTATCTAGAGAAGATTTGCTTTATTTTTAACAGTACCCTAATTAGGAAGCCCTTTTTATCTATATTATAGGTATGCTGTAGTTCTATGCTATATTGCTTAATTTTTTTGCGTACAAGCTTAAAATATAGCAAGTACTTAAATGCTAAGTTAGCTTTATTACGCGCAGCGTCTATGCTAGATGTCTATTAAGATAATAGGTTAATAGAGTGCCTTTTAATAAATTAATTAACCTAGCTTTTACTAGCTTGCCTACTACTTATTTTTATTATAAAATTTTAAATTATTTGTCTTAAAAAAGATAGACCTCTTGCGTAAAGCCTATTAATGTACTCTACTAGCTCTTTCTCCTGCACTAGGCTAAGTAGTTGCTAATTTTTAAGTTTCTCTGCACGCAGGCAGGTAACGCGTTAGTGACGCCTTAAGAGCGTAGATTAATTAACGCCATACTGCCTAGCTACTGCAGCATAATTTAGTGATTCTTTAGGTTTTAGCAATTTTAGCGACTCTAAAGCGGCCTTAATACTGCCCATATTGGTTAAGAGAGAGGTGGTTGAAGTTTTGACAGCTTCGCGCAGAACCGTGCATTACGCGAGGCCGTGCATTACACGCTAAAACACAGTAGAGAATCGGAAGGAAAACATATTCGACCGACGACTTCCATCCACGGAATAAAAAGCTGAGGCAAGCCCTATATGGGACTGAAAATTTTGAGGCAGACAGCAATGTCGCTACATATTTCTCAATTCCCCATCATGAACGCGAATGCCGACCGTCGCTAGAACCCACTGAAATAACTATGAATATAATGGTACGGCTTTTGGTCGCTTGCTGGCTGTAATTCAGATTTAAACGCTCAAAACCTAGGCCGATTACAAATGCGTGAGATTTGGAAGGATGGTGGCCGGGCTAAAAAACAAAGAAGAGGAAGGAGATAGCATATTTGTCTTCTCGTCTGGAACCACTCTGGAATAGAATAATGATTAAAGAAGAATATGGCACTCCTCCCGTCCTTTCTAGTCCCAACCTCTCTATAGTCAGAACCAATGAGAAACTCAAGTACAACTGCTATCTCGCCGTCTAAGTCATCGCTGCATTCTAATAAAAGCCTTGGGCGAAACGAGAAATGGCTTTGCTTCTGTTTCGTTTGGAAGAAAAACACTACAAGAAGACTGGAATGAAAAATCCAACTAAAAGCGGGTTCTGTCTCACCCGGAACCGAAAGCGATGGAATAAAGACTATGCTATGAAACCTGAAACAAAATTCAATTTGCGGGGAGCTACCTCTAGAACTTGGACGCGGTGGGGACACTGGGGGTTTAGGTGATAAAATGCGAAGAAGGGGGGTGAGAAGTGTGTGGGATTTTGGACGGACTGGGAGAGAGATAGAGGGGGAGGGGAAGAAAGGGGAAGAGGCGGGAATGTTTGAAAGACGATTAGACAAATGGATAGAATAAGAAAATGATATTGGGGAGATGCCTTGATGTGCATGTGAGTTGTTTGGATAAATCTCAATAAACTGCTCCCAAATCAATAGTGTCTTTCCCCTTTCTTAATCCTCACCCACCGGCCTCTATCCATCACGCATTCCGAATCCCACCCTCCACTTCCTCTACAAACACTCCCCAGTCCCCGGCCCGCCCCTCCCACCGCTCGCTTACAACTTCGACCACACTGACCATCTGCAAACCATTCACCCCTCTCCCTGCACCCCTCACCCCTCCCACTCCCACTCCCGCATCCCCTGCATACCAAGCCCTCGCATCCACCTTTCTTCTCGGAATCTTCGATACTAGTAAATATATGTCTAGATACATGGGAAACAAATTCCCTAGCGCAGGTAGCGCGTGGTTTGACGCGAAGATCGAGGGGGGGAGTACAGGCTTCTGAGGCGGGTTTTGGGGTTGAGGTTGGTATCCGGAATTAGAAGGGGCGGTTGGTGTTGATGTTTGGGTTTGGGGCCGGGGGGTGGTTGCAGGATTCAGGAGGATGGTGAGGAGGGAGTGGGAGTGGGTTAGATGGGTTAGGCGTTGGAGGAGGGCTGCTAGGAGGGCATTCGCTGGGTGCATGATGTTAGTGGATTCATGTTTAAAGAGAGGCTGACGTGCTTGGAGTACAGACGGAGCAGAGCAGTGTTGGGTTAAGCGGAATGGTGGGAAGTAGAGATCGTACCTTGGACGTAGTTATTCTTGAGAAGGGGGTTGATGACATGCGCGATGTTGTCAATCAGTATAAACCCCACTTTCCCTTCAATATCCGCATCCGAATTATCTAGATCTTTCACGGCTGCAAGTTTTGGTGGCTCGGGATCGAGGATGGGCTTCGACCTCGGCCTAGGCTCGAACAACATTTCATCTTCATCTTCATCCTCTCCTTCGTCCTCACTATCTTGAATCACTGCCTTGTGAACCTTCTTCGGCTCTTCAACATTTCTTGGAGCACCCTCGGCACTCCTTCTTGATAGAGATACTGGCGGCATCTCCAGTCCGTCTCTAATTTCGCTAATCGCTTCCATGACGCCGACAAGGTCGAACACCCGCATTATCTTAATGCGGTCAAGAACTTTTGCTGCTGCATCTTCTGGATTGGATTGATCAGAAATGGCGAGCGTATTGGGTGAAGTGTCTCTAATTCGAGAGGCGAGAATAGTGTAAATGCGTAAGACATCAAAATTCCCTGTAGTGTCGATGATGGCAGCGGTGGAAGTGGGATGGTCGAGGAGGTGTGAGGATAAAAGTGATAAAAGAAGCTAGGATCTTTAACATATTGCACATGATATTGCAGGACGGAGCAGGAAATGATATTATGGTACAAAAGGAACATATTGAGAATGGAAAGAGCAACTTAATACGCAAATAATGAATTGACGAGTGGCAAGCATTCGGAAGCAGGAAAGCAGAGGAGCACATACACCAACCTGTCCAGACCCCACCTCCCCACTCATGCCCACCAGAGACCCTTTCCTCAAACCACCTCCCAGCGCGTCATCTACACTCTTGATACCAGTCCCAAGCACTTCTTCTTTCTTCAGAACCTTAACAGCCCTCGCCTTGTCTCGAAACGAATGCTCAAGTAAACTATCAAGATCCTCATCACTCACAAGTGAAGATGCGAGAATTGATTTGGCAAGCTGAATTTCAGAAGGGTAAGATTGCGCTTCCGTTTGTGCCATACTGTTGAAGTAGTGGTCCTCGGGTCTGGATCAGGAAGGCGTGCTTGTCGGAATTGATTCCGAGGGCGGAGAGTGGCCGGGCCGAGTGGCTGCCGAATCGGGCATCAGATGTGGCGCTTTTGTGTCACCACAATTTTGGATTGGGTTTTGGGAATTGTACTATCGTGAACTACACATCGATAATTGGCTATGCGAAACTTGCTACGGGTAGATCGTTACGATGAGGCGTGAATAGTGTTTTAGTCAGGGTTGTTACTCGCGGAAGAGGGTGAGTTGCAGTTCTGGGGGTTGCAGGGATTGGGAAGGTTTTGCCGTTTCATAGGAGTTTGGTTCTCTGAACTCAAACCGTCAGTGTTTGTGTACGATGGCAGATGTCAAGCAAGCTGTTTGTTATGAAAAGAGTAACGTATGAAATCGGCACGCAGAGCGAGGATGTAAACCTTGGAAGAAACAGTTCCACTTGTTGCAGATTGGCGTTCAGCCTAGGCTTGCCCAGACTTGGCATTGATATTCAACATCAACGATCGCGACTGCCTTTATTTTTACCTCAAACATGCCCAAAATGGCAGGAGGCATTGAGCGCTTTGGTGGACATGCTTGCTTCGATCCGCCACGACGGTCTCGCTACTGTAAACGACCCAACTAGCCTTCAAGATACGAGCGACGCTATCGCCCTCGTTGCTAACGAATTCGTATACACACCGCGAGTATGCACTCGGGATCGACCTATTCGGCGTTCCATTCCGCCGTTTAGAGGCGTTGGTAGCTTGAAGAAATGGGGCAGGCTGGTCGTAGAGAATCTGTAAATAACAGAGGAAACAAAGAATGAAGATCAGTAGACTGTCGACTGGGTTCGGCTGTGATATCAATCCTTCTTTTCAGGCACTGCATTCCTCAAGCCCTCCATGGTCATGAAATTCATGAGGTTGGGGGTCAGTATCTCTTGCCGGAACTTCTCAATCTGAAGCATTTCCAGGTTATGGAGAGTTGGGCCAGGGTGGCTGCACGCACACCATCAGTCATCACACCGATCGCAAGCGACTCCGGGAGATGGATACTCACTGAAGGTACTTGGAGTACTTTGGGTCCTTGAAATACTGCAGGTAGCCGAGGTAGGCGACGAACTCGGGCTTGTCGAACATCTTCTGCGTTGCGAGGTAATTGAGATAGGCGGGATTGGCGAGGCATTGCACAAACTGGGAGTGTGTTAGTGAAGGAATGGCGGATGTGACGTACGGGCGGACGGACCTCGAGTTCGAGCTCGAAGCGCGTGAAGCCGCCGTAATCGTCACGCATGGGGTCTGGGGTTGAAAAGGCCATAATGTGAGGTGGATTGCAAATGATGAGCGATGGTCTTGGCGAGATGAGCTGAATTGGCGTTGGTGCAGGCTCTCGGCACGAGTGAGGCTCTCATCAAAAATTCAGGGTCCGGCTTCCCAATTTGCGGGGGGGGGAAGAGCCAAGAATCGGGTTAGCGTAGAAATGGGATTCGATAGGCCGACTCACGGTGACAGTGACGACCTCGGAAGTGGCATACGGGAGTGAATGGAGATGGACGGGCCGTGAAAGAAGGGCTCTCTTTCACGATTCTCAACAGGAGCAGTGAGCGCGGGCCTCACTAATTCCCACAGCAATCGAGCGGGCGACGAGGATCGAGAGGAGCGGGATGGCGCTCGTGATGTCCTGATGTGCCCCTGCGTCGACGCCGTCAAGCGGGCTGCTCAGCTTGGACCCTCTTGGGTGGCTCTTCACCGCGCATCTCCCCACACAGCAGTACCAGGCTATTTATTTATACGGACTCTTTGGTCTTGCATTTAGCTTGGAGCTGGCTGCGGGCGTTGCCAGGCGAGTTGCTTGTGACAATCCCTCGAATCAGGAGCGACGCCGCAAAAACACGAGTTCCCCCAGCCAGCACGCCTCAAAGCCTCGAGCCGCGCCTGCACTCCCAGACTGACACTGCTATTTACCAGGCCTGCTCCACACTGTGACTGCTAGTGGCCTCTCCCTCTCTCTGCACTCCTCTCGCCCTCCGCCCTCTACCCGCCGCGCCGTCCACTGGCTGGCCTCTTGCGCGTACAAGTACAGTGCTACATACACTACATACAATCCGCGTGTATCTTCTAGGCGTTGCATGCTCTAGCTGGCCTCTTTCCCCCACCCACCCCCCCCCGCGGCGCTCAAACACTCGCCTCGCCAAGCGCAGGCCGGCTCGCCACTCGCAGCCCTGGAGAGAGACTCCTGGCCGCACGAAACACTCACCAGCATCATATTGCCAGTCTTAATCTACACCCCTTTTCCATTTCTGCGGGCATCGCTGTGGTTGCTTCAGGAACAGGATTTGGTCGCCCTTGCGCGTCATCCCCTCCTGTGCTCTTCCACCCTCCAACTATTCCTCGACACCGGACTTGCTTAATCTTGCCCGCTCCCCTGGCACCACCGCGTGATTGGCCACGCCAGCAAGGATATCACTCACGGCCGCCATCATGATCGCTGACCCGTCAATGCCAGGTATGGGTTCTTTATCGCCTGTTTCATCTTCGTTGGCAGTGACGAAAACGAATTTCGCTGATAACCTCCTTAACAACAGAGCGCCGCCCGTCGCCGGGCCTCACCCTCAACCTCTCCTCCAACAATCCCTTCCGCAACAGAGCTGCGTCGCCCGCGCTCCCTTCGCCCGCACTTAGAACTCCCAATAGTGCTGGCAGTCGCCCCATTTCACGGAACCCCTTCCTGTCCACCTTCGAGGCAGAATTCAACAAAGAGGCCTCAAACCCGCAATTAATTGACATGTCGGTCTCACTGAAGGACTCTCCAAAAAAGGCCACCTTTGGCAATAGCGCCGAGGAGCTCTTTGTACGTCCACACCCCCCCTGCCTGTATGGTTGTAGATAAGGCGGCAGGTGATATCTGTCGCACAAGCTGCACCTTCTTCTCTGGCTGCCTCAATCTCCCGCGTTTGCTACCCCTTTCCATATTTTTGATGGAAACGCGCCATGGAACGCTTCAAGCAATTCGCAAGCCAGTTTGCTGACTATCCATCTTTGCAACAGAAAAATCTCACTCTCGATGAAAGCGCTGAGAAGCGGCCCGCGCCTCGCGGCCCGGCCCAGCGCAGCGGCACTCTCCCCATCCAAAGCCATCGCCCGTCGCGCTCAGAAGAGGAGGAACGGCGTCTGCGTGGTCCCGCCCCCCGTGGCCCGCCACGACCGCGAGGGCCCCCAAGTTCGCGACCGCACCACCAGAATAGCCCCGAGAGGAGGGAGAATCGGCGGCCCCGCCGCAACTCCGAGTCGTCCATGATCGACAAGGGCTCGCTAAACCCAGACGAAGAGCGTCGACGTCGAGAGCGTCGTAAGGAGAGAGAGAATCGGGCCAAGGACGGCAAACCTCGATCTAGCAAAATGAGGAAGCCTCAAGGCCTGGACTTGATCGACAAGTTAGATGTCAGTGGTATCTACGGACCGAGCTTGTTCCATCACGACGGCCCCTTCGATGCCTGCAATCCTCACCGCAATCGAAAGAAGGACCACCGAGCTCCAATGGAGGCTTTCCCAGTGAACTCCGCCAATAATGCCCTTGGAGGTTCTGGTCCCGTGAACAAGAATATTGATTTGGAGAAGTTTCACGGTAGGGGCACTGAAGGTTTTACGGATTTTGCCACAAGCGGTACGGTGGAATTCAAGAAGCGACCGGAATTGGAGGCACGCTCAGTCTCCTTCAATCCCAAGGATCGCGGCGATATCATTCACGGAGAAGAGACTATCGGTCTTGGCACCTCCACATTCCTTGAAGGTGCGCCCGCTTCACGCACCGCCATGCAGCGAAGGGAATCCGAGAACGAGGCTGCTGCCCTTAGCAATGGCGGCTTGGGACGCAAGAAGTCGATTGCTCAGCGAATCCGCGGCATCTCCCAACCTCGCCGTGGATTTGCGGATGGAAATCCTCGTATCACGTCGCCAGCATCTCGCTATGGCCCGGGTGCGGGAACTCCTGGTAGCCCACCACAGGTCCAGAGTGCTGGCGGCATGTCCAAGTCCAACGAGCAGAATCCATTTTTTGACGAGTATGATGATGCGTATGAGAGGAAGGGTGCGACCATCAAAGTTGCTGAAACAGATACGAAGGACGGCCCTTCCACAAAATCTCCAACTTCGCCTCCACCACGCAACGGCTTAACTAGAGCTGTAACTGCCGACAGCGTGGACAATCCTGATGCGACCAAGTCTACCAACGGATTCCTCAGCCGGGTCAAGAGTCTGAAGGGAGGAAAGCGACCGCGTCCGGAACGCCCCGCCTAAATGTCCAACCTCTTCCCAATATGCCTGGAAGTTTTGGATACGACCGAAAGGTGCCGGAAGTTGGCTCACGGCATGCAAGCATCGTTATTATCAGCATACATGATTTAAGACGGAGCGCAGGACGTACGTTGATGATTCCCGGCGAGAATGGGCAGAAACAGTGTACAGATCGCTGCGTAATGGGGTGGGCAAGCACACAAACACACACGCTTGTGTATTTCTCTTTTATTGTCACTTGGAACATGGAAACTATTCAAGGCGCCATGGGCGTAGTATTGGTGGTTAGCATGGTTGGGAGAATCAGGCGAACTTGATAAACGTTTTGGTGTGTGTACATTCAGAGTGGGGAAAAGGGGCATAGCGGAAAATAAAGCTCTAATAATGGGTGGTTTTGTAGCCCCAGCCATTCAGTGCTATTGGTCTAGTGTTGAATGGGGTGGTGGTGGGAAATTGGATGGTAGTTTCAATCCACCATGACGTCTGAAGTTTGTTCGCTTCGATTTGTGATATTGGAGGTGATTGGGCATTAACAAGCTTCTGTAGAGGTTGCTTTTTTCTTCGATGATTATGTGACACTGACAACTCCTTTCGTGTGTACAAGGATATCCCGTCCTGTCTTCTGCAAGCCCTTCACGTGACTTTCCTCGGCTCTGCCTGCAGGTCGAGCTTAGCTTCGCCCCACATTCATCTGCGTATCTTTGTACCGTGCGGTGCATACATACATACAATTGAGTACCCCTGAGTCCACGACGCGCCATCAGGGTACTTCAACCTATCACTTCTCCTCATATATCATCTTGACTCCCGAACCCACTCTTCTTGGGCCACCATGCGAACGATTGCGGAGGTTGAGTATGCTAGCCATCCCTCTTCTACAGAGTTGCAGATTGAGTTTGATTAAGTTGGATCGCTGCACTGACGTCGGTTGAAATAGGAAGTACTGGCGACAGCTCGATGACTTCCACTCGCTCACGGAGCTGAAGATTTCGGTTTCGAGCCATGGGGATCCGAATATTACTAATGGATTGAGGAGTGTATGTTGGAAGGTAAGAACCAATACAATTCCATACAATCCTTACCGCCCTTTTTCTATGGGGATAAGCCTGGGGAGGGGACATGAGGGATTTGGGTTAACGTAGTATACAACAGATGTTTCTCCTTTTCAAAACGCTTGATCGGGCGATATGGACACAACGGTTAGGGGAGTCAAGGAAGGAGTATGGGGATCTGAGGGGGTATTATTTACGGGCGATACAGCATCCGGATGAGTTTGATTCGAGTGTGGATCCACTAAGTGAGAATGATGAGGTACTTTCCCCCTCCTCCCCCTCTCTATTTTACATACATATGTCCGAGTGTGTGTCCCGCGAGGAGGAGGATAGGTGAGGGGTCAGTCTGCTACGAAAGATTATGGTCACGCTTATAGTTATGGCTATGTATCTGTGTTGACATTTACTAAGTCCATCTAAAGTCCCCCTGGAACGCCCTCCGAGCCGACGAAACCTTGCGCGCCGAAATCTTCCAAGACATCGAACGCTGTATGCCCGATAGCGTGTATTTCCGCCAACCAGCCACCCAAAACATGATGCTCGACATCCTATTTGTCTGGTGCAAGTTGAATAAAGAGATTGGATATCGACAAGGCATCCACGAGTTGCTCGCGCCAATACTCTGGGTTGTGGAGCGGGATGCGGTGGAGGTTGATAGTGAGAGGGTGGAGCAGACACACGCGCCGCTGGTCGATATGCTGGATGGGGAGTATATCGAACATGATGCTTTTACGCTGTTTGAAAGGGTCATGCGAACAGCTAAGGGGTTTTATGCGCCAGCGGAAAAGGAAGCTACGAGTAAGGAGACGTTAATGCTGGCGAGGAGTTCGAGGATATTTGAACGGTATTTACCGAAAGCTGATCCAGGGCTTGCGGCACATCTAGTTAAGCTGGAGATTGTGCCGCAGATATTTCTCCTGTGAGCTCCTCACCCCTCTTCTGTTCCCTTCTTTTCCTCCCCTAGTCCCCATACCCCAGGCCAATTTATACAATAGCTAACAGTACTTCACTCCAGTCGCTGGATCCGCCTCCTCTTCTCCCGCGAATTCCCGCTCCCCTCCACCCTCCAAGTATGGGATTCCCTCTTCGCCATCGACTCCACCCTCGAACTTGTCGACCACATCTGCATCGCCATGCTCCTCCGAATCCGCTGGACGCTTCTTTCCTCCGACACCAATGAAGCATTCTCACTTCTTCTTCGCTACCCTGAACCCGAAGCCCCAGCCCACATGTTTATAAAAGACGCGTTATACCTCCGAGACCATCTTACACCGGACGGTGGTGCGGAGATAATATCACGGTATGGAGGCGTGAAACCACAGGTCGTCGAAACAAAGGATAGGCCCATACCTGGTATTCGTATCCCAAGTCCCTCACCCTCATATGCATCAAGTCGAACACGTCAATCAATCGGGTCACCAAGATCCCTCATCCCACCACTGCAACAGCCATCCACAGCCACAACCTCAACGCTCGAATCCCTGCTCCAGAACTCTGTGAAAGGCGTGCTAGACCGGGGTTCGCAATGGGGTGTTGGCAAAGCGATCCGGGATGCTGTCGGGGAGGTGAAGAAGAATGTAGAAGCATTGCAATCCGGGACGTTGACGCCACCGGGCCAACCATCGCTCGTGAGATCGGGGGGAAGGGAGTATAGGAAACCAGGGAAGATAGGCACATCGATGCCGAGCGGGACTGGGGCAGCGACAAGTAAGCCCGGGCTAGAAAGAACGCAATCTGGGAATATGATTAGGAAAATCGAAGAGCTAGAAAGACGCAACAAAGGGCTCGCGAAGATGTTAGAGAGTGCGGTTAAAGAGCTATGGGACCACCATAAAGAGCGGAGTGAGCGCGAGGAAGAAAGTAAAGACGCTGTCGAGAAGCTGAGTTTGGCAATTGCCAAGGTGCAGTTCGTGCAGGTTTATTTGGAGGATGCGACGATTCCGTTACCAGCGGATGAAAACACTGAAGAAAGTAAGACGAATAACTCAATATCAACGGTGGAACCGGAGAGCCTAAGATCTCCCTCAGTCCCAGAACGAACTTCCAGCGCCCCACCTGGCACAACGTCCCCCATTTCCCACCATAAGCCATCGTCCGCCCTGTCACTCTCCCCCCGCACCCGACCGCCCCTATCTCAATCTTCGTTCTCGTGGATGCTAGGTCAAGACGACTCTGTATCCTCGACATTCGCATCTGCATCCGCGCACACTGCGTTTCCGTCAGATGAGAAGAGGAGAAGTGTTAGAGGGAGCGGGAAAGGGTTTTTGTTTGGGGATGAGGATGATGGCGGGGGTGTAGGGGGGAAGGAAAGAATAGGGAGTGTGGGCGGAGTGAGGGGGAATAGTGGGGGTGGTATAGTTGGGAGGGTAAGAGATGAAAGGGTTGGGGTTGACGAAGAGGTCATTGATTTAGGGGATATGCGGATGAAGGGGGCTGTTGGGTAGGGATGGTTGATTGTGAGCGTGAGCGTGAGCGTGAGGAAGTTGAGATGAGATGTTATGCCCTAGACAGAGTTCTCGAAGGAGGCATCCGATAACAAGATCCCTGGGGGCTGATGGATGGGGCGTGTATTATGTCTGAAATGGATATGGATAGAATATGGGTACCCGCCTTCTAGTCTAGTCCAGTTCTGCTAGAGTAAGACGTGCTATGATATACGGAACTCAAAAGCTACTTTCCCCAAAACGAGAGACTTGATCCAGCCCGACCCATGGATACAAAGGAAAGGCTGAGGAATGATGGCGGATGAAGGGAAGAGCATGGCCTTGCAGGGGAAGATCAACAGCTACAGTATTTTCCGCACACCCCTCATCGGAGACAGTTAAACTCACAATCTATTATCCACTGCATCAGCACAGCAAAGTGCACCGCATAGAATTCCAGCAGAAGCGATACAGAGAGCAAGAAGGTGAGTCTATATGTACGTGTTCAAGGTTTATATTTCAACTATCCACCCGCCTGAATACTCCCACCACCTTATCCCATCCGTTAATTGTCATATTACCATGAAAGGAGCGTTGTCGAATGAAGCAAGTATTGGCAATTTTTTTCGTCTTTTCGGTTGAGTTCAAACGTGTTTCATATGAAGGACAGGCTATCGAATCGAAGTATAATGTAGGGGCAAGGAAAGGCGTGTTCGAGAGCGAGAGACGATGTTATCTTCGAGTCTGGTTTAGTGGGATGAGGTGAGAGGGGAACAGGGGGGAGGGAAAGGAATAGACTGACTGACTTATTTTCCGCAGTTGCAGGCACCCTGAGCGCATCCGCAGTCGGCGCAAGTGCAGCCCTCAGTTCCGCAGCCAGGCATTTTCAAAAGAAGGATTGGTGTTGGTTTTGGGTTTTGTATTTAGCTGTGTTGGTATTGGTATTGGTTGCTCGTTACTTTGCTTCGGTGAGGTGTGAACGAAGAGGGGCAAAGCGGGGTCTTTATCTCTCCTCCAGCAAGCCTCCCAATGTAAGAAGTGACCCAACAAGGCAGCGGACACACCCGATAACAGCAAGAGACCCCGTTTTCGGCACCTTGTATGCCGATACCCGCGCTCGACGCCTGCGCTTGGGACTATCCAGGTCGGCACCAGCCTATCTTAAGCTCGGAGACGCGAGCACAGGCATGCTCATGGTGGGCAACATCCATGGCTGACTTCGAGATCAATGGCTTAGAGGAGAGCTAAGCATGCGTTATACCCTGTTTGCGCAAGTTTCGTGGGGATTGAATCTGCTTCTCGGTAAGATGGGTGTTGCGGCTTGCCGCATTCGGCATAGATGGTAGCTAGAGGAGAGCGTGATGTGATGGGTGAGTGCATTGTGCGGAATTCTGGGCAATGAAAGAGGCGAGAAAAATGAAGTTTGGGAGGGACATGGGAGTCGGGAGTTGGGAGTTAGGCTTGGGATTGGAGAGCTGTGTGTCAGGCAGTGTGTGCATGCCTGTTGGTCATGGTATTAGTTAAGGTTTTAAGGACGGATGGGAGTGTTGGGCTGGAGGAGATGGGGACGCCGCAGATGGAAGGCACTGTCTGTTTGTTTGAGATCGAATGACTTCTGCAGAGCGTTGGGCTGGTGGATGTGCGTGAAGTATCGGGAGGTATTGGATGGGATTGGCTTGATGTGTATCAGTGGAATGATGTTGATAGCTCTTGGCTCTGGGGTGAGCACCAAGTCCAAATAAGTGGTCGTTCGATGCTCTCGCAAAGCGAGCATGAAGTCTGAGATCGAAGCTTCCTCGAAGCATTCTCAAAAACCTTCACTCTCTTCTTGATGCCATTCTCGCACATACGTATGTCCTGCCACCGAAGGGGCCATCCGACTCTAGACCGATTGGACGAGCTGGACGTGCGGAAGCTCGTGACGTTGGAGCTCGCGAAGGGCGCCTGCTCTTGCATCGGCCGCTGGTGATGATTGGGCAGGAAAGTGTGGGGAAAGCTCGACGTAGGTCTGCAAAAGATGCGTGTCAGACAGACGTGGCGTACAGGAGGCCTTTCTACAGACCATAATGCTGGGACTGTGGTAAGGGCCCCGAAGCTGGGTTGATGTAATGAGGGCAAGAATCTATTGAGAGACAAAGGTTCCTTTCTTAGTTCACTGACTGGAAAGGGCACCTCAGCATGACCTCGGCCGGAAAAATCCTCCAACCCCACACCGATCAGCTCCTGGTAAGAGAAAGATGTTTATATCCACAGCTAGAGAAGAAGAAGAAGAGGAAGAAGAACAAGAAGAAGTAAACACGCCTAAGGCAAGGTAGGCCTGCGACGGTACCTGCCCTAAGCGTATCAACATTGATTGATTAAAGTCTCCTCTCCCACGCCGCCGTCCTGCAGCGCTTCAACCCACTAGTTGAGAGTAGAGCGGGGTGTGTCTTCCACTAAAATGTATATACAATATCCAGATCGTTTAGAAATTGGGAAAGGAAAGTAGGGCCCTGCCTGTCAAAAAGCACCTCTCACTCCCCACATATATTACCCCAACCAGTGACGTGAACCGGGGTAAAACCATGAGCATGTCTGATGCTTGAGTGCGAGGGAAACCCTTCCATTCCATGCATAATGCTGAAAAGAAAAGAACTCACTGATATAAAATAATGACAATAGAAAGACCCAGAGTTAGCCCATGAATGGATCGCATCAGCACTTGACGGATCTTCCCAGTCGTTGTGGGGGGGGGGTATGACAATGACAAAAACCAATAAAACCAACCCATCCTAGCCCAGGTGATCCAGAGCTATTCATATCCGAATATTGTTAATGATATCGGCTCACATCCCAGTCCAGCTAAACAACAACCGACAAAGAATAACGCCGATCCAAATGGTATATATCTACACGGAGCCTGAGGAGTCCATGATTGAGAGCAAGGCTGCAGCTGCCTCGTGCTCTTTAGACTCCTGGTCCTCAGTTCCCATAACTCCAGAAGATGCAGGAAAGTTGCCCATGTTAACATGGGATGCGTAAGAGAAGGGAAAGCCACCAAGGCTCTGATTAACGCGTATAATCTTGCCTTGGTCGCTCTTGCCGGCCCCGATTGGGATGCCAGCTGCCTGCGCTGAAGCAGAGCGGAACCGCGCCCCCGATGTTCGGGAGAGGTAGTTGTAGTCGCGAATTTCGGTATAGCTACCGTGGTCGAGGCTGAGTTCATCGGGCCTAAAGTTGGACATATCTTCCATATCCGTGTCATCGTCAAGGTCGTCTTCCAGATCCATATCAGATGAGTCAGATTCAGAGCCGTCCAGAGACATTCCCTCGGCCATGTCTTCATCGCGAGAGCTCATGGCCGAATCTGCTCCCCAGCTGGTAGAGTACATATCTCGATGGTCCCGTGAGGTGTTCCGGGGGACCTGGAGCCCGCCAGCGCTGTCCATGCTGGCAGGCGGAGAAGGGCCGGAACGGGGGGGGCCATGCGCTCCTATTGGAACAGCGTGCACGTTTCGGGACGGTTGTCCCTTCCGACGACACTTCCACTTGCCCCACCCCACCTTCTCAAATTCTATTTCGCCGTTTACACCCCCTCCAGCGCGATTTTCCAGGGCGGCGACGACCAGCCTCCGCGCCTTCGCAGGCTGGATGCGAGAGAACCCCGGCACTTCCTCGTTTAGTGCTTGGAGCACGAAGCGAATGGCTTGGGGGGTTTCATTCGAGAGAATGCCAGGCAAATGGTATTTCGCGAGCATAGCAGGAGTGATCTGGCCGGAGGATTCCACTGCGGCAAGTGCCTCCCTGGAGAGCGCAGAGGGTTGGTCCTGCGCCGCGGCATGCTCGACGGCATCCTGGAGGTCGATGTCAGAATCCAGCAGCACAGGCGGAGGAGAAGCGACCGTTGTTGCTATACCAGGCCGGTGTTTGTGGGGTGGAAGGGTCGGGGATATCGAATTCGGGGGGGTCAGGAGCATGTTAGGGCGGTCAGGGGCGGAGACATGTCCGCCCTCACGTGGTATGGGTATGTTGGCAGAGGGGGACTGGCCCGCGAAGGCAGCGGCGAGGTTAGAAACGGGCTTGCTGGCTGGAGAAGCCATGTTGCCGGGTGGTTCGGGGGAGCGTTGGAAGGAGCGAGCAGCTGACGGAAGTGAAGCAGGAAGGGGCGCTGTCTGACCGATGGCAGGAGCGCGGGAGACTTGGAAGAGGAGACAGTCGCAGCTGTCTCGGGAAGAGTCTGGAAGACGAGCGAAAGGCAGGCGCGCAGGAGCTGGTGTCGAGGGCAAGCTGCAGCGAAGTAGCTTGACCGTGTCGGAACGAGGCGATCGGCGATGGGGATCAGCGACCAGGAGCTGGAGTTGGATGAGAGGCTGTTGGGCGCGCGACGTCGAGTATGCGATAGGTGCTAGGCAAGTATGCGTGGTTACAAGTTGGCTGTATCGGTGCGATGACTGTTTCGTGGTGTTGAGTGCGGGTTCTTCGTGCGTGTGTATATATATGACTGACTGACTGACGATAAGCTTGGTAGTGACCACCTCCGCCGACCCAAGGGACGGACGCCGTGAGGCAAGCTGCGGCCGAGCGGCATCGCGCGCTGATTGGCTGCGGCTGGCAGATGACCAAGATTGCAAGCCACAGCGTGCCGGAACGAGCAACACTCGTTCAGTCTATCACATCAGATTGCCGCTCAATAGTCCCATTATGCCATAATCACGGTCGTTCTGCCCTGTCTCTATCTCGCTAGGGGCGCCTGTCCGAGGGCGTCATCGTCACCATTGTCCTCATCAGTCTGTTGCCAGCTCGTCCCAACTTGCCTTCACACTGTCTCGCGGTCATTGATGCCGTCGTGAGCCAGCCTCGTCTCCGTTCCCTTCCGAAGCTCCATATCAGGTGCTCCAACCATATCACCACCCCTTCACAGCCTCAACACGATTGGCCTTGTCGCTCGCGCGGTGGTCTTCCTCTCTCCGAAATCGCTCCGCGACTATCTACAACCCGCGTGAGACAGAAAGGTACCTGTAGCGCTGACAGGTACCGAGTGAGGAAAAGCCGCTGACCTGATGATGCGACTGTGCCTGCTGCTCCTGTCGATTCGCATGCCGAGAGAGCAAAAGCAACAAACGACAAAACCCCGCAAAAACACGTGGTGCATAACTGCAGGACATCTCCCGCAGCCGTCTAAGCAATTACCATCCATATCGCTAACTGCGCGCCTCGTGTAAAATGCCTCAGCCGTGATTCGCTTCAACGACGTATTTTCTGATGGCCTAGATACGTGTGCGATATTAGCAGTCGCTTCAATAGAATTTCGCCTCCGCGGAACATACGGCTTTGAGTACATTGATCTGCGCTGTTGTGCGTTGAAACACGGCTCTGTACTGCTCCAAATTCTGGTGCACCACGTCGTTCCGCGTACTTCGGCCCTCGCAAATTGCTTTCATTTGGACCTCCATCTGCCGAATATAAGTTTATGTCGCCATATCAAGCCGCCACTAATGAACTTACCTCTTTGCGTAGAAAGGGCTTGCTAAGACTTGTGTCGAAACCCACGTTGTCATAACCCTCAATGAGAGCAACACCAAGTGTGGTCGGAATAAATTCTTGGACTCCACCAGTACCACCCCCACCATTCTGAGCTGCTGCACCACCTCGGTTGCCTCTTCCGCGACCTCCTCTGCCTCCTCTGCCTCCTCTGCCTCCTCTGCCTCTTGCATTTCTGACAACTGCACCACCTCCCTTTGGCCTAGCGACCACGTATTCCCGCTCTTTTATCTTTGCAATGTGCTCTGCCATCGTAGCATCCGTGCCGATGCCATTCGCGTCCATGAGCGCGATGAGCTCGGGTTCGGTTAAGTAGCTGGGAGGAGCAGTGTTGCCATCTACCATTGTCGCTTCAGTCGGCTCGAAAGTTTCGCCAACAGTATATTGGGGCAATTGTTGGCTGCTCTCCCATCGATCATAAGGATAGACTTCTAAATAGTTCCGTTCCAAGACGATCAGGCCATGTGTTCGAAATACTTCGTCTCCGTAGTCGATTTCCACGTCAGTTGACTCGCCCACGGCATCCTCGGAGCAACAAGCGAGAAAGCGGCGGACGACGAATTCGTATACTCTTTTCTCGTTCTCGCTCAGAGCATTCGGGGCGACATAGTTGACTGGGTGAATTGGTGGATGTGCTTTGTCGTCATTTCGCCCACTGCGAGGCTGATTGAAGCCACCGTTCATGAGCCTTTGGGCAAAAGGGCCCCAGTTATTGTCCTGTTGCTGCCTTTCGACAAGCCTTCTTAAATCCATTCCGCGATCAAATTGATCGGTCTCAGTGCGTGGGTAGCTGATGAAGCCTTTGGTGTATAATTTCTCGGCGATATTCATGACATCTTGACTAGTCATCCTGAGGAAGCGACTTCCCATTTTCTGCAGCTCCACAGTCGTCAGAGGTAGGGGTTTCCATTTCTTCGTTGGCTTCTTCAACATCTTGATCACCTTCGCTGTCTTTGCAATCAGACATTTCTCGAAGATGATCGTTACTGCCATTCTGTCAAATAGATGGCCTCTAGCCCATGAGAATTTGACATCAATGTTGTCCTTCTTATGATCGACTCTGATGTACCAGAACGGCTCAGGTACGAAATTACGTACACGAAGATATCGATCGACCACGAAGCCGAGTGTGGGAAATTGGCAGGAACCGTAGCTGATGACCTTCTTTTGATCTGGATTTTGCTGTGGGATCATATTCTGAAGCGCTAGAGTCTGCATCCGAGTGAAGGCCGCACCCAGGCGTAGGTCAAGCTCGATTCGGGCAGAGACGGCATTGGCTTGCCGGTCGTCCAGCTGAATAGGATTCCCTGCAGCATTGATAATGTGTCTGCAACAAATTTAGACCATGTCTGATTAGAGACAATGCAGGGTACAAACGCTCTCTCGATATTGCTGAATCGTGCTCTGAATACTTGCATCCGCGGGTTGGCCTTTAAAGCAATGTCGCGTATTTCTGTCCCAATGTGCTCCCCCTCGCGGTCACAATCGGTCCAGATGAAGAGGACTTGAGCATATCGTGCCTCTGACTCGATGTTCTTCGCAATGACCTTTTTGTCCTGTTTTGTGTCAGCTAGATACTCCAAATAGTCGATCAATGAGATGAATAGCTCACATCTGCAACAAAGGTAACTACCGGAGCCTCAAACAATTCCACAGGGTTGCAGGACATCCATTTCCGGTACCGTTCATGGAAATCCGACTGCTGAATATGCCCTGCCACAGATGTGAATGTGACACTACTTTGTCCCCAGCGCTGAAATGTGTAATCGAATTTATAATTCTTTAGCCATGTAATGCCACGGACGTCGCTCTGCTGTTATTATCAGCCAGATATCCTACTCTTCTACATTTTGTTTAGAAGGGAAGAGACTTACGGCTCGGGCACCGCCGCTGAGATGATTAGCTA
Source organism: Lindgomyces ingoldianus (assembly GCF_010093535.1). NCBI lineage: Eukaryota > Fungi > Ascomycota > Dothideomycetes > Pleosporales > Lindgomycetaceae > Lindgomyces > Lindgomyces ingoldianus. The sequence goes on along the minus strand of NW_022985163.1, from coordinate 641,919 downwards.
CCGCCTTTGCTATCGAGGGTTTCTCTGCTACACATAAAATTCGCCCCATTACAATTGGTCTACAATACAATCCATGGAGAGAGGTTACGAAGTCAATCAAGAGTGGCAATCATGTGAAGACGCGTTTAGGTCGAGGCAGGCGCGTACGATGCTAAATTATGTAATGTCGACGATGAATTAAGCGACCGATCGCCGGCGTAACCAATGAAGTCATGACGACCGCCACCGTCGTTCACCCTGACCCAGCCGCCACTATTTACGCATCGTATTTAGGGAGGTCCCGGGAAACCCACGACAGCCTCAGAAACCCACCAACATCCAGAATGCACGTTCCCGATCTGGAGCTAGCGGTCCCCGTTCTCAAGACCCTGCCCGAGTGCGCCGATTTCACGAAAACTGTCTCGCCATTCCTCCCGCAGCTCTACGCACTGCCCCAGCAAATTTTCGACCGCATCAACGACCTCGGTGCACTGAGAGAGCTGTATACGTCGACAAATCCGCTGATAACGGCGCTCGCATTCTCACTGTTTCTAGCTGGAGTTGTGTTGATCGTTTCCGAGGCCAACAGGAACTACTCGCAGGTAGATAGGTTATGGAGCATCATCCCCGTGGTGTATAATTGCCACTATGCATTGTGGGCACACCTTGTGGGGCTCCGTTCGCAGAGGCTAGATCACGTTATGGCAGTTTCAATACTGTGGGGAGCAAGGTTGACGTTCAATTACTGGCGCAAAGGCGGGTATTCCGTTGGCTCGGAAGATTATAGATGGGAGTACGTTAAGAACTACGCCGGGCCTACTTGGATGTTCATCTTTAACATTGGATTCATTTCTCTAGGACAATGCGTAAGTCCCATCTTAATCCACCCACTCGCATAACAGAACAGAAGATTGTCTAACGATGCGTTGCGTAATCTAGCTCCTGCTATTCGCCATCACATCCCCAACCTACATCCTCCTCCTCACCTCCCGCCTCACCCCGGACACCATGTCCACCTACGACAATCTCTTCTCCCGCCTAATGTTCTTCCTCGTGCTCGTCGAATTCTTCGCTGACCAGCAACAATGGACCTTCTACCTTGCACGCACTAAATACCGTGCCACCGCTAAACTCCCCAAAGACCAAAAATTCACCCGCGAGCAGCTCGACCGAGGTTTCAACACAACCGGCCTCTTTGCGTGGTCTCGACACCCGAATTTTGCGGCCGAGCAGGCCGTGTGGGTGTGCTTGTATCAGTGGTGTTGTTGCGAGACGTTTACGTATATGAATTGGACGTTTGCGGGCGCTATGGGGTATCTTTTGCTTTTCCAGGCAAGCACCTGGTTTACGGAGTGGATCTCGACGAGAAAGTATCCGGAGTATAAGGTTTATCAGCAGAGGGTTGGGAAGTTTTTGCCGAGGTTGATTACAAGAGGTATGGATGAGGTGAAGAAACCAGAGGAGAATGCTAAGGAGGGGAAGGAAGCGAAGAGTCTGAAGGATATTAGGGTTGGGGGTAAGACAAAGAAGAGGTGAATTGCACTTTAATATTGTATTGAGGGAGCCTCATCGATCAGAAAAAGATGAATGCAGTGGACTTAGATTGCCACCATAAGCGAGATTATGCTGCATATCAACATTCTCATCAAGACACTGGCAAGTATTCTAACTGTATCCGGAATCTGCATCCTCTTAGAAGGGAACATCCCTTGTTTCTATCAATTAGGTGCACATATACAGGCATCCCTGTTTATGTACCAAATGAAAACGCTAGCCTGCTGCGGACAGCATCCCGTGGCTATTGTGTAGTAGTTCCATCGAACCCTCTGGCACATATGATATGTTGTATTAAGGGGATTGGTGTCTGTCTGAATACCATGGCTCCTATTGCTTGTCACATTATGTCGGATGTACTCAACCAAACCCGGATCATACGAAGTCGGAATTTCCTTTTAGTTGTAGAGCCGTGCACTTGCCTCTTCAGAAAACAAATCTGTGATAGCTTGACGCAAGATGTACGAAAGTGCTAGTTGAACGCAATTTCTGCGCCTTGGAAGGCGACTCTGCCTTCTCGTTTCCTCTGGGTAGTATTTGCAAGAGTGAGATAACTTGATACACGTAAATCTTCCATTTTCTCTTTCACTTCATATTCTACTTCCTATCCAAATAGTCCAATACGTTGAAATATGTCTGAGCAAAAAGGTCAACGTTGTCGTAGGCCAGATACCTGTAGGTATTAGCCATCATATAAATATCCGACAGGCCGTGACTGCTATAGTACTAAACCGCATTACCAAACAGCCTCGCAGTCAAAAGATCCGGTTCAATATCCTTAGCTTGAAGTTTTGGCTCTAGGATCTCTCAGCCGGGCGGCATGAGGTAAGTACGCTTCATAATTCAGCTTGCGTGCAGGCTGATGTCTTTCCTTGAGACGAGTGAAGGGCTATTGTGAGAATACATCCTCAATGGCGAATCTGAAGTGAATACCCCACGATTCATTTGCCAATCAGTTCACTGTATTTATCTCATTAGAGGCAGAGATTATTTTTATTCCCCGGTCCGGAGAGAAAGGAAAGGGTGTGAGGAGCTCCGGTATACTGTTTAGTCCTGCCGGAAGTTGAAATTACTATATCTTTGCTTTCAATCGGTTGAGTGTGGAGAAGTGGTCATCAATGCTGTCCGTGAGTATTGATATATCCAGCAGCGCTCAGAAGTGGTATGCGGCCTTGTCAGTGGAATTTTTAGTTGTCAAAAGAACTGAGAATTTTCTTTCGGGAATGAAACAGTCAGGTTGCTTTCTTATTCTAAGAGAAAAGAAGTAGATTCTATAGGTCCATAGTGCCGCTACTTTAGTGCTCTCTTGCTCTGACCATATAGTAGTTGAAGGAAAGTTTGAATTCCCAATGGAAGGAGCAGAGGAACATATCGTGACCTTTTCCAACATTGTTATCTTAGAGCGCATTCGAGAATGACGGAGAGTTGGCTTTTCGCGTGTGCAAGGAGAGACGTCTTAACCTCGGCGGGATTAAGTGTTTATGTGCCCTTCCTCTAGAGAAAACGATTCTAGTCCAGCTAGCGACCTAACTCGTCAAGCTACTGCTTCGACCAAAAGCCTTAGGCTGGCCCAGAGAGCGCCTTGCACCCCCGATCTTTGGAAACCATATGCCAGCGCCGCAGAGTATCTTGGTCCTAGGTCTTTCGGCTTCAGCCATTCGTCGGGTCATCGGGTTTTTTTTTGGTCCAGAGAGATACGTTAAACAACCATCTCAACCTTTATTAACCAAGATAGGCTAGGACTACCTTTAAGCTCATGTTGTGTTTATGTAGAATCCTCAGGAGGATAGGGGTGTTTTTATGCCCCTTGGCTTGCGAATGCTAGCTGACCCGTGAATGGAAAACTGAGTCGAATCGCCCCATGCCCACTATTGCCATTATGTTTTCTCCGCGCTCTTGTTGGCCATTAGGTCATCTTATTCTTTTTTTTTTAGAGACTGCTTCAGTCTTATCATGGACAGGATCTCTGCAATTTTCCAGTCTGTTCTAAGGTGGAAATTTAGCTCTAGAGCTGGGACTACGTTGGTTACACCGTTTCGTTAGTGTGTATCGCAGATCTGTGAGCATTCATGCCGGGGGTGTCCATATCTAGGTTTTGATATCCATAACATCGAGTACACTGTCCAAGAGCGCACTACATGATAAGGTGACTTGACCTTGACGTCATGGTTGAAATGAGTATCGGAGGACATACTAATTACCTCCAGACGGCTCTAACAGGTATAAATATATGGGTTTGCCGCTTAGTCCGAAGAATAAGCTATGGTGATTCCAAACGGGGTTCATAACCACTGTCTAATCCCCTCTTCCCCTCATCTTAAGCATAAGCCTTCACACTCCGATTTCCAATCTCTACCGCATTATCTTTATTCGTCTGATAATTTTTATCGATACTGCCGAACCTGACTCGAACCCATTCCCCAGCCGTCGTCGTATCCGGAGGCAAGTCCCTCCCTTGCAACCCTACATTCTCCCCCTCCCTTGGTTTTTCGCCCAAGATTCTCTTCAGCACTGGACTCTCGATAGGCCGGAGAAGCGTATTGTCATTCGGACCCGAGAAATAGATAACCCCATAGCGGGGAACATGGCGTTGGTCCGAAGGAGGGAGCACGACACGATGGACAGTAGATTTGAGGTACCCGCCCGTTAGAAAACTCAACGTGTCGGCGACATTCACCGTTAAGCTGTTCTCTACCGGCCTCACCCACTTCCACTTCTTCTCTCCATTTGCGTCCTCAACCCTAACCTGTAGTCCCGCAACCGGTTGCCGCATCAACAAAGTAAGCGACCCGAAATCGGTATGGCCGTATACATTCTCCTCTAGCTTGTTCTTCTCCATGATTTCCAGCTCGGCAGGCGTTCGAGGGTGATACAACATATACCGTAAGTGGCACTGGCTTTCTTCATCATAATTACGCAAGTCCCAGAGTGCTGATGGGGTTGGGAGTTCCATAATAATTCCACACAGATAAAGGAGACGGTATAGGACGTGAAAATGCATATGTCGTCCAAATTCCTCACACTCCTTTCTCTTATTCTCCAGTGCTGCCGGACGTTCGGTGGCCTTATAGGGATCAGAATATTTCGGATCATCAAACAGTTCTAGATTATCTCGAAGTCCGAATTTAGCGGGACGTGAGCCGGCCGGTTTGTACCCGAAGAACCCTTGCTTCTTTGCATCGACGCGGAATTTCATTTTCTCATCTGCGGGCATGTTGAATAGAGATTGCGCGATTCCAAATTGCTCATCGATTTTTGTGGGGGGGAGTCCGAAGTTTGTAACGTAGAAGAAGCCGAGCGTGCTGATGGCGGTTTTGAGTTGGGTTGCGAGCTGGTGTTTCCCTTTGAGTGTGTTGAAAAGAGATAGGTCGAGGGTAATGAGATCTGCATAGTCGAGGTCGGCAGTTGTAGGGGGTACTTCTTGGTATTTGAGGGGAATAGGAGCAGTGGTGTGGGTGGTATTTGACATATCGGAAGATGGGAAGATTGTAAAAGGATATTCTCAAAAGTTGGGTTAAGAAGAGTATGAAAATTGAAGAAAGGACTTTGAATACTATAGACGTTTAACTAAAGTGTTTCGTTTCAAGCCTGAGCGGCACCGAAGGAATACATGTATTTCAACCTTATACTCTCCGTTCCATTTGCGGGGAATGAAAGACGCAGACTTGGGTTACGGCACTCTTCCGAGGGTTTGGTATCGATTCTGGGCGTAGGATTTCCTATCGTTGTGGAGATCATCGTCCCTAGAATCGTTCTCTCTGACTCGAAGCACTTTGCCGGAAAAGGCATTTCCAGAAGACTCCTTGGGCTGTGTAGCGTTAGTGAAGTATAAGAAGAAATTATATAGGACAAATACCTTATCTTCATATTGGATAAGTCAAAACTTATCGACACCAGTCAAGATGAATGATGTGCGTCATCAGCCATCAAACTAGCGGGGCAGTGGGGGGAATCAGCATAGCACAGCCCCTCACCACCAGCTTCAGCACCCAAACACCACATCTCGTGCATCATCAGCTGCATCGCAAGATTGCACTCACCACTCGAGCACAGCCCCCATGACCTAGTGTTGGGTAGGGATGATATGAATGCGAACAAGTTCGTTGTCTGATGTGCCTTGCGCCACACTTTGTCTTACCGCACACTCACCAGCCAAAATGTTGTGTAAGCAAAGAACCTTTAACCCCGTCATGCGGTGAACGGGATGGGGCCGGTGGGCGTGGTTTGAAGGCTGTGGAGGGACGCCGTGTGCGCAATAGCCTTGGAATCCTGGTATCGTTATGGGCGGCAGGCAACCAAGATGTTTTGATAAAGTGATTGTCATACCCTTTGCTTCCTCTTCCTTAACCCGCGCAAGCTCTGCAAAATATCAACCATCAAGATGGGCGACGTAATCGGCGGCGCTGTCTCCCTGGTTTCGCTTCTCAAAAAAGCCTACGACCTCTACACGGCATGCCAGGCTGCACCTGAAGAAATCCGTCTCGCATCAGACCATGTCCACTGCATGGCTCTCGTCCTCGAGGGCGTAAAATCCGATCTAGTCAAAAATGGCAACTCATTTCTACACCAGTCCAACGATATCGCGAAAACACGGAAATTCAGCTTGAAAATTCACATTACGCATTGCGACAAAGCTCTAGAGCGCATGCAGCGGTTGATGAAGAAGTACCAAGGGTTTAGGAAACAGCATGTTCGAGCATGGGATAGGTTTCGCTGGAGTACCGAAGGCAAGAAGGAGATTGCGGATTGTAAGGCGGATTTGGTGATGGCAACGAGCATGTTGGATTTGTTTCTGAGTAAGGAGGGGTTGAGTGTGTTGTGGAAGTTGGAGAGTATGATGGAGATTATGATGAAGAAGTTCGCTGCGTTGGAGATGTTTCAAGCCAACATGCCGACGAACCCGACGACTCGAGCAAGGTCTGGATCGAACGTAGGCAGAACGCTTGTTCTGAGCCTTGTCATTAGTAGACTACGAAAATGTTTGCGCCAGTATAGGAGGAGGAAAGCGGGTAATAGTAAGAAAAAGCCGCAAAATCCGGGACCACGACGGCCGAAACCTGTCACAAGGGTGAGCTCTGGATTTGGACCGAATAAGAAGCGTGATAATATGCTCCAGGATTACGCATGGAGCAACATCGCGAATGCATCAACGACAGCTGGGAAGCCGTCACGATCCCGAACACCTCCCGGGGAGTACTACGATCCCAACAGCAAATTCCCGACTGCGCCTTTGCGGCGTTCCAGTTCCATGAAACGACTGATGAGTAAAATTAATGCCCAAGCCGCAAAGCCAAAGGGAGACGGCGAGCATCTTGAGTGCTGGAAAGTTGGCACAGGGTCAACAGCATTTGGCATGAGAGTCCCGCCTCAATTTTTATCACACAAACGTGGACAGATGCAATTGAGAAAGATGGCCGCGATATTCAAAGACGCATCTACCTTTGACGGACGGGGTTTAAGTGAGCAAGATAAACGGGTAAAGTTAATACTGGACGTGAAGAACAATAAGGAGAAGAAGAACAACTCGAGGAAAAGGTGGTATCTGGTGACTGGTAGAGTCATAACGCGGGATCCTGGGAGGACTGGTATGATAGTAGTGGAGAAAGCTATGGTGATCTTGGTCAGGCGATAGTACATGCTGACGATAAGCGTTAGAATTTGATTGATATAATCCATTGTACTTTAGAATAGTTGGTTGTACTTTTATTTTATATTTTCAGACCTTGGGATTTTCACGATGCAAGGCGAGAAATGTCAAACACCAAAGCTGCCTAATGTCACTTTCCGTTGGAGTAAATGTACCTAGTGGCTCGACTTGAAAGCCGTCTTTATAGGCCCAGCTCCACACTTCGCTGCTTAATTAAGCGCTATTATTGTCGACTAGATCCCATAGGTGGCTTTTCGCTGACAGGAATTTTCTGTAGAGGATTTCATCGTTGCAGAAGTCCAGCAGCCATCATTGCCAATTGCCAGCTTCAAACTATAGTTCCATGATAATTTGCATTCGTAAAGTTCTTCGCATAAATTAGACCACCACCGCACGCTGGATTTGCTACAAAAAGCCCCACTGAGCTAGAAAGACCGATTGCAAACGGTTGAAGAATATGCTCCGAAGTTTGATTGAGGAAGGAGCTTAGCTGTGTCTGGTTCGTGGTATTGAGAAGGAAGTACCGGAAGCAGGCGTGTGTATTTAGAACGCGCACGATGGACTGGTTATTGTTCCCATCTAGCGCCAATCCATAGAATTTGACACCGCTAGTGATGTCTTCCGTGCGCGAGGGCCCCGAGTATGAGGAGATCTCATTGGAATACGGCTCCACGAGTGATGCGGGTGTGGATTGTGGGATAGAAACTTCAAAAAAGTTCAGTGTCTCGTCTTCCCAAACGTCAGCAAACCGATCTGCACTCTGGCTCCACTCTGGATGGTTAGGGAAGAAGCCGGCGCGGCTGAGCACCGCAATTGATCGAAGTGCTGCAGGAACTAGTGCAGTGTTCACGTCATACAGAATTCTCCCACCACCAATACCAATTTCCAAATCGCGCCATTGTCCAACTACTTGCCTTTCTTTGAGATGTATTAGGTTGTCTTTTTTTTGGTCTCCTTCAGAAGCAAATGGCGCAGACGTGTTCATGACTTTATGGGCAGTGAATTGCGTAAGCTCGGCATATGCGAGACCGATTCTATTAGTAAGGAAGGACGCAGTCTTCTTTAAGAATGCCAAACTTCGATCCTGCCCGGTTTCCATAACCACAAAGTAGTTCTTCATTACAATCGGAAGGAAGTAATGGGTATCCACCATTTTGTAGTCACACTGAGGTGCCGTCGAAGTGATATTGTTTTGGAGATTCAGAAACGTAGCGTAATCTCCAACATTCTCTTCATGACACACGCTCCCGTCGCTCTTGTTAATGAGTTCTAGTGCAGCAGCAATTACTGCCACAATAGCCCCGTCTTCGCCTTCGCTAAGGACGGATTAGAAGAGAAGCAGAGAGATCATATTATCCCGCCCGAAGTAGGTCAAGAACCGCCATGTTCTAGCCAGAAGCTTATGTTTGTACGAGAGAAAGGACAGAGACATAGTCCGGTCCGGATTCTACTCGATTAGATCCGTGGATACATTGTTGAGCACTTCCTGAGGATTGAGCTGCTCCAGTTTGGGATACTCGAACGATGCGTTGAATTGGCATGACTCAGTGCCAAAGGATAGAGTAGTGTTTACGCCTCGGCTGATCGTAACAGAGTCAGATCCATTGATCGGGGAGAAACTGAGGAAGGTGGTAGTAATATTGTCCAACCATGTCCTCTTCAGTGTCGCACCTCCATCGGAAAACCCCAAGAACTAGATAGCCTCTTGGACAGAGGAATAGATGATGCTTGGCCCTTCAGTGAATTCTCTAATGGTCCGAATTCTCCCCAGTATGGGATTGTGAGGATGGCGGACGAGTTGAAGCTGATAAGGCCGAATACTCCGACTTTGGGATTTCCAGGTGGCGTTTCACTCAAATCGTATATGGGATCGAGCATCTCCCCAGTAATGGTTGAGTTCTCTAATTGTATTCCAAGGGCACCGTTTTCCCCACTCTTGGGCTGAAAGAAGAATACGATGCTGCTGTTCCCGGCAGGCCAGGCAATGAGCAGCCGGGGCCCGATGGCACTCAAGTTGCTCGAACGAAGGGGACTGGTGACAACAACATGGGTGATTAAGTGGCAATCGGAGTAAAAGTAATTTTCGTACGGAGGATCGGATCGATGAAGGCTCCTGGCATTGGCGAAGCAGGTCGAATTGTCAGCGGCAAGTGATGTTGCCCACGACAGGACAGCGAAGAGTAATAGTCGGGACCGAGAGTGCCTTAGAGCTATTGGAGACAAGCTTGGAACCACCCATAGTGGCCCGTGGATTGGAATCGGTCTTCGAAATAAAGTTACTCAAGGAGAAGAAACTAGGAAGTTCAACAAAGAACGTCATCTATGCTAGAAGTGTGGCTCCTGCCTGACATGCAAGTGGTGGCAGTTGAGTTCATAGCAGCTTCTCAAATAGGATGTTCCATGCGAAAATGAGGGGTTTTGTTTCGGCGAAGTTGCGAAGCTCTTGAAGGATGAAGGATGTGTTGCCTCGGACCGATGACGTGTCAGAAATGGTAGGCACGTAAAGCCAGCTCGAGATATCCTCCTTCCAACCTTCCACAACCTCATTGTGAGGCCGTCAGAATTATACACTTGGAGAATTGAGGACCGATTTAACCGAAGCTAGTTTATATGTTGTGACTAATGTGGAGCAACGACGCACTCTTATTGAGTTCCCCGCAAAAGCACGCATCGCAGCATCTAGAAGTAGGAAGAAAGCAGCTCTCTAGATTCATTCACGGCTCTAAAAGCGCACTATCCTAAAGGTATGGCCATGTACGTAGTCCCTTAGTAATACAAGACCCTAGAAGAAGATGTTTGCAGGGCTTTGCCCAAGTATTCAGTGTGGTGACGCCTGGTTCTGGTTGAAAAAAGCCTGTATACCTCGCCCTCAAGATCGGCGTTCCGAATGTTGCGCATCTACCAACGTTACGAGATTTTTACAATCGGGTGCTTCCCCTCATTTGATGCGTGGATGTTAAGACGGAAAGCATCCATTGGATTGTCACTAGAAGCACACCCAACAAATCAGAAGGCGAAGACCGAGTCTTATAGTCAGAAAAGACATATCAAAGCTTGACCGAAATATAGAAATCAAACGATAGAAGCACACCCAACAATGCAGAAGCAAAAATCGAGAGTCTTATAGCCGGAAAATACATCAAAACTTGATCGGAGTAGATAAAGGAAACGACAGAATAGATACTCGGTATTAATACTTCAACACCCGGCAACTGAGAAGGGTGACACGTGGACAGAGTACCCGACAGGCGTTGTGGTCTACATTAACGTCTCGATGCATCGTCATGATCGCTAATTCTTTCTCTGCGTTTGGTGGGGATTGCATGGAATTATGGATTGATGGAATGATACTAGTATAATAGCCGAATGGATGCTACCTCATCAAAACCTCTCCATAACAACAAGCGTGATCAAGTTTGGTCAATGCTCCCAAGCATGTCCATAATAGCTCTTTGACTCCGCATCCTTGCAGCTGATGCCGTCTCAGGCTTATTTGGTGAGATAATGCGTGCAGTAGGTCTGCCCATTAGCGAGACTGATCCTATATCAACACTGGAAAGAGTAGAGGTCCCAGGTGAAGGTGACGAAAGAGGGAATGGAGCAGTAGATGTTGGGTTTAGTGCTGGTGAGGACAGGAAAGACCCCGAGTCTGGAGAAGGGTATCGCAGATATTTTGACTGATGTGTTACAGAGAGCGGCGAAGGCATTTCAATTCGCTGTTGTTGTGCTTCGATGGATTCTGACGACAAAGTCCGTCGTGAATCAGGCAATTCTTGACGAGCAATGTGTTTTGTATTGCCTGTATCATGCGGAGATGGCAATTTGTGAGCTGCCATGAGAGAATCGCCAAGTGATTGATTACGAACTGGCCGGCGACTAAGAACTTGTGCAGGTAATTCGTATATGGCTCTTCCTGCCCCAGGCCGAGGATATCCTGGAGGCCGTCCTGGATCATTGGTTGATAACTCAACAGGAAACGATAAGTCCCCAAGCATTTCAGATATAGCATGGACATGGCGACAAGGCGGTCCAAACGGGGAAAGCGTACTCTGGCCGGTCCCGGGTGGAGGGCTAGCATAGAGCTCGTATGGATTTACCGGACCTTGAGCATTAGTTCCACTCAAGGAGGGAGTGTCCCCAGCTAGTTCAGCTATCAATCGCTGGGGCTTTTCCTGAGTCACCGCGTATAGTGACGGCTTCTCAACAGGCTGTGATGACGGCTGCGTATTGTTCATCGAGTTTACTTTGGCGTTGTGGGGTTGAAGCAATGGTGTGTCGGCGAGAACATGTTCTGATGGAGTCCTTTTCGTGCTAGGAGCTAAGTATTCAGAGCCCCCATCTTCTGTTCGACGACTTTCTCCTGTCCAACTTGTTTGTGATATCAATGTATACGCCGGCGGAGGGCTGGCAGCGGGAGATATGGTCTCGGATGGTGTTGAAGCAAACTTAGGAAGGTCCAGTATTGTTCGTACGGCTGATTTCTGGACTTCGATCTGCTGGAGAGGATCTGTTCTGCTCAGCAGAGGGGCTGGCGAACCACTGGAACTCTCCATAAGGGTGAGATTAACGCGGAGATCTGAATCCTCCGCTGGGTGCGTAGATCGCAAAAGGCCTTTTCAGCTTGTGTTAGATCTACAGATCGTTTGCTTAAGCATGGGTGCTCATACCCTCAATTTTTGCGTCTCGGACTGTCGTTGTTGTCTGGGCCCCTTTCATCAAGCTCCTTCTCTTCTGATTGGGGGAGACAATATCATCAAAATAAGTGATATCGCGGTACGTAGGAGGCGCCGAACTGGTTGGAATCTCTTCCAAAGGATTCAGAAAGTTCAGCACGTTTGATAGTTGTTGATGGCATGTCGAAAGCTCTGTTTGTCGATTGATCAACTTCTCGTGGTCGTTGAAGACCCATCGAATCCTAGTGTCGAGTCTCACGGTTCCTGTAGCCTGCTGGTCTACGCGCGCACGCTCGACCCATTTCGCAATATCACTCAGTGCTGATTTGGTGCTGATGATAGCACCTCCAATCCATTCGAACTTTCCAGGTACTGCTGTAAGCTTTTTCTGGACTGACTCTATACCGAGGAGCCTCTCAACCTCGTTTAAATCATTGCGAACGATTTGGATCGTCCGAACAAAGACGTCGTTCTCGGTTCTAACTTCAACGACTCGCACAAGTAGTTCGGCGAACTTGACAGCAGAGTTCAATGCTGCAAATATGGCAGTCGGTTCCATGATAGAGTATCATTTATTCGAAGAGATCTGAGTGAATGATGGCACAGTCGGGGTGATGGTCCATTCCGGTTGCATGTGATTTGGGCTGGGCGGGCGATGAAGAGAGAGACACTCATGCTAAGCGCCGAAGAATCAGACCACGAAGGTGACCGCGTCGGTTTAGTGGCAGGCCCGTCACATGCGAACAGAGCCTCAAGGCTGGATCTCAGTCTGTTCGGGGCGAGTTCATGTTTTGGGGAGAGGTAAGCTATTCTTAGCCATTTAGGTGGCGATCAAGATTGGGGAGTTGAGTGGAAACGGAAATGCAAATAAAATTCAATGTGAATGTGGCTTGCATGGTCTTGAAGCACGAGATCCTGCGGCATTTTGGGAATGGATTAGTGTTAGAGTATTGCTAATCTTCTAAGCTTCAAGATTAGAAGTTGCCCTTGTCTCTAAAGACTTTGTGCCATTGTCAACGAAGTCATCCAGATGGCAGCGGCAGTCCAGAAGTGAACAAAGTTAACGAGGTGGAGAGAAGATGGGATGAGATATTGAGGGGCAAGCGAAAATGGCGGGTGTGAGCTCGAACGGGATGGGCCAAGGTTTGCTAAGCTCAGGTTGGCATGGCGGCTTTTCCCACCTCAACGTCTGCTGCCTTCTCAGCTCCCGCAATACACACCTCACTCTTCGAATCACGGCTCTCATATCACAGCCTTGTTGCCATGAAACTAAATTAATACATACAATTTCCGGGTGAGGAAATATTCTGCGAACTCCGTACGAACAGATCCCCTCACGGACCACCTTCGAACGTGATCTCCTTTTCCCAGAGAGGCCTGGGTGGGCTGAGAGTCTGCGCCTGGTCACTGATCACCTGAAGAAGGGCTGGGAAAACGACCATGGCCCCATTTTGTCCAGTGAAGTCGAAGCGGAATGAACCAGGCTGAGAGAACAAAAGAAAAGCCAAACTCGCCGACCGACTCATGATCATCTCGAGATTCTTGTGGCGCTGGTCTCTATCAACACTGCCAATCACGAAAGGCGCCAGAAGCAAATCCAATTCTCCAATAGCTTCCGTCACGTTGCGAGACGGCGCGGCTAGTTCTTGCGTCCACTTGCCATACCGCTGTTGCATCAAGGCCCCTGTAATCGTCTTCCACTTGCTAAACAGCGAGGCTTGGGCTACGGTTTCTTCAGCTTCTCTTTAGGTAGGATTGGGGAGATATGGTACGTACCACCATTCGTTCCGTCCTTGCCTGGCATTACCACCGCCAGACTAGACAGCTCATCAGGGAGGAATGTTGGGTGGTGTTCGTCTGAGCATCTTGACAAAGCAATCCATGCGACAAACAGACGAATTGATTCTTCTCGAGTAGAAGGGTTTACGAATATGCTAGCAAGTGCGGAAGCACTCATGCCAGTCGCCGCAGCTAAACCCTGTAGTTGAGACTGATCCAGCTTCGTCACTGGAACCGTCTCGAGATGATAGTATGATCGCACATGGTTTTTGATATTATCGCGGATCCTGGACACTTCTTTCTTCATTGCATCATCTTCTGCAGGCTGTGGCAGCAAGCTATCGACGTAGCTAGATATTCCACTATGCACAGGGCCAGCAGTGACGGGTGGCCCCTTCTCTGACGGCGGGAGATGTTGCTGGTACGAAACTGCCTCCCTCTTCTTGCGTCGTCGAGCGAGGAAGAAGAATATAGCGGCAGCAATAGCTGCCCCGATGATCAAGCAGGCGATAGCCACTCCCGCCACTGCTCCCCCAGCTACTCCATTGTTGCCTGGTTTTGAAGTAGGACCTGGTAGAGTCGAGGGGACTTGGCTGGGAATCGCGGTTGTCGTCCGTCCTAAAGGACCACTAGTTGCTGTTGGTAGTGTCAAGCTGGCCGATATTGTTGATGGACAAGGATAGATTGTAGATTCACTTCCATCTAGCTGAGTTGTACAAAGCTTCCTCGTGCCTTCAACCGGATTCGGCGGAGGTGTTCCAACCACTGATGGCTCCGATACTGCTAAGAGCATCGAACTCATGGTAGGACTTGTCGTGGTCGAATTAGTAGTCATTGTGGAGGTCGAGGAAAGATCTTCAAAATGCTCTTGCGTAGAAGTGTAGGAGAATCGCAAGTGTTCTGGGGTACTACATATACACAGTGTGTTCGCATTCTCCCTGTAGCGCGATTCACCGGCCCTAAACCTCTTTCACTCAGTAGCGCTACGGCTGTTTAAGCGGATGGAATCCTTGCGAACAGTGCCAACTTCCTGCAGCTTGCTGCAGAGCAATTGGTGGGGGCGACAATGTATTGTGCTGGCTCTCTTGGCTCTGTCGGCTGTCTTTCGGCTTCTAGATCCTCAGCCTTGTATTGCGAAAGGCTGATGACATGACGCTTACTTTTCAGCTCGCCCTGGCGTTTTTCCAAGAAGCGGTGATCGTACATTCGAATTATAGGGTGCTTGAGCCACCACACGGGAAACGGTTACGTCGACCTGTGATCGTCTGAGTCACTTGCAAAAGCTTCACGCTCTCAATCACAAGCTCATACCAGACAGCTACCATACCATTCCATCGTTAGCGAATACCACGGAACGATTACAGTGAGGATTTATCTGCCAAGACTGCTCCTGGACCAAGAGAGCGTCCAGCAACAGTTCATCATAAGCTAAAGAAGCAGTGTGCAGCTCTGATTCATTGGCCCTCTCCCTAGCAGCCAAGGCGCAAGTGGCGCAATGCAGGATTATTGCCTCGCCTTCGCTTTTGCCCGCTGTGGAATAATGATACTGTATTCATGAGAGCCAAGGGTTGGTTTAAACGAGGTGGAGACCGCTCCTGCACTTTGTACCTTTTCAAGAGACAGAGACCCTCAGCCTTGCGCTGCCAGGAAACAAATTTCGTTTCGCCCATTCGGTCACTCTCTAAAGTATGTCATCTTCTCTTATCGTTCAGTTGTTTTTGTAAACTCCTTGGTATCGCGTCTAGCTAGTGCAGCATCATGCTTAGTCTCTGAGTTGAGCGTCCGGACATCCATTAATCCAGAACGAGCGCCAACTGGCACAGGCCATTCCACTAACTTTCGAGCTGGTGAGTGCTTCCCAGTGATTTGATTGAGATATGTTTACCTAATTCGCAATTCATCAGAAGTTCAGTCTTGATTAAGGCCCCACTCTTAGCCTGCCAGCAACTCTCGAGCCGCAGTATTCTTTTATGCTTTACCAACCTATAACATTGCCTCTACATTAATTCCCACCTTCATTTTCCCGCCGACCACCGCTACTCCAATCTGTTCGACGGGAATCGACATGATGAGTGAGCCAATCCGTAGACCGGATTTAGTAGTCTCGATAGACTTTGGCATGACCTGTAAGGACATTTGTACTTTCATCTTTAATCGCTTACTTATCTGAAACTTCTCTTAGGTACCGGGGTTGCCTTTTGCAACGTATCAACAGGAGCGCTAGACAGCGTGAGACACATTCAGAGGTGGCCTGGAAGAACGCAAGCGAATGAAAACAAGGTACCTAGCCCCATATAGTAATAACCTATCTCTTTACCTTAAATTCTAAGACATGTGCTTAGGTCCCTACCCTTCTTGTATATCCGCAAGGATCATCGACACCATCGTCCTGGGGATTCCTAGCCGAAACTGCACAGGAACAAGGTGGTGATGGGAGTGAGAGCCGGGAGTGGTTTAAGATTATGCTTGACGAAGACCTACTTGAACAAATGCGCAGGACTTCGAACGATCCATCAAAGGTTCCCCGCATCCACGAAGTGGAGAAATGGTACTCGTCTTCACTGCTAGCACATTTCCTCTATTTATAGCTTACAATCAATCCAGGTACTGCGACTACTTCCGATTCCTCTACCGCTGTATCGAAGCAAGGCTAAAGGGCGAACTTGCATGCCGGTGGGAGGACGCAAATATTGAATTCATATTTTCGGTACCTACGACCTGGAAGCCGAACCCAACAGTGGAGCGCTTTCGGAGCATTATATCTCGTGCGGGCTTCGGTCAAGTAGCAAGTCATAGTGCAGTGATTGGGTTGACAGAGGCAGAAGCAGCCGCGGTGCATACCGCACGGAACACCCCAGCCATTTTTCAGGTAAATCATATGTTCTTGTTCAATACTGAGCTCTCATTGATTTGGCAAAGGAAAATGACATTCTGTTCGTCTGCGATGTAGGAGGAGGAACAACGGTGAGCATCTCTCCTGTGTTATCGTACTTCATGTGGATATTAACTCCTGTAGTAGGATTTGTCGGTATTTCGTGTTAGGAATACAAATAGCTTCGGGGGATCCTTAAATCTCCAACAGATCGACACGGTTTTTGGTAACAAGCTCTTCAACAACGAGATGTATGTCTACTAACGTTCGAGCCCTAAGGTGCTACCATCGGATCGGCCCAATTAGACAGTCTCTTTGAGAAGTTCGTGCTGGAGAGGCTGCAGCTTGCTAATCGAATATTGCCCATGGCCCTCGAGGATCTGAGCCAAACTGCATGGGAAATGCGAATCAGCAAGGAATACCAGTACGTATGGATAGGCGAACTCTAGCGCTATACTAACTCTCAGATATAGAAACGCAAAATGCGATTATGGCTCCGACGAATCCTTTGCCGATACTGAGACCTTTTCTGTCCGTGTGCCTAAGCTCGATCGCCAATACATGAATGACCAGTATGGGATTCGTGGCGGGGATATGAATTTTCGAAGGTCCGTCGCCCTCCATAAGACTTGTGATGGCATTGACGATGAATAGAGATGATCTCCGACAGTTTTTTGACGCACAGGTCGGTGAAGCCTTTGCACATAGATCTAAGTATTAACCAAGATCCCAGATTGTTAAGCTTTTTGACATGATCGACAAGCAGTTTGTCCGCCTTCAGCAGAAGCTGCCACAGGAACAGGTGGTATGCTAAGTTTAACGAGCGTAACTTCGGATGCATCGCTGACGCATGTAGGCACACATGGTTCTTTCTGGGGGTCTTGGAAACTCCGCCTACGTTCGAGACCGCCTTCGTGACCGTTACGCGTCTGGGAATGCAAGCCATTTCAATGCCCGGAATTTGCAGATACGAGTCGCACCAGATCCCCAGCTTGTAGTGTGCAAAGGCAATGTCGCAGACCGTGTGCAAAAGCTAAAAAATGGCCAATCTGTACTTGGGTGGCGTTGCTGTCGATCGTCTTATGGGACGCTCTGCAAGATGGTTTACAATCCCCAAAACCCAGCTCATCACGGTGCTCGAACGCAGCTGGATCCGCTCGACGGCCAAATCTATATTATGGACTACATTGACTGGTTCATCAAGCAGGTATGGCTCCCACCTTCGTGCGTATGGGTCGAATCTCATCATAGTAGGGTGAACCTGTCTCAAGCGACCATCCGATTGTCCGCAATTTCCGTCGTAAATGTTCACCTGCAACACCACAGAACCCGAATCCTCCCCGAGTCTTTCCAACCGAAATCATCAGTTCTGATGTTGATAAAAGCATGCTCCCGTTAACCATGAGCTCTTGTAAGCTCTCCACCTAAACAACACCGTTCAATACACTGACCCTGAAAGCGTGTCGCTCAATCTGCAAAGTCGACTCTGACTTCTCTTCCCTTCCTCTTTCCACGTTCAAACTCAAGAACAGGCACTGGTGGAATTCCGGAAAGAAGTACCATCGCGTAGACTACGTCGTTAAAGTGAATCTCGGAGCCGCCGACATCTCTTTCGAACTCTGGCATCAGGGGGTGAAGCTCAGCAAGGATAATTCCATTAAGGTAGAATGGCATGCTTCAGCGGCTCCAGATCCGAACTCATACGGTGACTATGTGGATTTCCCGATGAACTCCCTCCCCTCCGCACAGGGTCCGACAATAAATGCCGGATCAAGAGGAATAGGAAGAAAGCCTTTGCCAGTGGGTATGAATATCAACGGCGTGCAAGGTGGTTTTGGGAAGTTCGGAATTAATCTACCAAATGGAAGTTCAGCGCCCTTTAGCAATAGGTCCTCAGTTTGGTAGACCAAGCTTAGTTCAGAGTGCTAGCTTCTTTATACAAATCTTAACATACACCATTAGCGCGATGGCGTTATCGTCTCGCTAGACTTAGAGAGCCTATTTTCCTTCTCGTGCTTGTTTCTTCTCCTTTGTCGGTTGATATTCTTCTCTAGACTCGTCCGTTCGAGACTACGACATTTCTCTTATGAAAGTTCTTCGGGTTGCATTTAAATTTTGCTAGACACTGTGAGATTACGACTAGCTTGCAGCTATTATATGACGCTCCTTCTCTACTCGTTGCGTTCTACGTCTAAGCCGCCAGGGTATCATTCCAGGTTATGGTAGTTTCAGACACATGAGCCGCCGACGCCTACCTAGAGTTCACATAACCTGTCTTCAAAAATACTAAGAAGGATTAACGTCTAATATTTCCAGATTTTAGTTGATCCAAATATCTTCTTGAGAAATCCCGGGAGTCTCATGAGATTGTACGAAGCATTCAGCCGTCTTTAAACTGCAATTTCTCTGAGGAATCGGTATTATGGATAACGATCTTTCGACAATTCTGGGAGGTTCAAACCTTGAAGGTATGCACAATACCTGCAGCACATGCCGAAGACTGAGTCTCAACTTTTGATGTTTCTCATCATATCACCTAACAACTCCCTCGTCTATTAAAGTGCCGCTTGACGTCGCCCCGTCCGCACATCCTCCATATCCCCAAAGCACTCATACTATGCCCGGTTATTTCGCGAACCAATTAGCGTCAATATTCGAGATGAAACGCACTCGTCTAGATCTGGGGTAATTGCAGGGATGCGCATCATGACACCAACAATATAAACGACGCAACGATGACTTTTGTGGAGAACAATAAAACTGGAGAGTGAAGTTAGTGGGATGAGCGGGTTTATCAGTTTAAGCGGTCGGAGTGGAAGCGGATATGAAGGAGCTTGTGGTACGTATAATTTGTGGGCTGCCTAACCAGGTTTCTGACCTTTGTTTCCGCATGTTAATGAGTCGCGGGACATGAGAACGATACTTTTACCAGGGAACGATCCGGGTTTGACAACTTTTGAAGTATCATTTTCTTTGTACATATTTAGTTGTTTGAACCGTTTGCTCAATTCCAGGTGGATTCCGCCTCTCAGTCTTCAAGATGAGATCCTTTGCGACCTTCATCACACTTCTCCTCCCACTCGTCTCCGCCCATGGCCGCATAACCAACATCACTACCTCCTCCGGAGCCGTATACCAAGGATGGGATCCCGAAATGGCTAAGGGTACCACACCCGCGCCTGCCCTCGCTGCCTGGTCTGCCTCGAATCTCGGAAATATATTCGTCTCGCCGGCACAATTCAACACAGCCAACATAACCTGTCACATAAACGCAAAACCCGGATCCTTGCACATCAACACGACCGCAGGCGATATGTTAAGGTTAAGGTGGAATGAGTGGCCGGTTAGCCATAAAGGGCCGGTATTGACATATCTTGCAAGTTGCAACACGACGTGTGCGGGGGTGGATAAGGAAAAGTTGCGATGGGTGAAGATAGATCAGCAAGGGTGGCTGAACTCTTCTGGGTGGGAGCAACTAGGGGGCACATGGGCAACTGATGTCCTGATCGCCAATCATTTCACCTGGACCGTCAAAGTCCCATCCGACCTCGCCGACGGTGCATATGTCTTGCGTCACGAGATCATCGCACTTCATGTCGCAAACGAAACCGATGGTGCCCAGGCTTATCCGCAGTGCGTAAATTTAAAGGTTGGAAAGGCTGCTGCACAGGTTTCAACGCAGGGTGCCAAGTCGACGAAGATTGACGGAGGGGTACAGGGTGAGAAACTGTATGGAGAGAAGGATAAGGGGATATTAGTAGATATTCATCATAAGATCAGTGGGTACGATATTCCGGGTCCGGGTATGTGGAGTGGAGCAACGACCATCAAGCAGCCAAACGAGAAGAGAAACATCAAGAGAGGATGACGGAATTGCATAATGCTGATAGGCTAGCAATGGCGTCCATGTAGATATGTAGCTCCATTATCGAAAGGGAAAAGAGCCATAATCAACGAGAGTATGCGCGGAAGGAAGTTCTACTTACAAACGTAGAACAGCAAAGAATCCAGTCTCTCCTAATTAGGCTGATTGCATCGGAAAAGTTTAGGGAGAGTACTTATCCAACGTGCCCCATATGCCATCGTACAGAAAATAGAGAGAAAATCCGAATAAGTCATGCCATGGGGACGCCTTAATGGGCGAATTTTTCCAACATTTGTAAGCCTAGAATGGCATTTCAGGTTCTGTGACGACCCGTTAGAAGATAGAATAGAAGTGAATAGACTCGACGAAATTTTTCGGATATGACAAAGTGGGTGAACTCGACGGAATGCACAGCACCATTCATTCTAGGGCAAGACAGATCCTTCAACGAATTGCCCCGGGGGACACGAACATGCCATTCCTCGACAGATTTACGCGTCTGGCAGAACGCCGCCTCTGCCTGATCCCCGATTGCATCAGCTATTTATCCTTGCCGTTGCATTAGATTTACCAGTCTGACTTCCGAGACTGCGTAGGTGCAATCTAGCTGCATCAGATTCTTCACCGCCAATGGAAAAGGTGGTGGCATACTTTTGCTGGCTATCTTCCTTGCTCCCAAATGATTAACGTACGGGATATTGTGGGTCTTACTCCTTTGCACATTGCATGCCAGAAACTAGACGTTGAGGCAGGCAAGGAATTACTTCGTCTCGGAGCCAATGCGACACTGGCAACAATTCACGGAATGCAACCTTTGCATTTTGCAGCCACGGTAGGGCACCTGGCAATCTTGAAAAGACTGGTTTCCGTACCTCAAATCGACACCGGTGCTTTAGACGCCCTCGGACATGGTGCATTCTACTACTCCTTTGTAAAAGGGTATGAAATAATGTCCCGATTATTATGGTCGAGCTAAGTACTGGAAGCACACGTAAGGGATGAGGACAAAGACCATATGCTACACACCGCAGCCAGGGGGGAAAATCAAGAAGTTGTCAAAAGTCTCCTGGAATCAAGCGCCAATACGAATGCCAGAAGGTCTGGAAGAACTCCATTAATGGTTGCGGTAGAAGAAGATGGTAGCGACATGATGAGGTTACTTGGTGCATGATCAGGTGTCAGAGTCGATCTTGGATACAACCCACAGGATCAAACATTACTGGCTTTGCGGCTAAAATCGGTTCCTTTGAAGGTATCCAATATCTCAGCGGTCGCGAAGACGTATATCTCAATTCCCGAGATCGTTACGCGCAAACACCGCTCCATCATGCCTCCGAAAATGGGCATTCAGGAATAGTGAAGCTCCTTTTGAGGTTGCGGGCAGTTGAAGTAAACGCTCGAGATCATGACGAGCAGACGCCTCTCATGTTGGCAGTTAACCAGGGAGATTCGAATACAGGAGAGCTTCTCCTGAAATGTCCCGGAGTCGATGCCAATGTGAAAACCAAGGGCGGATGGACGACATTCATGGATGGTGTATTACAGGGGCATGAAGAAGTGGTGAAGACTCTTGCGACATCCTAGAGTTAATACCAATATGCAGAACAGTAACGGATAGACGCACTCATAGATGCTGCATTACAAGGGGCACGAGGGAGTGGGGAAGACTCTCTTGCGACATCCCGGATTTGATGCCAATGGGCAAACCGAGCTTGGATGGACGGCACTCATACATGCTGCATCAAATGGGCACGAGGAAGTGGTAGATATCCTCTTACAAGCTCCGAGGACCGATCTCTCGGCGACTGGCAAAGACTGGATGGGAAATGCGCATCTTACTGCTGTCGGTCATGCGCACGCGGGAGGCCACGAGAATGTTGCCGAGAAGTTGGACAAGGCGATGCCAAGGCAGCGTTCTTTGAATCTTCCAGGCTGAATTCCTCATCTTCTACTTCTCCAACGCATTTCATAAATGCCTCGACTAATGTCAAAACAGCGCTGGTACTTGGACCAAAGGCCTCCAGAGTGTGCCAGGATGACCTGGTGCGATAACAGCAGAGACGGCAAGATACATCGTTAGTATCTTGCTATCATACTATCTTAATAGTCTAGATTAAATGATCATAGTTCTTCAAGCCCTAATGTTCGGGAGGTTGTAAGTCGTAACTGGCGCTATGGTTCAGCCACCACTCGTATCGACACAGCCACACTAGGGACGACCTCAATTCTCTCGCATTCCCACTACTCGCTCTTACCTTCCAAATCAACTACCAAACGTCCGAACTAAAGACGCAAGTCATGGAATCTCGCCCTCGTGGACCGATCCATAAAGCCTTCCTAAAGTCCTGGTCCTTCGTAATCTGCCAGCCCTACACCTACATCACAACTACCCTCACCAACTGGACACGCAAAAGCCCAATCCTAACCTTCGCATACACGCGCAGAACTACTCAACCCCACCCCCCCCCTCCCCTCCCACCTCACAGACCACGCGCCCTAACTCTCTCCATCCCCAATCCTTCCTTCCTCCGTGGGCTCCTCCCCAGCACCCACAAAACCGCCTCCCAATCCCAATCCCTCCTTCTTGGAAAACTCCCCCCAGAACTCCGTCTCCAGATTTGGACCCACGTACTCGGGAATCAAACCCTGCATATAATCCCCTGTCTGCTACCCAGCCACACACGGCCACCATCTCGACTGAGAACATGCATGCGGATTTCATGGCGAAGAACTTCAACGCCCCATCCGGATTTCTATCACCGCTTGGACCACGAACTATGCAAATACGGAAAAGACGCAGGCATTATAGATCACACGCTCTGTACAGTCTGGATCCACGAAAACGGCGAGATTTATTACATCCCCTCAAATACAACATGTCAAGGTGCGTCGGATCTTGAGGAACAGTATTTGCGGTGGTGGCAGAGAAAGAACAGAGCGCTAGCGCTATTAAAGTCATGTCGACAGATGTACGAACATCATCACACATCTCCGTCTATGGCGCGCTGACAGGGGCGCAGATACTCCGAAGCAACACCGCTCCTCTACACCACAAACACGTTCTCCTTCAGCACACCCTTGACATTCATCAATCTCTTCCCCACCATCCTCCCGCACAGATTTCAAAGCATACGATCCCTTGAATTCACTTTTTCGCCTGAGTTGCATGAGTATTTGTGCACGAGTCGAGATATGCCGTTAAGGAAAATGTGCCAGCTGCTGAGCGAGATGGAGAACTTGAAAAGGCTTATTGTTGAGTTGACAGGGACAATGTATCTATGGCAGGAGCTGTTGATTTCGTTTCTGGATGGCTTGGCGCGGGTGAGGGTTGAGGGGGAGTTTGTGGTTAGGCTGGGGTGGGGGGAGAAGTGGGAAGGGGGGTATCCTGGGGCGTCGTTCAGGTATGTTAGGGGATATAGTGGAATCTGAAGGAGTTGGTTGGGTAGAGAGCTGTTGAGATTTGGGTTCCTGAGGTTGATGTGCTTTGATGAATGCAGATTTATCTGACTAGGTTAATTAGGAGGCTTGATAGGTGACCCTCCACACCCGCAGTTCAGCCTTGAACTTGCTTTTGCTCAACTTCTTCCCGCCAAGACTCTGTAGCTGGTCTTCCAAAACGCGGGGTCTTGCACGGAGCCAATAAGGTGGACGCACGTCTCGACAACGTGAAGGTAGGGCTTCCAAGTCCTAGGCAGCCACGAGAGTGTTTGGTTATTGCCACGCAGGCATCGAGACTGCTGATTCTACGTTTGGGAAGATTCAAGTCTCAAACATATCTCAGACCCCATTCCTCCACTTTGTCAAAATTGCCTGTATGAGCGGATACAGAGAGCTTGAAAGACACGCTAGGAGCATCAATGCCGGAACATGAGGCCACTAGCACCTCACCCAACACTAACAGTCTTGATGCGAGCGACCCCGGTGTAGAAGAATAGACAAATGGGTTTAACAAGGATTGGAAGGGCAAACAACACACCGACCGCTACAAACACACCCAAAGCGCAGTTTAGAGATATCAAAATCCTCACAATCGCCAAGGTGATTCTAATCATACCCCCAAAATGCCGTCCGCACCGACCCTGCTGCTGCCTGGGAAGCTAGAATACCAAAATAAAATAGACCTGCCTAACAGCTTTATACCCTAAGCGGTCCCATAGACTGGATGAGTTGGCAGACCAGATAAAGATTCTGTACAATTCGTTCAGAGAGTCTACCTATTCAGATATGTACACAACTCTTATTCTAGCAAGAAGCCAGGAGCATTACATCAGAAATAAACTCAAGATTTCCGCTTCAGACATACAATAGCGCAGGAGGAATGCAAGAGTCCAAGAGGGGCCAGACAATCTAGAGCGCACCAGGGCGAGGACCCAGCGCAAACCAGAACCTGTCAATCAGATCTTCAACAATTACCTTTAACTCGTTCAGAAGGGCATCGTGAAGATGGTCAATAGATTAAGGCATTTTATTGTGGAGTTGGAGTTCAGAGAAGACACACTAGAGGAGGCCATTAAGTGTAAACTTGTTCCCAGCAAGGGATGTTCAATAAACACGACAGATGCTGACCAGGCTTCTTCTAGCAGATTCCAGGACAGATCTTCCCAAATATAAACGGCGTAGCTCGTCTGACGAAGAAAACGCTTCTCCACCTTAACTGTATCAGGACTAGTAGTACCCTCAGTGTTCAACATGGGTGGGTCGTAGGTAGCTACACACCCACGCTACCCACTACCTATGGGTGATGGGCGCCCATGGGTAGGAGCCTCAGGCACCAATATAAGCCTAATCGGGTAGAGCTTAACCCAATGGGGTAGTTTCAGTGCCAAGACAGTGAATTGAGGTAGCGAACACAAGTCGCCCGCCCATCCCTTTTATATGCCACATCACGTCGCAAAAAAGCCAAAACCTCTCCGTCGCACCTGCTTTGAGCGCTTCTCACCAATGCAGTGCTGATCCCGTTGTCGCAGCAGCCGAATTCTCACAAGTTACTGGGGATGTAGACCCATTCAGCTACTGGTTGAACCCTATTCAACAGGAGAGGTGGCTAAGACTCTGGAAATTGGCCCTCGATATCCTATCAATCCCCCCTATCGGCTCTGAGCCTGAAAGGATCTTCTCCCTAGCAGGTATCCTCATAACAGATCGACGAAATCGTCTTCAGAGTGACATCGTTGAAGCTCATGAATGTATAGGCTCATGGGATAGGGCAGGTGTCATCAAAATCGGCCAGCACGCAGGGGGCTCATTGAGGGGTTGTAATCATGAGATTGCAAGCCTCACTAAAAGCGCGACGCCGAGCTTTGAGGAGAACGACGCTCTAGAGGCCTTGTTTGAGGATTGATTTAGTGCTAAGATAGTTGAATGAAATTTTAGGGTGAACTGACTACTTTTAAACGACCTTTTGATGACTTTTAGGTGACTTTGCTCGCTGTGAGGCGCTAAGCCGCGATTAGAGTGAATTGCTCTTAAATTAGCTAGGCGGGTTTGATAGAGAACTCTATATAAGCTCACCTGTTACCTGTCAACTAGGCTCTAGTGGCCCCTACTTTTATGCCATGAATTACCCATAGGTAACATACCCACCCATGTTGAACACTGGGTACCTTAGTATTTATGCATCTCCACCAAGTTTGACAGCTAAGAAGATACTGTATCGTCTGCGTCCCTATTTCTAGCGGACAAAGTTCAAACAGCGCCTCAGGAGCCCACGTGTTATGTCGGCCATCATAACCGTCTTCTGTATTGCTGTTCTTACAGCTAACGTACTCGCATTATACAAATGCAGCTCTTCAAACAATTCACTAGTGATTGACAGCAATTTCTGGTCAGCGCCAAGACGGATCTGAAGGTATGCTTTCTACGCTCTACTCCACACTGAGCGATTTTGAAAAAGAAGAAGCGTTATCAGTTCATGATCTGCCATGACAATCGCAACACCAAGGGCGTTTGCTTCATCGGTATCCTCTACGTGCTTGCTGATATCCTAGGCAACGGATTTGTAACAAGATTGAAGACTACCTTGCAATCGGTAGAAATTGTCCAAGTGATAGCATCGATGATAGCTCTTCGCTCTTCATTCGTATTGCATTCGGTGATGTCTACAAAGATGTTGACAGTATTTCGAATCAGCGTCGGTAAGATCTCATGAGCCCCGTTTGCAGCACTAGAACGGCACTGAAGGCATCAAGCCATACTAGTTCTGAGGAAAGTCCTAGTGGTGTAGTTCCTAAGGTAGATCTTAGCTGAACCCGACCTGAGATTTACTCTGTGAGGTAGACTGCAAAGGTTCCTGGGCCAATTACTGCATGTACCGTGGACTGATTGAAAAAAAAAAGGAAAACCCTACGGCCTAGTGCTCGCGCCTTCCAGGCCTTGCGGACTCTGACCCTACTTACGTGCTTAGTTATTATACGCTAGAAGAACTCCGGGGAGAGATCAAGTAGCTATAGCCGACTTTGCGAACGGGCTGGAGAACCCGATAATCTATTAATGACAAAATAGGATAAGAAGAGTGATTAAAAGGTAGGAAGCTATATCTCTGCTCTGTTGAGCTGGGAGCAAAAACTGATTGTAGTTCATATGTGCGACTCGGGAGTAGGATGATTGGAGGAAAGCGTGGGGAGAGAAGATATATAGACCTTAGTAAAGAATTAAACAGGGCTCAAATCGGCAGTAAGCTGTTCAAATACGGGGACGATAGATCTCTCTCACTTAGCCTTCTACCTTGGCGGTAGATGTTAGGGAAGATATAGCGGTCAAGTCCAGGGGCCTACCGAAAACAGGACAACCACCTGCTTAGGATGGCTATTATATCATTAGAGAATTGAAGTGACCATCAGGTGAGAGTGAGGAACATTTCACACTCCACGAAACTCTCGTGTAGAAAGAGAAGGCAACATGAGAAGCACTCCCAAGAGACCCCTCCTTGCTAGGTCTTTCACAAAAAATGTTTGAGACATGAGACTGTATGGGGTCATATCCATCGCCATAAGGATTCTTTCCGACATAGAATAGAATGGGAACAGGAATCTAAAGCAAACAAAACGGGAACCCATTAGCCCTCTATAAGAATACCAGAACGAAGCCCCTACTCATTTACCTGGGCTTTCCCCCAAACTCGGCTCGTCCCACGACCATCGGGCCTTTAGGCCAGAGCATTCTGAGGCTCCATCCGTCTACTTTTAGTCCCTAGCAGCAAGCTGAGCACATCCTTGTACCCGCGCTCTTTGGCAACTTGAATTAGAGATCGCCAACCCCTACGAAAGGATTATGGATTAGGTCTATGTGCTAGGAGAAACTTTGCATCGTCCATGTTGTTGTTGTTGTTGTTGTTGTTGGCGGCAATCCACAGCGCTGTGCCTTCAAAGTCAACAAAGGGACTCCATCGACATTGGCGCCGCCTCCGAGTAGAACTCTAGCGAGATTGTATCGGCCATCCTTTAGCACGAGCATGGGAGGCGTTCTATCCCATCCTTTGTAACCGTTCGCTTCGAAATTCCCATCTTTCAGGAAAGCGTCTAGAACCCTCAAGTATCCGGACAGCAGCATGCACTTCGCCGCTTGATAAGTGACCTTGACTTTCCCGTGGAATTGGATTTCACGAGAGGCTAGGCGAATGCTTCCAAATCTGATACACTTATTGGAAAGATTACAGAAGTAGGCATTGACGTGTTGTTGGTGTTGGTGTTGGTGTATAAGGTCAAAGATCAAGTCCCCAGCCTCAATGTGAGACCCATACATTGCCGCACTGACAGCTTCTTTCAGTGGCTGAAGTGAGCAAGAAGAACTCGTACGATTTCGAGCTTTCCAGTAACTGCCGCGGCGGAGTGGTTAGTGTAAGAGCAAATTATACTGACTAATTTCAGTACCGAATTTAAGGTAATGTTGCAAGACCCTCATGTTGTCAACCGTAGCCGTAGCGATTATAGACGTGTGAAAGTAACTTTTTGGTCTTCTAGTGAACTCATCGAAATGGTATCGAAGTGAAATGGCTGCCACGGAGTTACAAATGTCTGTCATACATGATTCCCGCAACGGCTTTGAATGTGGTGCCTCCACACAGATCAAGGCCTCAACAATGCCCAATATTAGCTCCAATGGGCCTAGCGGAATCCTCGAGCAACTTTGATTCTAGCGCGAAGAATTTCGCCACCATGATGGTGAATAGTAGTCCGAGTCGTTGATGGGGTTCGCCATAAGGAAAATGGGATGCTTTCGTTGGCTGCAGAGCCACCACGTCATGAAAAATCGCTACCGCAAAACTTTCTGGTTCGCCCATTAGCTCTAGGGTGAAAATAGTCTATGTGTTACTCGAATGACCTATTACACACGGGCCGACAGGCGAAAGCGCCGCAGCTCCGACATCCTCAACAACGAAGTGGATGACCTACGCGAAGGCCTCTGGAGGCAAATCAGGCAGGGCCATGTTGGAAGTGGCGGACGACACTGGTATGGTTAGTGTGGAGGCTGTCGAGATTGAAATTAACGCGAACGCCGAGGTAAGAGAATCGAAGTGAAGGTGGATGTTGTGGTCTCAATGCTCCCGAGTTGGTGGGAGCACAGCTGATTTCGGTTAGCCAAGTCACCATCTCACTTAGAATGCCACCAAAAATAACGAATGAGATCCGTCTGTCCTTGCAAACTTGGCGATTTCAAGAGTAGGTGAAGGCAGGGAGAAATTATCTACGACTCAACTCTCATCAAAGATCTCCGCCTAACCATGAGACAAATTGCACGCAAAGCTATAGAAGTGGCAAGGGCTTCAACACGCAAACTAAAGACCCCTCCCACCCATCTCTTCCCATCAAGCACTCCCAATCTTCACTAAAACCTTCTCACTCCCAGCCTTTCCACTCTTCTGTAACGCCCACGCCTTCTCGATCCCTTCCACCCCCTCACCTTCAACCATATAGCTCCCAACTCTGAGCTTCCCCGCTTCGAGTAACTTCACAATCACAGGGATATACTTATTAAGCTTCGCATTAAGCTCCACTGCATCTGGTCGTCCAATTGGACCAAGCATGATGGGTGTGGATGTAAAGCCTGCGGAGCCATTAGGCAATGGATCCCAGCCGTTTGTTGTGGTGTAGAGACGATCACTGCTGGAGGTGGGAGTGAGAGCGGCGTAGATCGCGGTTGCAAGGGCGTTGTTGACGGAAACGGCGTCCATGACAAGGTTTAGCTCGCCCGAGGTAACGGACTTGGTTTCCTCGACGATCTCGGCCTCAGTTTTCTTGTAGTCGATTGTTACGTCTGCGCCGAGGGACTTGAGAAGCTGTTGAAGTTAGGTTAGTCGGAACATAGTTTTAAGGCTGCAGGGTGGGATCGGGTGACTTACATCAACGGACTTTGCTGAGCAAGTGGTTACCACTTTGTACCCACATGCTTTGAGCGTTTGGACTGCAAATTTGCCGACGCTGCTGGCGCCACCGAAGACAAGAGCCCATTCATTCTTCGGAGAAGGTAGATTGTCTGGATCTACCAGGGGGATCTTTAGGCAGTCGAAGACCCCCAAGAAAGCTGTGAGTACGCCAACACCTGTAGTTGATGCTTGTGCAAGGTCGATATTGCTGGGCTTTGGAATGGTGACTGCAGCGTCCATAAGGAACTAAGTTGTAAAAGTCAGCCAGACGAAAGTGTGTTATGGAAAAAGCTTATACATATTCCTGCCACGGAGAGTAGCCTTTGCTACCGAGCCTCGTACACCCACAAACTTCATCTCCTTCCTTGAATTGTACTCCGAGGGGATTGACCGCATCTTTTCCGGCCTTGATCACAACGCCGCCAGCGTCGCAACCCGGAACGAGAGGCCAGTCGACAACGAGAATGCCGAAGTCTGCCATGAAAACATCGCTGTCTCCATCAGTAAAACCAGCAAGCTTTGATCGAAGGAATTCCGCCATTTGGCCGGAGTATTGAAGTCTTACCCAGGATTAATCGCAGCATAAATCGACTTGATAAGTATCTGCGTATCGCTTGGCTCAGGGACCTCAAGATCGGAGCGAACCTCCAGTTTGGCCCCAGGTTTTTCAACTGTGACACCTCTCATCATGGAATGTTGACGTTTGAGTACTAAAATTCACGAAGTGAAGAGCTGAATATTTGGACCATAAAAAAAAGCCTCGACTCGCCCTCTTTATATACATCGCCGGCGTGAACTCCGCCTCGCGATAAATCATATTGGGTTAGAGTCGTATGCGAGGCCGAGATAACATCCTGGCGGTGGAGGAGTTCCACAACCTTGGGTTCTGGTCGTAAAGTTGTGATGCAAAGCTGAAGCTGCGGGAACTCATGCACCATCACCTCTCCGTCGATGTCTTTGTCAGCTCAGGGGGAATAAAGTAATCAATTTTGGGAGCGTCAATGCCGTTCTATTGGTCGAAGGCCACAAAAGATTTGAATCTCGGGGCGTCGGGACTTTGTTGGAAATCCACCGCAGGCAGCGTGAGATTCATCGGCGACTGGAATTAGTGGCGAGTCTAGTAGCGGATGCTGGTTTGTCGTATCTCTCGCATTGAGTTTTGAGGCGTTTGGTGGCGCTTCTTGAAAAGGAGGGGCTTTTTAAGAGAAAATCGGAGTGTCGGTGATGTCATCGCCCCGACATCGTTGCCAAGACATTTGCTTTGTCACTGGGATTCACGTGACCAGTTAGATAATCAGATCTCTTGGAGCACACATTTACGAATAATAAAGCGAAACTGGCCTGTGGCCGTCTTCGAATTCACGGAAAGTATTTGTAAGCTCATAATGAAGGGCTGATGCAAGTCGATAGTCGCATACACGAGGCAGAAAAGACCACGCGGCTTCTCAACAGCTGGTCTGGCTGCTTCCTGTTCCGTTGACATACGCACCGGTGGGATCACCAAGGCATTCAGCTGCTTAAATTAGCTTTAATCGGGTAGAGTGGTGGAAAGTGGACACTCACCGACAGTCACCAACTTCAAGTTATTGGTCTTTGCCCAGTTGATAAGCCAAGGGGTAAGCGTATCAACAGTGGTGGAATACGTCTCGTGCATGAGGGGGATGTGGCCGTTGCCACTCGCTCCTGCTGCAGTGAAGAGTGCTTCGCTCTGCTGAGGGGTTTTCTTGTCCCAGTCACCCGCGTCGATGTCGTCTGTGATGACCCTGTAGCCCAGGGTCTTCATTGTCGACAACACACTCCCGCCCGTAGCGAGATAAGGAGGGCGCATGTAGGTGGGTTTAACACCAATAATGTTCACAAGAGCAGTCTCGAGCTTGGTCATCTGTGATGTGAGATCTGCAGCCGACATGGATCCAAAATTTTGGGGGTGCGTCCAGGTGTGCGAGGCGATTTGGTGCCCCGCCTTGTACGCATTCTGGAGCGCTGTCTTCTGCCCGTAAATACAACCTATTGGTTCCCAGGTCAGCAGACGGCATAGAACACGCGATTGTGGCTTTATGGTGGTGGACTGTACCATAGAGCGTTCCCGTCACGAAGAAGGTGCCCTTCGCTCCCCCGGCTGACAAGGTGTCAGCGAGCTTTTGAGTGTACTGATAGGGGCCATCATCGTATGCCAGAGCGAGCATTCCCGGCGAGGAGCATTTCGTGATGACTTGGCCAGCTGCAGGACCAGCTCGTTTCATCATCTGAATGGGGTCGAGGACTGGCACAGCACCAGCGTTTATCGCAAGGAGCGAAGCAGCCAATAACGACGAGAGATGCATGGTGAACAGAATACGGCCGGCAATCTGAGTAGTGAAAGGCTCTACATTGCACCCGGGTATCTTCTGATCTTAAATACACTTAGGAGTGGGTTTGTGGTGTTATTTAAACCTAGGCCGACACATTGACAAAGCTTGGGATTCTCTTGGCTCATACCCGGTAGATCAACTCTGTTTATCCGTGGAATCGGTAAGGCGAATTTGCATGTCCGGACCGAATACTCTTGGACCAAAGTCCTAATAATAAGAAAGCTAGGACGTCGATAGGCTCGTGATTCTGTTGCGACACGCATGTGGATCTAAGGAAATTGTCAGTAAGATCAATCATTGGTGGAAAGGACTAGCCCCTGACTAAATAGGTTACGGCCGCTGTGAAACGATGGAAAGTTCTTTTGAGGCTTAGAGTCGCCCCTTCATCCGACAATAATAACAGAAAGTGACGTTGTAGACTCATATCGAAATGGCCTGGCTTCCGCCGGCTAAATGAAAAGGCATGGAGAGGCCAAGATACAGACACGTGATCCAATTTCTAATGAGGCCGCACCTTAATGAGCAAATCCCATCCTGGAGAGGAGTTGCAGGCTCGTGATGCGATCATAATTCAAAGCCGGCATTCCAAGCTTCATCAGCCCACGCCCCGACTGCAAACACATCGCCAATGGCAGCCTTGACCAACCGAGATAACTTGCGACCTTCTGGGGAATTAAACCCTCCGAGGACCTTCCAAGCGACCTTTACAGCGATATGGCCAATTGAGTTGGAGTAGGCACCGGCCTCACGCTTCGTGAAGCTCTTTGTGTCAAGGCAATAGACAATCTCCATTGCAGCAGCATGCCGCATTGAACGATAATCGGTCGATGAATCCAATGGAAGCAGGATATCCGTGATAAATATGAGGGTGGCATTATACAACATCAGCAAAGTGGCCGAACCATGATTGGCGACCGTCAAGCGGCTTTTGGGTTGATTATCGGGGCCATCAACAACATTTGTCAATCGACCTGCATTCAGGCTAGCCCAGAGATCCCGCAAGCTTTTCAGTTCTTCCAGTAAAGATCTAGTCTCCTTAAGCAAGCGCTGACGAGATTCAGCCCCTCCTAACGAAAGAACCGTATTACGTTCGCTCAATAGCCGAGTACAGTCTGCCAGTACGTCAAATAGGCGATGTCGAAGGATCTCCCCTTTATTGGATTCTATGGACGGCGAACGCTTCCACTCATCGCGAGAATATATTGAAGGGGTTGACATGGCCAATCCACCGAAAATCGAAGCTAGTCGCAGTCCTTGCGCTAAAACGAAAGAGTCCGAGCCTGAAGTTGAAGTAGGAGGCCCTCGAAGTTCAAGGATGCTCTCTAGGCCACGAATGTGCCTTAGGAAATGGTTTTTGCCTGTGGGAAGAAAGATTTCCAGAAGCAGACAGGTGAAGACTGTCAATATTGTTTCGTCTGTGGTCTGAAGCTGGGGTTTGCTCAGGTGAATGTTTAGCTGTCGCAGAGTTGATCCGTAGAGTTGGTAACCGTTGGTCGTAATCTTCGGTTGATGGTGTTGGCTTCCATAGAACGTAACGGCTAGGCTCACTACAGCATTTCGAAGGAGGGCAAGACCCGGTGTTTCGCTGACACTTGTGCTTTGAGTATCAAGCTGAACCATATCACACGCGAGCGCGACCGGCCCTCCTTTAAAGAGTACTTTACGGGTATAAGAGATGTATATATTTTCCTCGAAAGCGGTAAGGGAAATGTTTGGGCTGATGGAAGAGCTGTACCGAACCAATTGGCTTTCTGTTGGAGAGGTAGTTACTGGACGGTTGGAAGTATGCCGTAAAGGCAAGGCTGCATTTTGGTTGATCCATGTGGCGTCTTTTGGGCCATTGCAATCAATCCCACGCTTTGTGCAGCGATTACATACCGGCCGAGTCTCATCTGAGACTGGTTAGCTCTCAAGATACCCACCGCTACTGGCTACTCACCACACTTGACGCGCCGGCGACGACACTGTTCACAACCGCGCGAGCGTCCACCCCGGCTCACCATGTTACCGTGTTCATTCAAGCAGGAACAGTAGTGGTGTCTTCGTGGAGAATAATGCGAGCCTGATGGTCTACGCGTCAAAGTCTGGGAAGCCAGGAAGGATCCCGATCGGAGTTAAGGAATAGCCGATACTGCAAAAGAACCGCTAAACCTGTTTCGGCGCTTTTCACGAACTTCTGATCCAAGCGCCCCCTTGTAGTTTCTTCACATCCCAACCACCAAGACGGATCTGTTCAGAGCACCCACCGCTCATCCATCTGATTTGCTCTCTTTTTCCAAATGTTCGGAGAGCGCGCACAGTACTGTAACATTGCATTGCTAGGATGATGAAAGGGATCTAGATGGCTCCTTCTCAGGTGGAAGCGGTTAGGTAGTATTTCGAATGCGTGGATATATAAAAGCCCCCTCCTGTGAAGGAGGAGGCTTCTAATCTTCTTCCTGTTCACTCCCTTCGATTTTCCTGCACCTTCTAGATCTAGTACAATGTCCAAACTCTCTATCACCAACGTTCGCATCTTCGATGGTGAGAAGATCATCAAAGAGCGAGGGATAGTCACCATCGACGAGAATGGATTGCTTACAGACGATCCTTCTGACTCAGTCTTCGACGCTACCGGCATGACGATCCTTCCTGGTCTTTGGGATACCCACGTTCATCTGTCTGATCCAACTCCGAGGACAATCGAAAACAGTATTCCAATTCTGCGGAACATGGTGAAATGTGGAATTACCACTGCCATTGACACTGGAAATATGAGTCAAGAGCAGTATGACTTTATCCGAAGCCGCCAAGAGTTACCTGATGTCCGGTATGTGGGTAACTTCGCAACATCAACCGGTGCTACGCATAGCAAATTCCGCATGGCAAACTCGGAGAGCATTGTGGACACCGTTAATGCCGCCACTACTTTTGTTTCACAGCGCGTGAAGCAAGGCGCTGACTACATCAAGATTGTGGCGGACGTTCCGGGACCGACTCAAGAGATCATTGACCAGTTATCCAAGGAGGCTCAAAGTCATGAGAAGCCGGTTATAGTTCACTCTGCAATCAAAGCCGCATTCGACATGGCATTGGAAGCTGAGCCCAGCGTCCATGTCATCACCCATGTTCCAATGGATGAGCCAATCACACAAGAGGCAGCCTGCAAGGCGGCCGAGGGAGATATAATTTCTGTGCCCACGCTGGTTTTGTCGGAGGCGGTCTGCAAAGCCAACTATAAACCGCATTATAAGTTCTCTGTGGCGATGGAGTCCATTAAGCAGCTGTACCGCGCCGGCGTAACGATTCTTGTCGGCACTGACTCTAATGCGAGCTCAATAGGAGTCAAGCACGGGGAGGCTCTCTTCCGCGAAATGGAGTTGCTAGCTGAAGCTGGAATGAAGCCAATCGAGATTCTGAATGCTGCCACTCAACTGTCAGCAAAGTGCTTTAACATTCTGGATCGTGGCGCTATTGCGCCCGGAAAGCGAGCCGATTTGGTACTTGTAGATGGCGACCCAACGGAGGACTTGCAGGCTCTGAGAAAGGTGAAGAAGGTCTGGAAGGCAGGGCAAGAAATATATTCTGCGTAGCAGAATTCCTTATGGAGAGAGCAACCCCATCGTGGGGCAAATCCAGCGTATGTGACAGTTGGTGACGACAATCCTGGTAGCGCAGCTATGAGCAGGAAATACTGGAATGCCTTCTTCGTCTTACAAGGGCTACATTCAGGGTGCTAGATAGCAAAACAAAGGTGACGATTGATTCTCTGACTCGGTGCGCGCTTCGCTCCTCGCATCCAAGATGTAAGCGGCTATACAGCCTAAGTATTAAGCAGCGATAAGACCAATTTCCGGCGAATGTGGCGGTGCATGTGGCGAAAGCTTCAACCAAGCAACGCACAAGTAAAGTGAAGCAAGGCGTCGGGGTCTTGGCATGACGATTCCCACGGATCAACGTGTTGATTGTGGCAATCTTTGCTCCTCTCGGTTGGCTTAGCCCTTGGCAGTAGCGCACACTGAACCAGGCTGCGCGCCCGTTACCTTGCGTGGCTCCCCTAGTACTTTGTACTCGCCTTTGCTGCACAGATACAACACCACCATCGATGGGAGAATCTGACGACCCTTCCTTATTCCACAGTGTCGAGTCTAAGGCGAAAGTGCTTGGCTTGACTCGACGTGATAAGCATCCCGCCGAACTATTCCTCCCAACACACTCCCGTACCATCTATGGAACCAGCCCCACGCGCTCTACCGTCCCCCCCACAAACGCCTTCTCCGAGAAGTCAGTCGGCAGCAATGCCCCGGAACAACGCGACCGCGCACCTAACCGCAACAATGTCGCCGACAAGGAGTCCACCTCTCCGCCTCCCCCAGCTCCTCCTCCGCTCAATGCCGAGGCAGCGGGAGAGACACCTTCCCCCGTAGCACCAGAACCAAAACCTCCCATGTTCACTCGCATGAAAAATGGCACTGTCCGTTTTGGGAAACACACAAAAGATGCCTTACTCCACAGCTGGGTTAATGTGCTCTTGGTATGTTGAGCTTGGTGTTAAGTCCGGCTATCTTTCGCTACGGAACTAACGGGGTGCCCAGATATTTGTCCCCATCGGTATTGCCGTTCATCCCGCAGGCCTCTCCCCAGAAATTGTCTTCTCCATGAATGCTATTGCTATCATTCCTTTGGCTGGTTTGCTGGCGCATGCTACCGAAGCTGTTGCGGCTCGGCTTGGAGATACGCTTGGGGCCCTGCTGAACGTCTCTTTCGGAAATGCCGTCGAGTTGATCCTGTTCATCATCCTGCTTGCTGGCAACCAGGTCCGGGTCGTCCAGGCAGCATTGCTTGGGTCTATCCTTGCAAATCTCCTGTTGATTTTAGGAATGGCATTTCTGCTCGGCGGTTTGCGCTATCAGGAGCAGGTGAGTCCGAGACGCCGAAGTGACGCCGAAACGACGCTGAAATCGTGACATCACTAATCAGATTATTAGATATACAACAGCACCGTTACCCAAATGAGTGCGTGTATGCTCAGCCTGGCTGTCATGAGTTTGCTATTACCAACAGCATTCCACTCGGCCTTTTCAAGTTATTCAACGGCTGACCTTCAGACATTACGTGTCAGCCGTGGCACAAGTGTGATCCTTTTAGTAGTCTACGTTCTCTATTTACTGTTCCAGCTAAAGAGCCATGCCTACATGTACGCTAGGTAAGTGGGCGCAACCATTCCTTATGCAATGCGAGCATCATTGAGTTAACAAGCCGCAAGTACACCCCAGCATATCATTGACGAGGAATCTCACCCTGGTGTCCTAGCGGATATCCTAAATTCTTCGAGCTCGTCAGATTCTTCCTCGGACTCCAGCAGCACAGACAGCGACAGCTCGGCTGGTTCGCATACGACTGCAAAGAGGATTAGACGCGCTTTCCGAAACCGGAAACGCCGTAAGTCCAGTGCAAGCTCTAAGGACACCCCTTCAGCACCCTCTGTAATGAGCTCACCTTCTGTTGAGAAACACAACAATTATTTTGAATCTCGCAATGGCGCTGACTACGAAAACATCTCTAACTCCAACCCCATGTCTCGTACAGGATCCATTTTGGGCGCTATCTTGAGCGGAGATGAAGCCGATACCGACGAACTTTCTCACGCTCCGCACGTTCGTGACTTTGAAGCAGGTACATCGATCTCCCCACCCGTTGGCAGGCGTGAAAAGCGAAAATCGAAGCACAAGAAGAAGCACCGAAAACATAGGCGCCTTGATGTGGAGAAAGACGAAAATGGTCCCCGCCCATCGTCGCGCGGGGAGGACAACTCACCGAGGGTTGCTTTTGCTGATGAGGTTCAGCAGGCAGAAGTCGCGCCAGCACCAAAGCGACCTTTCGTTCTCCGGCCGGCTTTGCCATCGCTGCTTTCAAACAATGTATTCAACAACCCTCAAAATCCTCCACCACCCACTGGCTCTCCTGCCCTCAGCAACATTCGCATGGCAGGACCTAGAACGCTGCGCCGCACAACCTCTCTGCCTGATCGCATCAATCGTGTCGGTTCTCAATCAAGTTACAATAACCGGCCTACCCTCTCACATCACGCCACTCGAACCCCAACCGTCGTGCAATCCGAGGTAGAGGAAGAAGAATCCCCTGTGATGTCTCGCACTGCGGCGATTATGATGCTACTTCTTAGCACTGGATTAGTTGCCATTTGTGCTGACTTCATGAGCGACGCCATTGAGCCTATGGTTGAAAAGACTGGCATCAGCCAAGCTTTCATCGGTCTGATCATCCTCCCCATTGTTGGAAATGCAGCCGAGCACGTTACCGCTGTCACAGTCGCCGCAAAGAATAAAATGGATCTTGCTATCGGCGTTGCAGTTGGTTCTTCCATCCAAATTGG
This sequence comes from Lindgomyces ingoldianus, assembly GCF_010093535.1. Lineage (NCBI taxonomy): Eukaryota > Fungi > Ascomycota > Dothideomycetes > Pleosporales > Lindgomycetaceae > Lindgomyces > Lindgomyces ingoldianus. The sequence goes on along the minus strand of NW_022985163.1, from coordinate 603,465 downwards.
TATGTTTCCTCTTCTTCCCGGCTTTGCTTGAAACTAATGTTCTCAGCAATCTTCGTCACACCCTTCATCGTCATCCTTGGTTGGATCATGGGCAAAGAGATGTCACTCTATTTCAACATCTTCGAGACTGTGTCACTCTTTGTCACAGCCTTTGTCGTGAACTTTCTTGTCCTCGACGGTAGAAGTAACTACCTCGAAGGAAGCTTACTAATTGCTGCGTATATTATCATTGCCGTAGCCAGCTTCTTCTACCCTGATGGTTGTGATGCATCACAAATTGGAGGACAGGAGGGTTCGTGCTAGGTACATCTCGCTACTAGGTCTAAAGTCTGTAAGGGATTGACTTGGTTAACGAGTTCAATTGCGAACAGAAATTTCATGTGTATGAGAGAATGGGAGGAATCTTGCGTAGGACTACTGAGTGCTTGATGATTGTTTGCTTTACGATGAAGTGGACAGTCGTTACAGATGTATAGCTTGTCACAACTTTAAGACGGGAAATGATACTGGTGGAACGGATTGCGTCCTTTGTTGGTCCATGATGTTCCAAGCTGATCATCTTCTCTTTCTCACCCGCAATGTCATGTCATGCGAAATTCGCGAGAAATTCACGTACCTACGCGTCATCCACCTACACTAGGCACGCTTCAAGGTTGTTTTCATCAGACCACATTGTCCCTCCTCTATAGTCCACTTCAACCCTCTCCTTAAGCTTCAAATTTATACCCCTAGCTGCGCCAATATCTTACCACGTACTCATCTCGACGAGCACCCTTTCCTTACTACTTAAACAGAATTTATCCTATACATGCGCTTGCCAATACAGCTCCCAAGTTGCTTCGCACACGTCTCTCATTGCAGAATACGTCTTGCAAAACAACCTATTTTCCTTCACAGCACATTCTAGCCTAATTTTCGATCTAGTTCCCCTCCACTCCCACTCGCCGCGTGTCCCTGGCCTCGCCAACAGAACCATCACTATCTTATCCATTCCTACCCAGGTCTGCTCAGAAAGCACTGCGCGCACCTTTCTGCCCTTCAAAGCCCCTTCTTCTCGTCCTCACTCTTCGCCCCTAATTTGGAAAGTGTTTGAGACTGGTGAGAGAGATGGTTGAGAGCGCCGGGACGGTTGGGGGACTGGGGGAATAGAGGAACACAATCAGGAGTAGGGGATTAGAGTGAGTGATTAGACGATTGCTAGATGGCCGGTTTAGTGGGGATAGAGGTATGTTGCTGATTTATCTTTTCTTGACAGCACTTTACAAGTAATTTCTAAAGGATACAAACTTACCAACAATCCTCCAACTGCACTGACGCAACGTACTTCCCCTCCCTGCTCGTTTACCCTTACACTTCTTTACAAATTATCATAAATATATCCCATACAACCAGCCACACAAGTAAAGAAATTTGTCTCGAAGAAGCCGTCCACGCATACCCCATCACCCACACCTCCTCTCTCTGGTGCGAACGTTATCAACCCGACCCCTTACTGCTTGTACCCAACGCGCAGCAGAACCTCAAATCTTCGCCGTAGCTGCTGATGGACCCCAGAGGGGCGGGGGAATTCTATTCCTGTGGTTTTTTTTTCTGTGAGTTGGGGTAGTGGGTTGTCAGCCTGGGATTCCGGAACGCAAATCGTTTTTGGGACATGTAAATGGGGCGCTAGGGGAGTTGGAGATCGTGGGGTATATGGAGATGAGAGTGGTGTCAAAGGCAGTAGTTTAGCGTGAGTTACAGGATATCTCGAGTAATAGGGTGCTGTGGGGGAGATTGAGGGATTGGTGTAAAGAGGGGAGAGAGAGAAGGAAGGATGGTGTGATGGGATGATCGATAAAATGAATGGTATGGATTATGATTGGATATAAGTCATTGAAGATTGGTCGTTGCAATGTAAAGGGAGTGTCTGTAGGTGAGTCGTTGTAAGGCCGATACTCTTAGGGTCTTTGGCATTTCTGAAGACCTTCCCGTCATTCCATCTTAGGTTGTCTCCCTAATATTATAGACAGAATTTCCCTGGGAGACGTGAGCGAAGCTACTGATTCAAAAGTTCTATTTCAATGAAGTTGAAAGAGGGGGTTCTTAAGAGGGAGTCCTGAAGAGGGAACCGCCATGTGCACAACTTCTGCCCTTCGATCCAGCAAGCTATATATTTAATCAGAAAAGTCATTAGGGGCCTGATCTCTCCAACGATCGAGCTCGACTTTAAATGCAACCTCGCACGTTTTCTTACCCACCAAGATCCGCCTAAGATTCCAGCTTACTTCCATTCCGGACCCATCTACGCCTTCTTATATAGAGCTCCATGCCTCCCAGTCACCGAGTCATTTAAGACCTTGTGAGCCTGCTGAAGAAGCTCTGTCTGCTTCTCCTGACCTTCAAACACTGCAAACAAGTCAGTTTTTCTCAGTTCGCACATCTCGGTTCTAATCCACTCACAGAACGTCAATTCCTCCAGGGTTCTGCCGTAGGTCTCAGGAAACATGAAGTAAATAAAGGCAACCTCAAGAACTAACCAACAAACGTACACCAGTAGGTACTTCCAATCCGCGTTTTGAAGTCCAATTGGATTAACAAAACTTCCTGTTCACTGTCAGCTTCGCTCTCTAGTTTCTCCCCTGTTGTATGGTCCGGACGGACCTAGCATGTGAACTTCCCGGATAGCTTACCAAACATGACAGCTGTCCGGCCGAATAGCTGGAACCAACTCAACCCCTTCGTCCTAACATAGTACGGAAATAGCTCAACAAGATAAACATACGTCAGCGCATTATACCCCAAACAATATGCCGGACTATACAAAAAAATCATAACCAACACTGCATACCCACTCTCCTTACTCCCCGTAATCCGATTCCTAGCCTGGCAAATCGTCCACACGGTATATACAACCACCAAACTGCACGCACATAGCAGATACATCCTACGTCGTGGGAACCTTGGGGAGATGTTGGCCATGATGATACCGATGACGAAGCCCCAGGCTTGAGTACCAACATTGTAGCGGACTTGGGTATGCGAGTCGCGGATGCCGATTTTTTCGAGGATAGGGACGAGGTATTGCGAGATGAGATTGTTTCCGGAGAATTGTACGAAGAGACCTAGCATGGCAGCGATTAGGGAGCGACGACGCATCCCCGAGGTTTGGAAGAGTTCGGCCCAGCCGCGGCGGCGGGATTCGTTTTCGAGTTTTAGCGCGTTTTGGATTTCGGCGAATTCAACGTGGGGAAGTCTAGTTGGAGTTAGATGTGTATGATACATGGTGGTTGGGAGAAACGGGGCCTAAACTTACTCGGCAGATGCATCGCCTTCAGCATGATATTTGATCAATATTTCAAGCGCCTCCTCGGACCGATCTTTCGAGATCAACCAACGTGGACTCTCCGGTACCGTAAATGCAAAGGCAATTTGAATAACCGACGGTAAGGCCTGCAGTAAACTAGGCAGTCTCCAACTCCAATCATTTTTTATCAAGAGCGTGCGAACGACTATCCCAGCGCCGATAGTTGCCCCGATCCCATAAAAAGCATTGAACAAAGATCCAAGGAACGCTCTTTCCTTAGGATGCCCAAGCTCTCCAAGAAGAGCAGCACCGCCGACGATGGCGTAAACAATACCGTGGCCGAGAAAAATGCGGGAGAAGACGAACATCGCCACTGTCATATTTCAGCACGGATGCATACATACACCTCCAAAACGGAGTTACTGTAGTATAAAGTACGGAGCTTACAGTTTACGCTCAGCCCCTGCATAATACTCCCAATAAGCATCACCACACTCCCAAACACAATACTCCATCTACGCCCAACATGGTCCGACACAATCGAAATAAAAGGGATACTAGTAAGCGCGCCGAGGTTGTAGCAAGCGACTAGAAGACCAAGTTGCCCGCCTTTTGGATGGCTGAAGTACTCTTTCCAGTAGCTGAGCGCTTGCATACCGTTCATCATAGACGAGTCGAAACCCGAGGTTGATTCGATGAAGAGGCAGAACGGGACGAGACAGAAGTACAGGCGACGGAGGTTGGGTTTGAGGAACCAGTGTGTCGTGTCATCTTTGATGAGATTCTGGATTAGGAATTCTGGAGATGTGGCTTCCGGACCCATGATCGAATAAATGGATGGAAGAAGGAGAGAAACTCCCGGTCAAAGGTGGATGGAAGTGCTAGGTGCAGTACATCTCAGGTATCTGGGGGCATGAAGCTGTACGTATAAGTATATACACGCTCTCCATCGCACCCCAAGGCCTCCTTCCAATCAAGATTCCGGTACATCTTACAGTGAGAACTGAACCGATCCAGGTGAATGGAATTCTGGTTACCAACGACCGCGATCGTTGTTTGCCCAGCCTTGGCCAGAGGGGGGTCGGTAAAATTCCGGAATTATGGATGCATGGTCGACTCGAGATTTTCCACAAATCTCACAATATCTTAGAGAATGAAGCTTTGATAGATCCCGGCACAGATGCGGGGTGATGGCGCGGTGCGCTCTGGAGATGGAAATTGGGTATTTCCATAATGTGATTTGAAGGAGAGAACAAGAACAGTCATAAGAGGGTAAAGCGTCGATGAGGGAAGAATGAAAGGAGGAAGTACGACTATAACAGAACTCGCCATTAAATCGAAGATGCCTACCTAAAGACCAACACTAAGTACTTCGCTGGTTCAAATGCTGAAGTTCTGTGGATCTCAAGGAGATATACTTATTAATACATCACCGTCCCACACCACACTAGTCCATTTAGCCACAGTCCGCGCCGAATAAGGAGGTTTATCCGCCTGGGGTAACTTTGATTCCCCAGACTGACATCAGCATGATGCGCATCGAATGGCAAGTGCCTTACCATCGAATCGCAGCAGTATAGAGTCACGTCGGGCCAGAAGGTATATCAAAACTTAGCGAGATATTCCGTATGTGGGGTTATGTTTGAACAAGGTCTTGTGAAAGTATTATAGACCCAGTGTATCTGTATATACAAAGGAAGACACCATTATTCATACACAGAACGCTATCCAGCAGACACTTCTGAGACCTATTAATTTCCGTTCAATGCGCCATTTCGTAGATCGTTCCAGCGATAGTTATTCCATACCCTCATTTCTCACAACTCCAAAAAGCGGCACTGAACTATCACTCACGCCCTGGACTCTATCAAAGACTCCATTATTCATATCTGCTTCTCCTTGTACTCGGGGAGTGCCCAGCGCTGGGGTATTACTCGGCCAAGCCCACAGCGCGTCAAAATCAATATGTTCGTCTGGTCCACTGCCTTCTTCAGAGTACATACTCGGCGCCCTAGCCGCATCGAGCGCAGAGAGGTCGAGGACGTTTGAGAGTGGCGGAGGTTTCGAAAGAGGATTCAGGGTGAATTGTTCGGAGGGGGTTGTTGTCGCCGGGGGATTATGGACAGGCGAGAGGTGGGAGATGGAAACGGACGGCGTTGGCTGAGACTCGGATTGGTAATTATGGCCCATATCGTTCGGTAATGGAGTTGTTTGCATCCCAGGGTAAATGTGGACTGGGACTTGGTGAAGGCGAGGTGTTGCGTTTAGCTGGTCCGATCCCATGCTGTTTGGAGTCTGGTGTTGATTTGAGATTGGGACGCCGTAAAGCTGGGATGATATACTTGGAAGATTGATGACCTCTGGCTGATTTTGTTTCCGTCTCAATCGCTGTGCGGCAACGACGTCGCGGAAAGCAGTCAAGATATACACCAGACGGCTCGCTTGCTGATCACTTTCAGCGCAATAGCTCATGATATTGATGGAATTGAGAATGCAAGTATCTGATGCGTCGACTCGATACAGGGCCGCAAACTCATTCGACAGAATGACAAGCGCGGCAGCGAAGAGAAAGTAGATGACGGCAGGATTACGGCGTGAAAGATATCCAGCATCAAAGGCATTTTGAGCCAGAAGGATGGTGTGGGTGGATGCGATGACACACGCTTCACTAAACTTCTCCATACGGGAGAATGGCCTTTGCCCTTTATGTCCAGTTGTCGCTTGGTTGGCTTGTCGTTGAGTTTCGAGATTTAAGATGTAGAGGAAGAAGGGCCTTGTGAGCAAAATGATGGAATGACAGTAGAAGAGGTTTACATGCAGAATAGCAACTCCTTGACTAGGACTGGCATTAGCAGCCTGGCGCCAGTGGAGGATCGAAGGTAAAGCGCGAGGCCATGTCTTGCAGATATCAGCAATTTCTTGCGCGAGCCTAGTGCTGATCTTGCGCTGTTGGTAGACCTTTCTGAGGATCAAGCCAATGACAGAACAACTCCTGACTGCAGCTTCCAGTGCGCAATCTCCGGTCTCATTGAAAGTTGCCTTTGGGGGGAAATTGGCATTGAACGGAGCCTCTAGAGGCGGGTCAGCAGGCCGAAGTGTGTCGCCAGAACAATCGTCTTCTGAGATTGCTGTCGGACGGCCCAGCGAACAGGATAAGAGGCGATCGACAACAAATATCGAGCGCCATAAGTTCTTGCGCTGCAATTGCTCCTCTTGGCTAAATATCACCATTGTTTCTTCCCTATGGAGACCAAGAGCGTGGGCAGATCGGGCTGCCATGCCTAATAGGGCGAATGCGGTATTGCGCTTTGACTTGGCAAGCATGTATACAGACATGAGGAGCAGCGCTTGAATAGACCAGAAGTCCTCCTCTTCAAATCCTGTAAGAGGATCATTTAAACTCTTTGCGTTCAGGTAGAAGACCTCGGCTCTGTCTAGGTGCTCGCTCCTCAATTTCTCTATAACAAGTGCTTCGTCGCTTCCAGAAAGAGGTGTGGCCATTGTGAGCCCGATTGCGAACACCAAATTCAACAGGCAAAGCCACGAAGGCTCCGTAGAAAGAGGGTCAGAATAGCATCTTTCAAGGTCTTCCAGGAACTTCTGGCGGTCAAAGACTTGGAGAAATCCATGGGTGTTGATGAAGAACGCGTCGACAAGGACTCGGGCGGTTCTCTTATCGGGGAGGAGATGCGTGTGCCGAGCACCGGCTGGAAGCGAGAATTGGCCTTCGACAATCTTGTGACGGCGAGGGTCGTTGGTAAATGGTGATGTGCCAGCGACATTCTCTACCATCATCCGGAGCAATTGCAGGAACGAGAGCGTCGCGGAGTCACCAACATATACTAGATATAGTTAGCTAAATACATAGCTCAAAGTCGAAGCAGACGGGAAGAGTGATGAGAGGTACAGCTGGCACCGTGAAGGATAAAGGCAACGCGACAAAGCAATAAGCCAGGCAATACCATTATCTTTTCTCTTGGCAACCGTTGTAACAAGGCTACAGCGTGAGGCTTTAGCACCCTCCATCGCGAGAAGTTGAGATCTTAGTTTGCTAGTGGCTGCTGCAATTACAACTTGATGCCCTCTTGAAAGCTGGTGTGAGCCTCAACTTCGACACACCATTGCAATGCAAGAAAATGCGCCTAATCCGGTAAAATAAACGTAAACGGCGCTATTGCAAATAACCACTACGACCCGCATAAGCGATGTATGACGTGCAGCTACATGCATATCGCCCACATTACGCATTTTTACGCGAATGGAGAAGATATTGGATGTGATGGAGAAGGCGAACAGAGATTGAAGCAATATGGAAATAGAAAACCTACGCAATCTGCCGGTAGGGTCTTGCAGCATCCTGCTCTGTGTGTAGACAACGGCTTCTTCATCCTGTCCACTCTGCACAGTTGTCTCACGTGACATTAGTGTTTGCTGTTCTTCTGCCGGCTGACCAGTAGCAAATTGCTGCAGTGATCTGGCTGCGGCCTCCACAGTCGGCCTCTCATCCGGGGGTTGGAACGAGTTCTCCTCATGTTTGACGCTCAAAGGATTCGATCTGGACTCAGGTGCAGAGAAGTTGGAGTGCTGATGGGCCAACGAAGGTCCTTGGGACCGGCGCGGGAGGGGTGAATGCGCCGGCAGACCATTTGTAGGGGTGTTTGACGCCGAAAGGTCAGTTCCCCCTTGATTATCATGGTCACCGTCGTTGAGCGCTCGCTTCTTTGCCGGTCTGTCATCAGACGGCGAATGCGCATCTCGCTCGGCATAGATGCAGGTGAACTTTCGCTACACAGAGTAAGCGATGACGATAGAGTGGCGTTGCTTATGATGAATGCTACCTTTTCACACGTGTTGCACGGACAAAGACCGTTGCACTTCGAATCCGTCAGTCTGCATTCCCAACATGGGCGGTTTGGGTAACGTCGCACCCAACATCCACCAAGGGTTGTTGAGACATGCGGATTAGGAAATCTCAGGGGTAGGGAATCGAATGCCAATCAGGCAAGAAGCCAACACGGAGTTGAGATGTGAATGCAGGCAGATTGAATTGAACGATGTTGAATGTTCAGAAATATCCGGCACCATGACCCGGAACAAGGCCATTGATATCACATCCGCATTCCTATATTTGGCGAGATGCATAGTTTTGATGAGACTAATATGAAAACGCACGTCAACTCGCCTTCTGCTTGCGCCGCTTGCAGCTCTCGCACGCTTGGGCGGTGCGCTGCCTTTGTTCTGGCGGCACCTTGGGCCGAGTCATGCCGAAGATGCTTTTTGCTGTGACACGGATTTAGGCACGGGTAGTGCTGTGGTGGAGGCAGTGGATGTTCTTCTTCCGAGTTGTCGGATGGCCCCGATACAGGGGTGATTCGAGAAATTGACACAAGCGTCGGATGAGGGAGAGGCAATCGAACAGGCGGGTGAGTGAGGCAGCAGTCATCAACACATGTGGAAGGGGGGTCGTGAGTGCAGAGCGATGTCGCGATCGACGAATGATCGCACAACAGAGTGAATTGATAATGGAGAAGTCCTGGTGGTGGTTGGCTCTCTCCAGGGCTGAAGCGCAAAGTGTGCACTGTGCAGCTCGTAAACAGGGCACGTGCCACAAGCCGAGGTGTCTGCAGCGTGCATCATCGGCAAGCGCACCCCTCACTTCTGCCACCGCCAGTCACGACAGCCAGACGACTCTGATCACTGCCTTTCAATTCACCCCAATCGTCCCAATCTAGGGCCGCCAGCCTTGCGCCTGGCTGCATCCGCAGTTCACAACAGTGCGATTAGCATCCGATTACATGAGGCTTGACCACAGGGCGCCGACGAGAAGGATGGGGCTAACGAACACTAGACGGCGGTCCGCAATGGGCTTCCAGTGCCAAATGCCTCCGCCGTCCCTCTATTTTCTTATAGTCCTCCTGCCCTTTCATCTCTTGCTTTCTCTCCCCAAGTCTCCTCTTTTGCCGGGTCTAGTTGTAACTCACGAAGATGACACCTTTTCTGGGAGTTGAGAACGGTTACACCAATGGAGCTACACCACACATCTCCCCACTACTGGAAGGCACCCAAGCAGCATTGAAGCATCTGCTCGCCCGATCAAACGGGCAACTCCCTGAAGAATGTCTACCACACATAGCAAACGTGGACTTCCAGACAGCCAACACCGGAAGCCCCTATTTTCCTAGTCCTCTCAAGCAGACTGAGGCAATCTCTGCTCTCAAAGCGGTGGAAGCAGGGGTTGCTGCCGCAATCGCAGACTTGTCAGTCGGGGGGAAAGAGAGGAATATCACTGTCGACCTCGAAAGAGCCTCTGCATTCCTCTTTTCAACATATCTCGCCACTGTTGGGGGCATGGACAAAGCTCACCCTAAAGTAAAGACACTGCTAAAAGGCAAGTATAGCCAGGCTGGGACTCCTGCTGTTCTAATCCCCCTCAGACACGGACCTGCTCAAAGCGCAGTCTATTCTCTACCGAAGATTGTCCGCCAATCTCTACGAGACGAAGAATCCCGGCGAATTTTTCCACCTGCATGGCTCCCTCGAGGCTACGAAAGCTCTGAACATGATTGGTCTCGAGGGGCATCGACCAGACCTAACCGATTACCATGAATGCATCAGGGTAATAGAAGATCATGTCAAGCAGTTCACAGCCGATCAGCTCGAGGAGATGAACGCCACCATCAAGCAGGCTGGCGTGACATGTCTGAAATGGGATGAGTTCCGGGCTACCCAACACGGTCAAGAGCTTCTTCGGCAGCCTCCGTGGAAGCTTGAAACACTTGAGACAGGGTCGCCACCTGTTCCTTTCCCGCGGGCACCCTCTCGCGCACCTAAACCGCAAATTCTATCGGGAGTTCGTGTCCTCGAACTGTGCCGCATCATTGCTGGGCCAGCCATTGGACGTGGCCTTGCTGAGTATGGCGCCGAAGTCATCAAGGTCACATCCCCTGAGTTATCCGACGTGCCATTCTTCCAAGTCGATGGTAATCTAGGGAAGCACACCACCAATCTCAATCTACGCAATCCCGAGCATCGAAAGACTTTCGAGGAATTATTACAGTCGGCGGATGTAGTTTTAGACGGCTACCGCCCTGGTTCCCTTATCCGCCTCGGATACGGCCCCCGGCAGATCCTCCAACTTACTAAGCATCGCCAACGTGGCATCGTGTACGTTGCCGAAAACTGCTTTGGACACGTTGGCCCCTGGTCATCGCGACCAGGCTGGCAGCAGATTGCTGATTGTGTGACTGGTGTTGCATGGTATCAAGGCCTTTCTATGGGACTGAATGAGCCTGTCGTACCACCGTTCCCAATGAGCGACTATGGCACTGGCTGCATGGGGACAATTGCTGCACTGGTAGGATTGTACAGGAGAGCAAAAGAGGGGGGTAGTTACTTTGGAGCCACGTCACTGTGTCAGTACGACATTTTCCTGCTCGAGCTTGGGGTCTACGACAAGGTGACGATGGCTCAATTAAGAGAGCAGCATGATGCCGAGTTCTTTCAATTGGCACATCATGATTCTGTAGATGAAGTAGGAAAGAGGGCGTTGAAAACAATGAGGCGAGTACATCCGGAGCTATTTGAGGAGCGCCATCTGCAGGAATGCTTCAGCCGGGGATTCAATGCGAACGTCCGAACAGTGAAGCCTGTCATTGATATCGAAGGGACGTGGAATGGTTTCCTACGTAGTTCAAGACCTAATGGATTCGACAGGCCGACTTGGGAAGGGTGGGAGGTGGATGAGGACATGCTCTTGGTATGAGTACGGATTAATGAAGTATAAAACATGACTTTCCCTATTTTTCTATTCATTCATGCTTTATCTATTTCTACCTCTCTCTCTCATTCTTCACGTAGCATTGCTATTAGCTCCTCGCTAAATAGTCTATGTTCCCATCTCATCAACCTGAAGAGATTATTCGCTGTTCACCTTTCCCCACAGTTCCCCGCCCCATCTGTCATTTAGGCATGTTTTTGCCGAGATGGAAAACTGGTACGTCTTCCGATTGCTCGTCTGCCACAACAATGCTCTGGTGGAGGCTAAGACTAGTGAGTCATCGTTCAAGGGTTCTCAGACGAACGTCCCACTCAGGCGGAGTGTGTCGGAAAATTTCATGGATACCAACACAGTGGTTTTATAATTCTGCTAGTCGAGGAACAAGTTCATGCGCGGATCTCCGCCCAGGGTATTTCTCATTACATTGCCTGCTTCGCTTGCTTAATCGTCGTGACCTCCAGTTCTAGTTGCCTGCCAGCCAACAACCGGCTTGTGTTAGCATCCGAAACTCCTAATCACTGTCAAAGGTGATATCCAAACAAGAACCAGCATCTCTTCCTCCGAAAAAGGAATTTCTTGAGTATCCTCCAGCAAATCATCCCACATCCGAGTGCGCCAACAAGTAGTGGTATCAACTGCCCCACTGACTCAACCTCATTCGTTCCAGAAATACTATTCGCTTTGATAAGGTACTCGATAGCGACGATTGAAACGACAATGAGACCCAACGATAGAAACAACAGAGATAACTCTACTCGTGGTGCCGGGGATCCAATCCTCTCATGTATTCCTTTTGTGTTCTTGCATCGCTGCAACATTGCCCAAAAGACGAAACCGAAGCAACAGACACACACTGCGAGGCTTCCGACGGAGACGACTTTACTGAATGTTCGGAAACGGCCATCGATTGCAGTGCCGCCAAAGAAAGCAACGACTTTGCATTCTGGCTGCAACATGCTTTCAATTCCGACGAACCAGAACCAGCACGAGTACGTCGAAAGTGCTGTGTAAAACGCAACACGGAAGGCGCCTGAAAAATGGGCGAAGTAACTGAGTCCATCTCCAGTAAGGCTCGAAAGTGCTCCTACTAGTAACCAGAGCGTGATCACGGGCTCGATGGGGTGAATCTGGGGTGAGGGGATAATGCAGAGCCCGAGGAAAATTGCAGACTGGACGAGAAGGTTGACAACACGAAGAGTTTGCTCTTCTTTCTGATCGAAGATTGTGACGAGGAGAGTGGCTATCCACTGCAGGTATAAGCCGATGCGGATCCCGGCGCCGTAGAGATCTTGGTTGCCTGGGAAAGCGCAGATCTGGGAGACTGCTGCCATGCTCTTGGATCAGACGGGTCGAATCGAAGTTTTCGACGAAGTGTGAGATGTCTGAAAATCCGGGAAATATTGTCGCGAAATATTAACGCCAACCTCGCAGTGGTTCGACAGAGCTTTTATGGATCTAGCATTGGTAAATGTTATTTTCACTGCTATGATTTCTCAGGGCTGAGCTGAGCCTCGCTCCTGTTTTCATGGACCCCACTAGGGATGTCGCTGAAAATTGCCGAACCGAGAACGCCACCGTACGCCACTGTATGGGGCGTGGCCTGTCTGTGTCACAACTTCAATCCCCATGCCTTCAGCTGATGGGGATTCGTTGTTCTGGCCACAGCCTCGTCAGAGGAGCGCGATGGAATATATATGAATGTAACATAATGCCGCGACCCCAACGAATGGATGCCGCTCTTCAGCTTTGCTCTAGTATTTCTTGCGTAGCAACTCTCAATCTTTATAGCGTGACACTTTCTTCCCCTCCTGTTCACTTCTTCCTGTCGCTTCTTGCATACAATTCTCTAGATATTTTACAATCCAACAATGCGCACTACAGAATGCCCCATCCAAGGAAACAATGACCTCTACGGCCTCGGTCTCCGCCTCGGCCTATATATTCAATTCATCTCCATCCTGATAACCCGCGGACTAAAAATGCGGTCTGCAGCCCTCCTCCGCAACTCCGCCTTCGTCTTCGTCCTTGCTTCCTTCAGCCTTCTCGCGCGCATGGTCAACCGCAAAGAAATCTACGCGCCGGAAGTGCAAATCATGATTTGGCTACTCATGCCACAGCTCAGCGGCGGTCTCGCTCCCTCAATGGCGCGACTGCATCCGCTGGCCACCAAGATCTGGATTCTGTTGATTAGCGGCATAGTATTCTTTTTAACTTGGTTTTGGTATCGTGGATTGGATTGGTTGCCAAAGACAGGGTGCAGAGATGACTATGTGTTCGTTTTTGCAAAGGTCAGCGTGTATCACTGGTTTCGCACCTTCTCCAAGGTCATATTTACGTTTTCGGCGATTCATGCGGGTTATGCGGCGCTAGTTAGTATGTATTATTCTTCTCTTGCCATCTAGATACTCTCCGGTCATTCCAAAGTGGTAGGGAATCTTGGAAGCGTGTAGGTGGGTGTAATAGCTAACGCCTTGTTCTAGCAATCTTCTTCTGGCGCATTCCTGATGAATCCCAAGAAGGCTCCGATTACTTGGTCTGGCTGATGGTCGTCGTCTGGCCAATCTCTATTGCGGGCTGCGAGATGACGTTGAAATGGAATCACGTCACGGACGTGTACACATTGCGTTCTCCTAGCCAACTTGTCCCGCTTATGCTGGGAGTGGGGCAGCTCGTGGATACGATTTACCGCGTAGTGCAGAGTAGGGTTAAGGATGAGGAGGACAGCGAAGAGGATGAAAATGATTGTAAGTTGATTTGCCATGGTAGTTTTTAGTGAAGGCTTGGGGGGCTAATGCTAAGTAGATGTTGCTTGTTCGCACAAGGTTGGAGGCGGGGGGAGGGATGTTGAGCTTACTCCTTTGCCTCCCTCTTGAATTGTCCATTAGCTGAGGGAGACATTCTATCCCTGGAGGGACACCTTGTAAGATGAGTTCGAGTGCGTGTGCAATAGATATTACATCTCTTGACACAATGGTAATAGTCAAATGGTGCTGGTCTAGCACATGACTCACATAAGCACACAACCACCCAAAGCACCAGCACAAGCGCTCTCCAACGCCTCCACCAAGAAACCACATTATCTTTTCCAGGAAGAAAAACCCGAGCTAGTGCTGTGGTAGACCAAAGCTCTATCTATAATACCATCGGTATCTGAATTTCACCAAAACCAGTTTCTCAGTAACTGGGTATGCATGCGTAAATCCGCACAGACTGTCTGTACACAAGAAAGTGCAGGCGTACTCATACTTCTAACAGTGGATGGATAGCGGGTGTGAGCAGCATCACATAGTGATAGACGGGCTCTAGCTCTGATATGGATTCCACTTGCGTTTCCGTTCCACTCTTTCCTATGATATGATAATATATGCTCGTCTTTCTTCACTTTCTATATTTCCTCATCATCGCTTGCTGAAATGACTATGGTGATTTCCATATGCTGAGATCATAGGGTTTCATGTCATCATGTCAGTCAGAATCTTGACTCCTCAGCTTCGCAGCAGTGATAGCTTTCTGAGAATCCACAGTTCATGCTTCCTAATGCTCAGAAGCATTAGCCCCAACACTGGATAGACACTCTGATTGCGTGTTGGAGATAAATCGTCATCATTGGTAATGGAGTGGTATCATACAAACACCAAACGCGATAGCGCCGGCCGGCCGTCATCGCAGCATAACATATCTGCATGCAATATCGCAAGCCAGACGGACCAAAACAAATCCCCGCCCAAGCACTATACATGCCATGCCTCGAGACCAGTTTATAATCCTCATCCGTCTCACCTCATCTCCAGACATCTTTGCCCCAGACCCTATCCAAACCAGCTCAGACCAAGCCCGTCATACGCTCCGCCAGCCAGTCAGCCAGTCATATCAACATCCCCAACTCACTCACTTCTCCACCATAACCTTCACCTCCTCCAAACCCCCAAGCATATCCCCCTCCAAACTCTCAAACTCCCACTCAACAATCCTCTCTAGCACCCTCGCCCCTAACTCCTCAAACGGCAGCCAATGCCCCCCCTTCTCAATCAACACAACCTTACTCCCCCTGACCAAATAATCCGCGATCCCATCCAACGCCAACCGCGGCGAAAACGCGGGATCCTGCTTCCCATACACAATCGTCGCCGGTGCTTTCAAAGATCCCTGCGGTCCGTCTTCGAAGAGTCCCGCGCCGGTGGAGGAACGGCGGGGATGCATGCCGTCGAGTTCAGATAGCGCGACGACGGTTTCGAGGGATTTTTCCCAGGGCGCGAGGATCAGGTTCTCGCGGTAGAAGCGGATTTTTTGGGACATGCCAAGGTCAGGGATGCGGGTGTAGACGGATTGGGGGTAGGTTTGTTGGGGTTTGTCGCTGTTGGTTAGGGATAATTTGGAAGTAGGAAATTGCCCAGGCCCAGGCCCGGTGCTCATAGCCATCCAATCTGCAGCTTCCTGCGTCGAGAGTGCGCGGTGGAATTTGCTGTCCGCAGTGAGCACGCCGGCCTGGACCCAGTGCAGCAGGCGCAGGAACCAGAAGTTTCCCATGCGGGCGAAGGCGTTGGCGATGGGGCCGGGGAGGTTGAGGATGAAGACGTAGAAGGAGCAGGCGGTTTGTAGGAGCACAGGTTGGAGGGTTGCGAAGGCGGTTTTGAGGAGGCGCGGGTTGAATGGCCAACGGAACCATGTGTGCAGCATTTGGCGCGCGGAGGCGATGGTGATTAGGATGTTGGAGTAGGTTTGTTGGGGCTAGGAGGTTGTTAGCTCTCTATCTCACACAACACACAAACTCTCTGCCTTGAACTTGAAGGGTTTAGGGATATGGCGCGTGAGACGTACGAGTACAGAGCTTGCAATGACCCACCGATCCGCTAATTGCGGTGCCTCGGCCGCCAGTCGGGCACCCACAATTCCACCCCAATCATGCGTGACAACAGCCATTTTACCTCCATCTGTGAGATACAACTCCCTCATCCCCAGCAGAAACCCCGCCATAGCCTCCAATATTGTTTCCGCATCGTATTTCTGAAGGCTATCACTACCTCCGTACCCTGGAAGGTCCACAGCGACGAGGATATGGTTTTGGAGTGCGGGGGAGGAGAGGAGGGCGCGCCAGAGAGCGAAGGAGTCTGGAAAACCTAGACATCAACACAGTTAGCATGGTAACGTGGGAGGGGGGGGATGGAGGGGGTGTAGAGAAGAGGAGACGACCAAACTCACCATGGATAAACACAGCAACATTTGTCCCTTTCGCCCCTCCCACCGGCCCGTTAACAACATAATGCAACTTCACCCCGCTCTTCAGCATTAAGAACGCATGGCGGAACCCCGGAATCGGCTCGCTGGACAAATCCCAGTATTTCTTCTGGGCTGCAAGAACTAGCTGTCAGTATACATGATCTGATGGCAATGCCAGCACGAACATAAACAGGTCAATAAGCTCTTGGGCGAGGGTAAGACGCAGGAAGCTGAGTGCGTTAGGGGGTGAGCGGGTTTGGACATACCAATAGCAAGCTCCTTCCTCTCCTCTTCACTTATTCTCTTCGTAAACGCTCCGTCCCGCAGCCCCGCAATCGCGACCATGACGGCGAGATTCATGACGCCGTATGCGAAGCTAAAGCTCCGCCATGCGAGCTTTCCGATCATAGTGGGTGACCAAGGTCGATTTTCCCTCACAAAAGGGGTTATTGATTGTAAGTCGGGCAGTGTGTCAGTCGGCTTAGAAAGAGTTGTCCAGCAGTACGGATTAAAGCTTGGGAGTCAAGGGTCTAAGCTACCCCTCGGTTCGTTGGAGCTCGTATTCAGCCAGCCGTTTGGTTGAAGACGTGCAGCAGAGTCCAAGCACGGACACCCTCCAAGTAATTGAGAGAGAGTGTGTGTCTGTGTGTGTGAGAGAATGAGTGAGTGAGATATATATATAGAGAGAGAGAGAGAGATCTCTGAGAGATGGAAAGCGAACCTAGGAAGTCCGCGGTCGTTTACGCTTCCCTTTATCCCCTTCAGCCCAGCTTCCATGCCCGACCACATGGACAGGAGGGGCCACCGTGCGACCAACAATCACAGAAGTCACCTGGCATCTGTGCTCGCCGCGTTGGGCGGTGATACTAATTGGCCACTAAAACGCAGATCCATACTCGAATCAGTATCGCTGTTGATCTCGATCATCGCGTCCAAACGCAGATCTATTCTGCCTTTATGGTGATACGGTTTCATATGGGAGTTTTGTGTACCGTAGAATTTTTATTATTATTATTTTGTGTTTGTATGCGTTGCGAGCCCGGGAGCGTTTGGGGTATATGGCGGGGTTGAGTGTTGCGGTGTGCCGTCCATCGACGTCATTCATTCTAGCCTTTCAGTATCACACACACCTTCTCCCCCGGTGGCGATTTTCTAGCTAGGAAGCTGCTTGTACCTCAGACACCAATTGCCTCTCCTCCAGCTTCCGCTTCGGCTCTATACCCACAATCCTGCTCGGAATCCCTCCCTCTCTAGAGATCGTGATGGGGAAGAAGCAACGTACATGGGTTTGTTCGTAGGAGGGCAGGGTAAGCTATATGCCCGTCCCAAGCACAATCCCAATAGTTGAGAAAAACGTCCAAATGACACCCTGATGGATCAACTTCGGTGGACAATACCTATTGCCACGTGTCAGCGAAACCCTTACAACAGTATTTCTAGCCTTCTCAACCCTCCCTACCTCCCCCCGCCACACAGGTGTATGGGGAGGAAAAAATAAAAAGAAAGAAAGATGGAAAGACTCACAGATTCCCTGCTAGCCTCACAAACCCCGCCCAAAAAATCCAACTCCCCATCCAGGTGCTTATCAGCAGTACCGCCAAAGCTAGAAATATCCCCGTCGAACTCGCCTTCCCAAAATACTTGATCCTGCTCGAACAAACACTATACACAATAAACAGGCCCGCAAATATCAGAAACAATCCCCCGCCCACTAAATAGTACAACGCGCCCGAATACATCATCCTGGCTGCAGGCGGTAATGCCCAGTATGCGTCCGACGAGACCTTGTAGTAACCGTGGAGGGTTGCGAAATGCGCAGTTCGGCCCATCAGGTAGAGCGTTATGATTTGAAGTATGAATTCGCCGATGAATTGCGACATGAAGGCAGACCACCAGGGGAAGTCGCGGGAGCCGGAGAAGTAGCCGTGGCCGCGGGAGGTAGAAGGGGAGCGGGACGATTCCATCTCATCGTCGAGGACGCGGTGGTATGAGGTGTGAGAGGTGTCGTGGAGGGGTGGGTATAGTGTGGTGTTATGATAGTAGGGATAGTTGGGGTGTTGTGGGGGTGGGTGTGGATGTGTAAATAGTGGGGTTTGTGACGAGTACGATGTGAACGACGGGTTTGAGCTCTCATGCCACGATTGTTCATATGGATGCGACGTAGGCTGGTATTCATCTAAATTCGGCGTTGTTGGTTTGATCTTTTCCTTCTCCGGCCGATTCTTAGTACTCTTGAACGCAAATGCACCGAGCACGATCCAGCTTAGTCGTGGCCGAGCCACAAGGAATAGCATAAGCTCGGAAATCTTGAAATCTGCTGTATACCCCGTCGACTTCTTAATCAACAGCGCAATGAACGCATTTGCTGCTAGCTGTAGCCCAACGGGTAATATCCACATCCAGGTCCACGCCCTGCTTCCTCTTTTTCCAAAGAACCCGCAAGTGAGCTTTTTGACTACGAGACGGTGGCCGAAGAATACTGCGAGAAGACTAACCACTCCGTTGACGATAGCGAAAGTCCCTAGTAGGGAGGAGACTGAGGGGCATTTGTGGGTTGTTTGGTCAAGGGATTCGATTGTCCAGTCCCAGGGGAAGTATCTCAAACTGTCGTCCGAATCCTGTACCATGGCTGCAGGGAGAGAAAATGTCAAATATGTGTTTTCAAGGTTGAGACACGAGCCTGAAGCCGCTTCTAGTGCACATCGACGAGCGGACTAACAAATTAGAAATGTGAACCCTCCAAGCGAGCGACAGAAATTGACAGAATTCGCAAGACGGCGATAAGATATAAAAACACAAAAGGTAGGCTGCAAAGTTGCTAAATACATTTCGTATCAAAGAGGCTGAGCCAAAGTATGTGTGCCTTCCCGAAGCAGTTTCAGCCTTGCCTTGGAGTGCGGCTCCATAGCGTTCCTGAGCATCTTTCTTGCGCCACAATCCCCTGGAACCATCAATTTGCATGCGAAAGGTCTTCAGCTGAGTATTGGTGGCGCCTGTGGCCTCGCTATTCATGGACCCCTGGCGCTTCGGGCACGTGATGCGGGATGCGGGATGCGGGATGGACCAAAGGGCGGATAGCTCGAGTTCGGTTGTAGCGAGGCGTTTTGAAAATGGAGAATTTCCGGTGAAGAGAGCGATGCTCGGTTTTCTGTGGACAATTTGAGGGATACCACCCCTGCATTCAACTAGTAACCATGCTACACGAATCTGCCTCGATTTTGTGAAATTCGTTGTTGGCGCCTGGAGAAGGTGTGCAAGAAGCGTAAATGCTAAGACACTGTTGCTCCAGTGTTCGTGCCAAAGACAGGAACCGTCCCCTGTTCATGCTGGAATGAATATGATTTTCATCGGCCTTCAATACCCCACGGTCATGTTGAACGGGGTATCTCTCTCTCCTCCAAAGAAGATGAAGATGCATCGCCCTCTGGACCGTACCCTCCTTTCTTGCGCGACATCTTCGAGTCATCTCTTGCGATAGAACGCGATTTTCCGCAGCGCTTCTTGATATTATCCATCAAGGGGTATAACCGTTTCACAGCCAGCAAAAGCCAACCCTAATTCTTCCCCAAGCCCAGCAGATCTTAGCCGCTCTTCTTCTCCTTCTCCCTCTTAATCATCTCCACAACCTTAACTTCCGCACTCCTCTGCACTTCCAGATCCTCCAACTGCCTATTCACCGCCTCATTCTTCTTCACCGCTTCTTCTCTATCCCTCATCCGCTCCCGCACAATCTCCATCTTCTCGCGAATCTTCTCTTCCACAATGCGCTCGAGCTGGCCTGCGTCTTGGATCCCATTCTCTTGGATGAACTTCTGCGCGAAATCCGAAATAGATGACGGAGAGGGCCCGGGGCCGCCAGTGTGGTATCCATGTGGATGTGTGAGGAGAAGGCCTGGGACTGGAGAGGGGTGTGTGCGGAGGTGCGAGTAGAGCGGGACGGGGAGCGCGGTTGGTGGGATGTGCGGGGCGTCATCGGAAGGGTTGAGATGGGCTGGCTTATCTGATGGATAGAGTATTGCTTGCATCAGTTGGTTTTCGAAGGCCTCGTCGTACTGGGCTGTGGCGGGGGAGTAGTCGATGGTTGGGCATTTGGGTTCGGGGTCTTCGCCGGGGGTTGGGGGCGCGTTGGGCATGGGAATATCTGCCATGATAGATTCCCGGTAACAGTAAAGATAGAAGGTGCTGTATGAGTGAATTCTGAGCACTGAAGCGAGGCGCTTCTCGAGCAAATATGTTGTGTTGTGCGGAGCTAGAGCTTTCATCGGAAATCGGAAATGCCATATTTACGGCTGCCAAGCTTAGCTCCTCCAACGTCAACTTCGCTTCCAACGCCTTTCGACACCCTCTTCACCTCAACTCCAACCGATCGCAACCCTCTTCACCTCCTCTCCTTCCTCCATTATGGCAGACAAACTCCGCGCACAACAACAGCTCGAAAACCTGCAAGCAAAATACATCGGCACCGGCCACGCCGACACCACCAAATTCGAATGGACGTCTAACATCGCCCGCGACTCCCTTGCGTCCTACATCGGCCATCCCCCGATGCTACAGTACATGGCTATTGGCACAGGACAACCGCGCGAGAAGATGCGCATACAGTTGCTGGAGAGAATGATACAGCCTGTGGGACCACCGCCGAAGGTATGTTATTTGCGACCTGAGTTGGTGATGGTAGGTGTTTTGGGTTTGAGACTCTGTGCTGATTTGGTGATAGGAACAGGATTGATGATGAGAGAGCGAGGTTTTGAGAATGGGCTTAGAAGGTGAATGTCAGAATGGAGAGACTTTGGGCGTGGTGCGAAATCCCAGCGCCGGAATTGGAGGCGTAACAAGAGGTCGATTCTTGCCGTCATTCTGAGGACAAAGTTCCTCTTCAGACAGCAGCTTCAAAGGCTTTGAACACAATGCTCAGATCAGAAGCGCTCTACCAAGCAGTCTCAGATCGGGCTTGAGGGGACGAAGCCATCCATGCTCCTTTCTAATATGCTATGCCGTGTCAACCTGTAGTGACGGTCCTCCTAAATGTAGGATAGCTCGGCTTTCTCGCTCCAGATACATGATACCTAGTTCATCTTACTCGCTATCGCTTGCACTCCCCGTCGGTCCATCATCATCATCCTCCTCCACCACATCCCCACTCGCTGTCATCGCGAACTCACCCTTTTGTAACATACTCCTTAATTCAGTGTTCCTCGGATCCACCAGCTCGACCGGCTTCAGTTTCGCCTTGTTTCGTATCCTGGGATCGCAGCCTGCGTCGAGCAGGATGTCGACGATGGCGTGGCCTGCAGACGCCCATTCGGATTTGTCGAGAGAGTTGACGTAGCGAACAGCTTTGTGGAGGGGAGTGTCAAGCTCCATGCGGTCGAGTTCATCGATTTCGAGGCCTTCTTGGTCGAGGAGGATGTCTAGGACTTCGTCTATCTCAAGTATTAGCCAGCTGGACGAATGCCGAATTCGAAGCCGACGCTACTGCTGTTGACTCAGTCTAGAACCCATGCCGCGTGGCCACAGGCCCTGCCCTTGTGTGTCGGATGTATTTGTATATAAAGAGCGGGCACATACAGCTTCCATAGGTTGCGGCCAGATGTAAGCAGCCATTGCCCACGCCATCAAATGCCTTGTTCAACGTTTCGGCGACATACTCGGTCGGCTTCTTCCCAGCTTTCGGGGCCGCAGAAACTAGGTCTGCTATTGTTTCTTCGAGTAGGGAGGTGTTGTTTCGGCGGCATGCTTCGAGGATTAATTCGCGAGGGGAGGCGCCCTATATCGCCGTTAGACCAGTTATTAACAAGCAATGCCAGTGTTGGGGCTGTGAGAGAAACGCACCTCCTCGTCCGCCATAGCAAAATGAACGTAGAAGGGAGTTTGGACTGCGAAATGAGAGAAGATTCGAGGCTCAGCGACAGGATGTATAGGTTTGAAGGTTTCGACTCTAATGTAGGGGGCGGGGTCTGGAAAGCGGTGCTTCAAGTCTAAGTCGAGCGATTATTGAACAGAGGAGAGAGTGCCAATGGAGTTGAATGAGGAAGGCAGGGTATGTATGTACACGTCTACGGCGCGTAAGGCTTGAGGTGAGACGTCGTGGAAGGTTACAAGTCTTTCGTTGTGGCTGAGGGCCGCGATTCATTCTGAAGCAACTCCCAACCCCGCACTTTCCCCGATCCGGTCATAGCGTCATTAGGGTCCCGCCAAATTTTTGGGAGAGCTCTCGACTGCGATTCACTCTTCTTCACCTTCTCTTGATTCACTTCTAAGACTGGACCATCTGTACACCAACGCTCACCCAGCATGTTACTATGTAATCACATGTCCTTTTTCCAACTCCATATCATACTAATTAATGCTCACAGTCTGCCCCCTCTGTAGCAACATGCTCATTATCTCCCCTGTCCCCGCCAACGACCCTTCCGTCGCCACCCACGCCGGCAACAACCGCTTCGAATGCCGCACCTGCCCGTACCAAATGGTCATCGACAAGCGATACTATGAGCGCAAATATATCAAAAAGAAAGAAGTCGACGATGTGATAGGCGGGAAGGGCGCATGGGACAATGTTGACAAGACGAGTGTCCAGTGTCCGGACGAGAAGTGCAGGAACGATACTGCGTACTGGTATCAGTTGCAGATTCGCAGCGCGGATGAGCCAATGACGGCATTTTATAAGGTATGTTAGAAGCTGGGTGGGGGTGTGAGTGTAGGAAGAGTGAAGAGTGCTAATGATTTAATAGTGTACGAAATGCTCGAAGGAATGGCGGGAATAGTGAGGGTTTATACTTGGGCGAATACGGACTTTGCATTGCATCTGGAGAAGGAGTACGGCTCAATTTTTGCCAGGTATGATACCCTAAGGACAACTCTCAATGATTTAGTGAGCACTTGACATTTCACGTTTCGGTTCAAGATGGGAGAAACGGTGTGGCGCGCCGTATTTGGTTGATTTTGATTAGCTGGAGATCCATATCTCCCATTTCTAGTTCCAACAACAACAACAACATTCACACAGTTTCACTATACTCACAACTCCCAGGAATTTTAGGAAGCCACACGCCTGGTATCGCAGCCAGGGTCTGTAACCTCCGCCTTCTATCCCTTATTTGCAGTTTCCAGCGAATCTGAGATTCTTGAAACCAATCTAATTGCCAGTTCATCGGTAGCCTAAACTTGGGAAGTGAACGCCCAGACTCAAAGGCCAACAAAGGAGTAGTACTTAGTAGCAATGAGGTGTAGCCGCAAAGCAAGAAGTATCATTCTAATATCTAACTGTAGAGCACTGAAGTGATATACCTCCCTCGCATCACCTTCTCCCCCTGGCCTGGCGAACTAGATGGAGAAAAAAGGTCATCATATACTTAGATTATTTCTCCTCAGCCAATAATGCAAACGAATTTGCCCGTTATTAGACTCTATCTGTTATTCATCTCCCTTACTACTGGGTAGCTTAAGACGTATCCACTTACCCGCTTTTCTATAGAAAGTCGTTGCTTTGTTAATAGGAGGTGAGCATTACAAATATAGACTTAATAAACTCAAGCGACAATGAACCAGAACAATGACAATACAGTGTTATGAAGCCAAGCGTCGAATTTGAAACTTCGAACTGGTGCCCGAGCCTGCGGCGCACGTTGAAGTCAAAGTTGAGTTCATGATAGCCGGGATTGTGTGGGAACCAGATCTCAAAAGACACGGGAATCAAGGTGGATGAATATAAGGAGATGTAATATAGCGTGAAGTGTTCTTGTTCTGACGTTCACAGCACGAGGGATTTTGCCCAACAAGCCTGCCTGGCTGTGCAAATTAGAGATTTGGGAGCGAGTCCTGCAATTTTTCAGTCCACTTCAACTGAATAATCTTCATCTACTGTTTAAATCACACTGCTCCGTAGCGCTAAATCTTTCCGCCTTTCCTTTTTTAAATTATTTTCTAGATTTTTCAGCGCAAAAGCTCGTTGAGCAGTCCGAGTTCCGCAAACGCTCTAACTACAAGCTACACTCCAAGGTAATTCAAATATCTACAAATCAAGAGGAGCTACATTAGTAAACTGCAAGCCAAGCAGTGCGGCGCCTACTTGCTGAAGAAAATCAAAATAAAGCTAGACACTGCATACACTCTCCATCTGCACAGTGTGCTTGCTTTCTTGGGTCTGACCAATCAGTCAGGCCCCTGGCTCCGTATCTGATCTGATTCGCGGACAAACAGCTAATTTGCAATCTAAATATTTCCTTGAGCATAAACACAACTCCTTCAAATTACACCCAAGCCTAACACCATCGAGAAACAAAGTCGATTAGGCAAGTCAAAACACCTCACTTAAAAGTTGGTCGTCGGTTTCGGAGGCTTTTCCCAACAATCCTGCAACATGAATGTCTAGCACTTCCTTGATGTTTTCTTCAATCACAATCCCCGCTGGGGTTTAACAACATAGATTAGATGACAATATCCAAGACGGCCGAATTCTCCACAGTAGCCCACGCGCGCCAGCACAATGGATATTACAGCCAAGGTACGGGGAAATTTGCGGGATTCGAATCCGGGGAATGGCGAGAATGGAAGCCGGGAATGGGATTTATGTCTCTGAACATACTGTATTCATCCATATGATTCTCACTTGCTACAACTCAGTCCAGCTCCTCCCTCA
Source organism: Lindgomyces ingoldianus (assembly GCF_010093535.1). Classification (NCBI taxonomy): domain Eukaryota; kingdom Fungi; phylum Ascomycota; class Dothideomycetes; order Pleosporales; family Lindgomycetaceae; genus Lindgomyces; species Lindgomyces ingoldianus. The sequence continues at coordinate 578,547 of NW_022985163.1, read as the reverse complement.
CCTTTTCAATCCCCAATTGCGTCTTTTTGAAGTCGAGAATAGTAACTTTCAAAATGTACTCTCTTCTCTCCCTCCTCCTTGCAACAGCCCTCTACCTCACCCCCACTACAGCAGCAACATGGTACTTCCTGCGCTACAACCTCCCCTCCTCGCAATCCTTCCTCTCCTTCTCCGGCACCATGGTCATCCCCAAACTCCCCAAGGCAGGTGTCTACTACCTCTGGCCCGGGCTCCAACCCACTGATAACAGCGGGGTGTACCAAAATGTGCTCGATGGACGTAGCGGCACTTGGTGGATTGGATCGGGGTGGTGTTGCTCGAACCCCAGCTTGCCGTGGGGCAGCGGGTTTAATGTGAATGCAGGGGACACAGTAACATTTAGTAATACGAGAGGGAGTGGAGCGTGGACGAGTGTATTGAAGAAGGGGAGTTCAGGGGGGAGTGTGCAGGACAGCTTTGCGCTGAGTATGTTTGTATTTGTGTTTATCTTGAGTAGAAAGAAGAGAGATTGGAGAAGCAAAGCGAGTATTTGATGAAGGGAAAGCTGATAACAAAATAGGTTCGAAGACATTCAACCAAGTCCTTTTCGCGATCGAACTGACGAGCGTGTCTTGGGACTTTGGCCCTCTGGTCTTCAACAACGTGGTCATTGTAAATCTCCCATCCTCTTCATCTCTTTCCCTCTTCAATACTCACCCCCGACCCCCGGATCATCATATACTACAACTACAGCTAATCCCTCCCCCCTTCCCTACAGACTTCCTCCGGTACAGACACAAAATGGTGCACAAACGCGCCGGAGAACTACAACAGCGCAACCAACTACGCCGTCTCTGGTGTATCCGCCTCTGTTAGCAACAATGTCGTCACTTGTAAGATAAATAGCGTTACGTTGCAGAGTCCAAAGAAATAAAACCCTTTCACCTTCTGGTATCACACTGCTGATTCAGGAAAGGAGGAAGATGCAAGCTGTGGTGATTTTGTATATAACTGGAGGAAGGCAAGAAGCCATGAAAGGGGGGTGGGAAGATGGGGAGGAAGATATTACGTTGAAGCTGGGATTGGTTTCGAGGTTGAGAGGTGAAAGTAATCTATCCCGACTGTCCTCGTACTCCTGCCTCTATTCGACAACATGAGAGAGAAAGAAAAGAATAGAGCAGAACGGGGACGCCGCGATATGCAACCATCCCATCCCATACAGTTCCACCTCACCCAAAAACGCCTCGCTCCTTTTGCCAGAATGATATCATACAAATACAAAGTAACCTGCATCGAAAATCTTATCAACAAACCCCAATCCAATCCCACCGACTATTCCTGATCCCAGGGCTCGTGCACATCAACCACATTCCCAAATTCCAACCCGTGATCCAACACATTATCCAGCGCGTCATTAAACTCAGTCTGCTGACTCGGGTTAAACACACCATCATGCGGCGGCATTGACGTCGGGGGCTGAGGATACGGCTGCTGTTGATCCGAGATCGCAAGTTGAATCTGATTCCAATCGACTAGATCATCACCACTGTAGCCAGATACAGATAATATGGGGTCCATATTGATATCCGTATCCAGCATTGGCACATCCGGGCTTGTGTTCGAGAACGCAGGGTGCATTGTCAACGATCCGGTAGTAGTTGGTGGCATATCGAAAGCCTGTGCATGGGATGTCTTTAGCTTGCGACCAAAACTAAAGGTTTGGCCTAGCCGTGAGAGGCTTGAGTGGTGGTGGTGATGGTGTCCAGCTTTCTCCTCCTCCTTCTGTTTCTGTGCCTGTGCCTGTGCCTCTGCCTTCCGTCTCCGCTTCCCCGACTCCTTATCCTGCTTTTGATCTTGATCCGTCCAATCCGTCCTCCAATCTGCCATTGTCCACCCCTCTTTAAAATGCCCTGCAACATGCGTCTCCCTCCGATCCCAGCTCCTCAACCTCTCGCCACAAAACCCGCAAATCCAGCCTTTCCCACCTTCTGCATCTCCCTCCCCTTCACCGTGTTCATCTCTAGCACCCGTCTTCCACCGCACCTGCGCAATATCCAACAGCCGCGCGCCGTGGAAATTACGAACGTGTTGCCGGAGATGGTCTGGCCGGAAGAATGTGCGTTCTTTGGGGGACCGCTTGGCGCAGTCCGGGATCCGGTGGTGGGTGAGGAAGTGGGATTCAGAGGGAGACGGGGCGAGGCAGAATGCGCAGTACGATGTTGAGTTCGAGTTCGAGGTGGGAGATGTATTAGAGGCTGCGTTCGGGGTCGTGGTGAGGGTTGTGTTTGAGCGGGGAGGAAACGAAAGTCGAGGTCCATACAGCATACACGTCCATTGTGAGCGGGGACGGTGCTGAGTTTCTTCATGCCGACGCCACGATTTAGGGACAAGCGGACGCAAGCAGAATGTGCATTGCCAGGTTTCCTGGTCGGGTTGGCGGTTGACAGGGGCTCGGTTGAATGTTGGTGAGGTTTGTTCCTGGACTGGTGAGATAGGTGAGAGTTCGTCGATCTGGGGCGGTGCATTCGATCTCCGATAGTTCTTCTTCTTCCCTCTTCTATTCGGCACCGTTGTTGCCCTCCCACAAGCTCCTGCCCCTCCCGAGAAAACACTGGATCCCGATACGGAGCCAGTCCGACGATGCAGTGACGGAGAAGGTCTTCCATCAACCAAGTACGTAAACCCGGAATCCCCCAGCCCTAAGCCCAACCCTACACCCACCATACCAACCCCCACGCCCGCTGCTCTTTCGATATCCTCCTCCCTGGCCCCCTCATCTTCACTCCCACTGCTCGCCCACCTCTCTAACGGATTCAGTTGTCGAGCCCTGGCATTGACGAACCAGGTCCCAACCTGCTTTTCCGTGATACCGCATTCTTGAGCCAATTCCTTTTTAACCTTGGCACTGGGATACGGATTATCAGTATTGGCATCCAGCCAAGCTTGAAGCCGGTTCAGTGCGGTGAGAGGAAGTTTAGAATTCCTCCCCGCGCGAGACCGACGGACTTTGGGGGACGATGGCGAGAGGGAAGGAGACGGAGGCGAGAGGAGGCCAGGATTAGGGCAGCAGGAAGCGCAGGTTGGATAGCTTGGGGAGATCAGGAGGGCAAGTTCGCAGGCGGAGCAGCGGGTTGTGGTTGAAAACTGAGAGACTCCGTGTGCTTCCTTGCTCTTGTGCTGGCTGCCCAGATATGTGGTTGCAGTCGTATATGCGTCCGTCGATTTGCCTTTCCATCCATTCACAAGCAATGAAGCAGGCTCCACGATCTTCGGGATCCGACACTCTTCACATCGAACATCCTCTCCCGGATTCGTAATCTTCCAGAACTCGCATTGTAAACAAACACCCTGACTGCTTGCTATTTCGGGGAGGAGGAATGCATTGTCGGTAGAGCCTTGAGAGGTGAAGACGTGGAGTTTAGTAGTAGTGGTAGGCTCAATTGACGGTTGAGTGTGGTCGTGCTACGCAACACAGCATCAGCGACCAGTTCTCACATCTCAATGTCTCGTTCAGAATTGCACCCACTCTATTCGCCTCCCGGAAATCATCCAGTCTCAAATCCCCATCCTCATCAATATGCACGCTCGCATACCCCGAATCAAAACTCCAGATACTCGGGGCGGGGACCTTCGATTCTTGGCCCTCCATGTCAATCGTCGAACGAGGCTAGCTGAGAAGCTCAAAAACAAGCTCAATTGCGAACCATGGAATAGAACAAGCTGAAGCAGAAAGCAAAAAACCCGCATCTTCGCCGGGCGCCCCGCAAAGATATCTCCCACCAGGTGCAGACCTCCCACCCACCTGACATACAGGGTGACAGTGGCTGATCCCCGCAGAGCCAGGGCCCCAAGTTACTAGCCACACTTCACCAGCTGAAGCAGGGGGCCCAGAGAGCTTGGGCTTTGCTTGTATTGAGATTAGCCTGAGGCTCATGCTCGTATCGATGGGCGCCGTCATGATAGTGGCTGACCAGCCAATCGGTGTCGCCATGTCGCTGGTGAGGCTGTGGAGGCTGTGCTCTTCATCTATCTTGTAAGACCAATGGACGCTGATGCTTTTCGCTCAGTCATCATGGCATTTCTGCTACTCCCATCCTATCGGATATTTCCAGCGTTCCAGGCCCATGTACTGCGGCTCTGGGAGCCCGCCACCCTGAACAGTGAAGAAAATTTTCGCGTGACAGAACTGGTCACGGTTCAACACCAGCCTCGTTTCATCTCACGCACGGCTTGACACTGACGTCAAATGTTAAGGCTGTGATGGTTTTGTCAAAGATCGTTGGTTCGGAGAGGCCTATCTTGAAGTGGATGAGTGACTTCAACTTCTTTGCTGCGCCGTTATTGAATCCTTTGAATTCATGCTTGTGCAGTGCGAAGCCATTCTGGGTCACTCACGTCTCAGGACAATTATTTGTTCTCGTCGACCTTAAACCCTGCTGCCCGACCCACCTACTGAAGGCTCAGACCAAACCTCGCGCGATCAATGACACATTACATGTGGCAGCGACTCAGTCTCGGGTATCAAAGCTTCATACAATTGCCACCACTCTAAGATAATTTTAACTTTAGGAACTATCTCCGTCTGTAATGCCAAAAGAATGTCATGTTGCTGATCCTACTCAATAAAAATCTAGCAATGTGACAACTCGCTCAATCCCTAAGAACCGAGCCACGAAAGCAAAATCCCGCCATTGCCATGCAGAAACAAAAGAAAAGAAAAAGGCCCACTGCCTCAGTCTTGCCGAAAAGGTCGTAGGTCGTCAACTCTATATGCATCGAATCATTTCTTTTCCATGCGTCTTGACCCTCACACATGCGCACACATTTAACCCCACTTCCCTCCCCACAAGACTATCTAGGATAAACTGAATGGTGGGTGGCAGTTCTGTTTTCAGAATCCGGTCATCTCACAATACTATCCTGTAATTCCTGGTTGATTATGCTTAGCATGTCGCCGTCATGAAGGCGCCTCAATCATCTTGCACCATGGATGATCTAGCACCTGGCTAATAGTAATCCTCTTCTCAACATTCCGGTCCAACATCAACCTGATAAGATCGATGCTCTCCTCACTCATAATATACGGTACTCTTAGGTCATGATCCATGATCTCGTCGATACTGTAGAACGGGTTTTCCTTGTACACGATGGTGTAGAGGAGGATGCCGAGGGCCCAGACATCCTGTTCCTTTCCGCGATACGACTTTCCACGGAGCACTTCTGGCGCAGCGTAATCTGAGAGTTTAATTAGATATTGGGAGAGACGAGAGACGTGGGATCAAGTGAAACGTATCGTACCGATTGTGCCTACAAACACATCGAAAGGCCCATTCTTGATGTAAGCTGCGCTACCGAAGTCTATTAATTTGATGTTTCCCTCGCCGTCCAGGATGACGTTTTCGTCCTTGATGTCACGGTGCACCACCTTCGCCTTGGTGTGAAGATGATGAACAGCCTCTGCCACCTGGACAAAGATTTTGCGGCACTCTGATTCATCCATGTTGACCCGAAGCTCGATATAATCGAAAAGATCCATGCCAGGAAGGCCGTGTGGAATCATCTCAATATAGTAGTTGACATCGTCTTCAAAGAAATCCGACATCTCGACGATGTTGGGATGCTTGAAGTCATCTCTTCGAAGATAGTCTAGGACGTGAATCTCCAGCGGTACTGTCCCTAGCCGTCGATCACGAGTCCACGTGTCGACGAGAATACGCCGCTTGGTCACGTATTTGATTACAACCTTTTTGTGGGTGTTCTTCTTGTATCGACAGAGCTTGACCTGGCCGTACGCGCCTTGGCCCATATCTTCAAGAACTACGAAATCATTAATCGTCTTTTTCTTAGGGGCTTCTTCCTTTTCCGGTTCTGGCGTTATTTGAGTTGTCCGCGGTTCTGTAGGTGATTGTAACTTCGTTGCGCCCTGAAGCTGTTCTGTCAGCAACGATACATGGGAGGGATCAGGCCTTGGTTCTTCTACGGCAGACTCTTCTGGAGAGGCCGCCGGTGCGGATTGACCAGGTGAGGGTTGGTGTGGCGGAGTCCCAGGACGTGATACGAGAGGCGTGACAGGACCAACACCATGATTCGTAGCGTGCATGTGTCTCGAGTAGGTGATCCATAGAGCATAAACTAGCTCAGGGCCAGATGAAGCCTGGGGAGCGTCCTCTTCCTTAATGGCATGGTCATCAGGGTGGACCTTTGACTTCTCGCTTTTGACAACCCTCATTTGCACATCAATCATAATCTCCGATCCATCACGATGGAGAGCTGGAAGTCCGCTTGGTCGCAGGAAGATGGCGGCTGCATCGGCTCTGCCCTCCCGCATGGCAAGAAGAGCTCGAGCCCGCCGGAAGCTATGCTCTGGAATCACAATACCATCGACAAGCTCAATCTTGTCCTCGTCTGTCATAACATGCAGTATCTTGTCGAAACCTGGAATGAGCTTGCTGATATGAAGTCCGTCTGGCTGGGCCTGTCCAAACAATGCAGAAGAGAAAACCGAGTTTGAGGAAGCAATCGAGAGGCTGGATGCCGACAACACAATGATTCCTGCAATATGTGGAAAGCTTGACACGCGAAACGTAGGTTCGCCGGGAAGAGCCTCGACCGCAACGGGGATGTTGATGCTGTTGGACGTTCTTGCGGTGAAGTTACGGAGGTCGGCGATTTTCTCATAATCCAGAGCACCCGTATTCGTTCCTTCAAGCCGTGGAATCTCGGGTATGAGTCGTTTGAGGTCCATGCCTCGCCGTAGTCTATCACTTCCAAATACAGCTTCTATTGCACCATGGCCTTTGGAGACACATCCTACTTCATCAACGTTCACATAGACGACATCTTCAGCAATCTCTTCAAGCACCCAGATGAGGCCTCCACGTTTCTCCTTGACCCACAGACTGGCGGATCCGGTGGCACCGTTCCGCTTCTGAATTGGAACAACGTCCCCGCAGAGCAGAACGCCTCTAGATCCTTTCGATTCATGATTCAGACCCCCCTTGACGCTTTTCTTGTCTGCATAGGCTGAACCACTTCCATCATCAGTTTTTGATCGCCTGCTTTGAGCAACCCTTGACGGAGGTTTGCTAAGCAGCTTTGCTGTAACGCCGTTACCAACTTTCAAAGTGGACGTCGGGTTGGGGCTAGTTCGCTGACTCTGGCTATAAGGCTCCCGTAAAGCCTTCGAACCGACTTCGGGGTTCTTCAGCTTCTCCTCGAGCCATTTGCGTCGCTCCTCGCGGACGACTTCCAATATACCCAGCTTGCGGACCTCAGCTCTAGTAACCCCGAACACTAAACAAGCAAGGTCGTTTGCAGCAGTGATGGTCCACGGCGCTTGTGCTTCTGTGGTGAAGATAGCTTGCGCAGCTGGCGCCCATCGACTTCCGTGACCATGAGGAGCGGGGCCTGCAGAGTGAGGCCCAGATACGTTGGAGATTTGCTGCGATACAGTGGGTAGCATAACTGGAGAGACTATCTGGTTGTTTTGGGTGTTTTCTCCAAGTAAATAAGGCTGTGCTAATGCATCATTCAATTGACTCTGTAACGTAAGAGGCGCGACATCGGTCCATGTTCGCTTCAGGGCAGCGCGTTGGGCGCCAGACGGAGGCGGAGACGACTCAGCTAGTTGACTTGAGTCTTCTGACGACGGCAGGTCTGAGGTGGGAGTACTCCTGGCACCCATGTTTTCGTTCGTTCCGTTCGCACTTCCACCATCTGACGACGGCCATCTGTGTACCTCCGGTTTTGTAGAGTCCGCTATGCTCTCCGGGCTCTCAGATCTCGGTATAAAACTCCTCTCGAAGGGGTTCTCCCCGGACACCTCGGCAGGGCCAGTTAAAGGGCCTCTTGCGCCTAGACCGTGAGCCCCCGTCGCATCTTGTCCTATCAAGTTGGCTCTAGTCAAGAGCTCAAGCATACTCTGCACTTCCTGGTCACCGCTTAATCTTGCCTGGGCGTTTGCAATTCCCGAATTGGAAGCCGCCCAGCCCAGCCTGTCCCGCATGAAGTCTATGGACCGCTTCAGCACATTTTGTCTGTTGTGGATGGAGTCTTCAGACTGCGTTGCGAAGGAGAAGGAATGTAGCGATTCTGTGGGGAATCGGTGGAGGTCTTCGGCAAAGGCGAGGGTTGGGGAGGCCGGGGCAGACTCGGAGGCGGAAGGGTGTCTCGATAGTGGGGGGGTGAAGTTTAAGGATGTAGCTCGTGGGGTCTTGCTAGGGGGTATAGAAGATGCTGCTTGCGCTCTGGCAGCAGGCTGTTGGCGGATGCGGCGGAGGCCAGAGGCTCCTAGGCCATGCTCATGTTCGACAATGGGTGATCTATCAGACTCGCGTCAGACAATGCTCCTTCGCGGGACATGTCCCTGCCACCATGCCCCCCTTCACCTCTCACCTAGGAGCTCCACTCTTACCTTGCCATCCTGTCCAGCTGTCCTGCATCGATACTCATTCGCTTAGCCGAAGTGTCCACGGCTAGCCCCGCCGCTGCGGCATGTGCCAGCAGGTTTCCCGTGCTCTTGTTCTTCGGCAGTGAGACGTTGCTCGCAGCGAACTGGAGAGTGTGTCGGAGGCTGGGATGGGAATCATTATGATGCGGGCCTAGACGGCGGACAAAGTCAGCATCGATAGCCATTAGGTAGATATGCGAGCAAGGTTGGCAGGTGCGGGCGACCGGCCGCTAGAGGCTGGCTGTTGCGCTGAGTACTGCAAGACGGGCAACATGAACAGAACAGAACAGAACAGAACAAAACAAAACAGAGCAGAATTAAGCAGAGCGGAGCCTCGGATTAGTGTGTGCAGGAGCGGCGCGATCGGTACGCTCGGAATGTCGGTCGGTTTGACAGAACAGAGCGGTGAAGACCTGGGGTAGTAGATCCCGGTGCAGCGAATGTGGTACGAACAGACGGCAGCGCGTGAAGGTAGCCAACATCACCGCGGAGTGTCATGAGACGCTTACCATCTTCATGTGGCCTGCTCATTCCCTGAAGCACGCCCTCGAGACAGATCAGGATGTCTCGGCTCGGCAGCGAAGTACGGGGGGTGCCGGAGGCCAAGTCAACGGCTATCGCTCACCGAGTCAACTTCGTAGTCTGGGATCAGGAACGACGGCCGGTGAATAGAGAGGGTAGAGGTCGTGGCGATCTGACGGCGTCGAAGGATGCGCTGGGAGACTTTGTAGGCTCGGCTGGTAGCGGAGGTACAGCGCGGACGTGCTAACGCGAGAGACGAGACACGACGATAGGGTTGGAGTATGTATGTCTGTATGTATGTGGCCAATATGCAGCGAGAGGGCTTTGCAGTGCACATGTTGGTCGAGATTCATGGATGCCCCGCACAGGCGCGCGACTAGCGACCCGTGCCGCCCAAGAACGAGGCGTTGAGGACACTTCTTTAACCAAGGAGACCTCCATGAATGCATTCACAAAGCAACATCACCTGCGCGACAGCCTGGACGGGTGTGTTACACAGAGCACAATATGCAAAAACCCCACCACAATTCCATTGGCAGCGCCTTACCAGGAAGGCATCTCAACGCAAGAATGTGCTCAACCTAAAGTCAGCTAACATTGCATTTAGAGTGAACCAATAAGGCCACTGAACAGATCCGACAAAGACATTTCGCTAGACCCAAGTTCTGCCTCGATCATACCCCCACAGGGCTCTGGTTCTTGACTACGTGTGACCTCCTAACCCCTGTGATCTGCCAATCTGGCCACCCCACACAGATTGCATCGGCGAAGAATCGGCAGTCCGATGGTATCGCGTACGTGTCTCTGTCTCTTGATTGTTTTTTGCCTGGATGGGAATGAGTGAATACCACCATTTGGGCGGGTGTTCCACGAACCCGGTATTGGTGATTGGTCGGCACGAGTATGCATCAATCATATCAGATTCGCCCCACTATCATGTGTGACGGCCTCCACCGGGCTAGAGCTTTAATGGCATCAAGTCAAGATCCGTAATCTGTGGCTGGGCATCAACGCTGTCGAAGCTGGTCCTTATGTTCGTGCCAAAAGTTCCTGCACCCTATGAGGGAGTGTTAGATCTCCATTTCTCTCATACCTAGAATCCCAAGTAGACTTACCCCGATGCATATTCACTTGATCAACCCACCACTCCCCAAAGCTATCTTGGACATATTGATCAACCATAGCAACACGCTCATCCCTCTTCAACCCACAGAGCATGCACGGCATCCGAGCAGGAATGCCACCCTCAGTCTGCTTCAACGTCTTCACCAGCATCGTCTCTTGAATATCTGGCACTGGGCCTAAAGACCCTGCCTTAGCCTGATTGGCAGCCGAGACAACGTGCCTCAACCTTCCTACTTGGTCTTTCCATACGCGAACGAGATCTGACACTTCTCGGTCCTCCTTCATGGCTTCGGCCTTGTCCACGCCGGCCAGTTTCATGCCAGATGTGGCACGCGACGATGCGGGTCCGATTCTCATTCCCTGAGATAGATGCGTATCTCGCTTCCAGCGGAGTTTACGTCCGGCGATAATCCGAGCTGCGACGGATGCCAACATTAAGTAGCCCTGAAGATACACAATAGTAGTAGGTTCTGAGAGCAACTTATTCCTCATGGGTAGCGTCTGTGCGGTCATTGGTTTGAACAGCTTCTCTTGAGCTTCTCCAATTAAAGATGAGAACAAGGAGAGCAGAACACCTGGGGGTGGGACATTTGTGGGGGGAAGCTCCCCAGATTGCAGTTCTTCCACTGTTGGGGATGATAAACTTGGCCGGGCGTTGGATGTCATCACATTGGCTTCTGACGTCGCTTTTAGCATAGCCGTCGGTTGTGTAGCTGCGGGAATCGATGCTTCCCACTCATCGAAATCATCCCAAGTCTCTTCTTGTTGCGCTTCTGACGGTATCGGAATTGTTGAAGCTTGCTTAGACCGTGACACAGTACCGAAGCTCCCAGCGGGGCTTCTCTTTGTCGACGACAAGGCAGGCAGGCCGTATCTAGGAGGTGGTGCGCTTGGTTGTGATATCCTCATACCCTTCACGAGATCCTCAAGCCCCGCCGAGCTTGAAGGTGCTGCAGCTACCTGAGCACTCTCCTCCGGGCCCTCAAAGTCCCCAAAATCTTCTTCTTCTTCCTCTCCATTATGATCATCATCTGCATCAAACAGAACATTTGGATCCAAAGACTTCTTAGCTTTCAGAATTGGAGCCGGTTGTGGAGGTACGTTTGACTGCTGGCTGGAAGACGGAAAGAAAAATGGATCTTGCTTAACAGGAGCAGTCTCGACGCCCTCAAATTCACCCCAGTCATCTGCATCATCTACTGTTGAAGCCTTATTCGTTCCAAATTGGAAGGACTGTGATGGTGTCTGTGTGGAAGGGGGTGGAGCTGTTGATGTGCAAGTCAAGTCATCGAAGAAACCGAAAGTCTGTGCTCGCTGGTTTGCCTCTTGGCCCTTTCCTGAGGGCCGCTGTTGTTGGCTTTGAGAAGTTCCAAATTCCGCAAATAGATCGGCCGACATGACATGGACTTGCTGTAGAAAGAGAAGGATGTAGTTCAAACACACGAGTTCGTGCTACAGAGATCGCCAACGCGCTAAGCCTAATGTGGACGGCCACCTCAACCACACCGAGTTCGACCATCTCAAGCCTCAACTCACACAGGCCTCTCGGTCGGGGAAATACTTTTCGCGATAAATGCATCCTCTATCTGTTCTCCTCCGGCCCAACCTTTGCGGGCCGGCTATTCAAGTTTGGCGAGAAATGCGATCCGGACATAATCCCACCTCACAACTCCGGAGCCGGAGGGTCTAACCTATCTACCAGCCACAACCCTCACTTTGACCATCAATGTTGTCTCATGCTAGAGTAATTAAAGGCTTCAGAAGGCCTCGCTCTGCTAGAATTAGTCTTACTCCGGACATGTGAAGCCTGGATATCATTCCTCATCCGGGAACTCACTAAACCATCATCGCAAAGAGCGGACGAATGTGACCCCATGGAAACTTCCTCTCGCAATGTCAAGCAAATGTATATATGTTCTTACTATCTGCGGACTGAAGAATTTCGCCATTCACCAATTCAATTCAACATCTGCAACTTGCTGCTCTTAATTCATCAACGCTGTCAATTCATTCAATCACCACTCATCCCCCAAAGCTCAACATCTCTACCTCTAAAACTCCACGTATCAAACCCATAAAATGAGCTCATTCAGCCAATGGTTTCCTCCGGCACCAACCTTCACAGAGAGAGACCTGGGTGACCTAACCGGCAAGGTAAATCCTTCCCCTCTCCTCCCATGTCCCAATCCTCCCCTAGTCCTATCATTGACTCCCCTCTCCTAGGTCTACCTCATAACTGGCTCCGCCACTGGCATCGGCCATGAACTTGCCAAAATCCTCTACGGCGCCAATGCCACCGTCTACATTGGCGCCCGCTCAGCCGCTCGCTGTGATGGTGGCATCTCCGCCATCAAGACCTCCATCCCAATCTCCCGCGGCACCTTAAAGCCCTTCATCGCAGATCTATCAGACCTGAAGACCCTCAAGCCCGCCTGCCAGACCCTCTTAGCCCAAGAGTCCCGTCTCGACGTTCTCTTCCTAAATGCGGGGGTCATGACACCTCCACCCGGCAGCAAGACACAGGATGGGTATGATCTCGAACTCGGGACGAATTGCTTGTCTTCCTTTTTGTTAGTAACGCTGCTCACTCCGCTATTGACCCGAACCTTGACCCGAACTTCGGCTCCAGCTTCAAGTTCAGCGGAATCAGGCAGTGGAGCCCGCGTCGTCTGGGTATCATCCAACATAACAATGTTTACCCCCCAAGGTGGCGTTCAGCTCGATTCCAATAACACCCCAAAGCAATTCAAAGCCATGGATAACTACATGCAGACGAAAGCCGGACTAGTCTTATTGGCCCACGAGTTTAACACCCACCAACCTCAAGACCCTGATTCTAAACCCATAACCCACATCTCCCTTAACCCGGGCTTTATGCGCACCGAGCTGCAGCGCCACACACCCGCTCCTGCACGTGCTCTAATGTCCCTCATATTCAAGCCCGCGAAGTACGGCGCGTACACTGAGCTGTATGCTGGATTCTCGCCCGATATCAAAAGTGGAGAGTTTGTGGTACCGTGGGGGCGGAAAGGGTGTGTGCCGGACCATATTGCGAAGAGTATGCAGGCGGCGGGGGGAAAGAGTGTTAGCACTAGGTTTTATGAGTGGTGTGAGGAGAAAGCTAGGCCTTTTGTGTGAGATTTTGTACATGTTGAGCCGTTTTTGAGGGTTCACATTGAGGGAAGAGGTGGCGAGGTAGAAATACCCATTCAGTTTTAATATTAGAGCTTTAACGTGACTCCTTGCGCAGGGAGACACCCTCTGTGGCGGGACGAAAAAGGGGTACTTTGACTTTCAGCAGCTGGAAAGGCCATATGCGCAACAAATATTGCTATAATTCTATAGAGGTAATCTACTGCAGCTAATTCTAAATGCCTATAATTAAATCTTTCCTAAAGTTACATTTGAATTATCGCCTCTGCGCCTAGTTTGTACAGCACCTTCTTTTGTAGCGTAACAGACTTCCCCTCTTATAGTTCTAACATTAAGTCTTTCTTGCTCCTAATTTTTGTATAATAGCCTTACCCTAGCCCTAAACCCTTCCTTAAATACTTAGAAGTTATTGTTAGCCTTGTGCGTGTTGCTGCGGGCAAATTCATGCAGGGCCGTCATATTGATTGGTTCTTCTAGCGGAAGAGAACCCCAATCCTAGCTAATGCGAGATGACTCCGCGGGTAATTTACTATTTATTAGGGCTGTGCGAATCACACAAGCGCTTCGGATGATAAGTAAATCCGGCTCAAGATTCGGAGCAGCACAAGGACTCAGCCGACGCTTGTTTTGTTAGCTAACACGTACCAGCGTCACCAGATATGATCCTTATATCTCTTTGCAATGCTACTGTATTTGAGTGTGGCTAGAGGCGCACGAACACCTCGATCACGCTAGCAGGGAGGACGGTCGACCCGCTCTGGACAGACTCTTGCCGTGAACGTCTAGAATGGATGGCGTTAGGAAGGGATACAAGGATCATTACTAGTGACCGAGGATGAGATTCTGCCCTAGATAGTTTAGTGTCTGGCCAAACATGGCCGTTATCACAGCTCTATTATACCCAGCCATTACAAACATGAGTTATCCAAACTGTTCATGATCCTCAGGGTCTTGACCAAGGCACACCTCTCAAAATTGCAGTGCTTATATACGGAGACGTTCGATGTTTGACTATATAATAAGTGTATCACCAAAATATATTAAGCTTTTCCACCTTTGTTTGTGTTTGCAACAATGGTGTGCTGTCTGTGACACTAAACCGACCTGCCGAGGCACAGGCTTCAATTTCCAGGGCCGCGCCACTCTATCCGATCTCATAATTGAAATTCCTCTTCAATGAACCGAGACTAGAGATCAGCTACTGCTTAGTCTAGACATTAGGTATATTTAGGCGTAAGAAGCATAGGACGTGGTTGGCTTGATCAGGTCATTTGTTCAGTAAGCAGAGGGGACATCAGCGGATTTTAGCGCTCGAGGGCAATACAACAGCATGTTTTCACGTTACTAAAGTAGGTATTTCTGTGTGCATTAGACTGTATCTTAAAGTTGTGGGATAGCTGTGTCGAAGCTGGTTTTGACGCTGATATGGGTTGGCTGACTACAACAAGCGCCGGGATCAGCTGAGTCCTCGCACTACTCTAATCCTGAGCCGGGTTTACTTATCTTCCAAGCGCTTGTGGGATCTGCAGCACTGATCTTACAGTAAACTACATGTAGAGTCATCTCTCATTAGACCAGATCAGTAGGTCGCTTCCGCTAGAAGTACTAAACAGCAAAGCAATCTGGCATTAATTTGCCCACAACAGCGTGCACAAGACTCACAGTGACTTCCGAGCATTAGAGAGAGGTTCTAAAGCTAGGATAATGCTATTCTACAAAAATTTAGAGCAAAAAAGGATTAATGTTAGCGCTGTAAAGAGGGAAGTCGGTTACGCTACAATGGAAGGTGCTGTACAAATTAGACGCAGAGGCAACTATGTAAACATAACTTTTAGGAAATACTTAATTATGGACAAGCAGAATTAGCTACAGCAGATTATTCTAATAGAATTGTAACAATATTTGCTGCGTGTATGGCCTCTCCAGCTGCTAAAAGTTAAAGTACCCTCATTTGTCTCGCCACACAGGGCGTCTCGTTACGCAGGGGGGGACGTCATACCTTTTGTCTCAATGTACGGATGAGATGATGTGTCAATCATCTCGATTACCGTTCACTACCTGCAACATGCACAACCATATTCTTTACCATGCATAGACACAAGCATCACCATCAAGAATGGAAACAACTACATCACATGACAGCACAGCACAAGATCAAAAACATGCCCACCCATAAAGTTCATTTGAGATCGTTATGAAGTCTATGGAAGGACAACGCCAGGACACCCACCCAGACCGTAATGCATCAAACCTTGAAATATTTCATCACGGCTTTTCCCAAGCCACCGCATTCCCAGAGTCCATCACATTGAATTGTCGAAAGAAATACAAGCCACCATAGATGTGATTGCTTATTTCTTGGACGCCTTCTGGGCGGCCTTGGTGACCTTACCAGCACCCTTATCGGCCTTGATGACGGACTTGATGACACCAACGGCAACGGTTTGACGCTGTAAAATGTTAGATTAGGGTAATCCAAGTAATCGATGCGGGGAAATCTTACCATGTCACGGACGGCGAAACGACCGAGAGGAGGATACTCAGTGAAGGCCTCAACGCACATGGGCTTGGACGGAATCATCTTGACGATGGCAGCGTCACCAGACTTGATGAACTTAGGGCTAGTCTCAACAGACTTGCCAGTTCGTCGGTCAATCTTCTCCAAAAGCTCGGCAAACTTGCAGGCAATGTGTGCAGTGTGGCAATCAAGGACAGGGGCGTAACCAGCACCGACCTGGCCGGGGTGGTTGAGGACAATAACCTGGGCGTTGAAGGACTCGGCACCCTTGGGGGGGTCGTTCTTGGAGTCACCAGCGACATTACCACGACGGATCTCCTTAACGGAGACGTTCTTGACGTTGAAGCCGACGTTGTCGCCGGGAACACCCTCAACGAGCTGCTCGTGGTGCATCTCGACGGACTTAACTTCAGTCGTCACACCAGCAGGGGCGAAGGTGACGACCATACCGGCCTTGATGATACCAGTCTCAACACGACCGACGGGGACCGTGCCAATACCGCCAATCTTGTACACATCCTGGAGCGGGAGACGGAGGGGCTTGTCTGAGGGACGGGACGGTGGGTCGATGGCATCAATGGCCTCGAGGAGGGTCTTTCCGGAGGCCTTGGTCTTGGTCTCCTTCTCCCATCCCTTGTACCAGGGGCAGTTCGTGGAGACGTCGATCATGTTATCACCGTTGAAGCCAGAGATGGGGACAAATGGAACGGTCTTGGGGTTGTAGCCAACTTTCTTGATAAAGTTGGAGGTCTCTTTGATGATCTCCTGGAAACGGGACTCGCTCCACTTGGTGGTGTCCATCTTATTGATGGCAACGATGAGTTGCTTGACACCAAGAGTGTAGGCGAGCAGAGCGTGCTCACGAGTCTGACCATCCTTGGAGATACCAGCCTCGAACTCACCAGTACCAGCGGCGATGATGAGAATGGCGCAGTCGGCCTGGGAGGTACCAGTGATCATGTTCTTGATAAAATCACGGTGACCGGGGGCATCTAGAGAGGGTAAGCGAGGGCTGGGGTAGGGAGATGGTAAAGAACACACCGATGACGGTAACGTAGTACTTCGGGGTTTCGAACTTCCAGAGGGCAATGTCGATGGTGATACCACGCTCACGCTCGGCCTTCAGCTTGTCGAGGACCCATGCGTACTTGAAGGAACCCTTGCCAAGTTCGGCGGCTTCCTAGACCAGGAGTTAGCGTCGAAGGCATGAAGAACAGCATTTAGGGCAAAATGCAAGCAAGCCGACAAAGAGAGCAAGAGTTGGTCAAGTCCGAAGGAAGAAATGGGGCATGCATCAGGGTGAACAGCCGAATCGGGATTAGCGCTAGCGCGTAAAAGTTCGCACAACCCCACCACCAAAAATGCCCCTCAGTGCGATAAGCCAAAATTAAAGCTGAGTCGGAGAGGCAGCCGCTGAGGTATCTTCGACCAGAAACAAGATAAAAATGCGCTCACCTTCTCGAACTTCTCGATCGTACGCTTGTCGATACCGCCGCACTTGTAGATCAAATCTATATCCCCGTGTGAGCTGTTGTGACCCCGCTTTCGATGGATATGAGGAAGGCTTACGTCCAGTGGTCGTCGACTTTCCAGAGTCGACGTGGCCGATGACCACCACGTTGATATGCATCTTTTCTTTACTGCAGAACCCATCAGTGAGCTGTTCTGGTCGTTGTGCAGTGGTTGCGTCAAAATTCTTCGAGGCTGCATGTTTGACTCACCCCATTTTGGCGGTTGTGTTGAGAGAGTGGTTCCGACGTGGAAGTTGAAATGAAGTGGATTAAGTGCTCCTGCAGTTTCCGTTAGAAGCAAAGCTAAGGGCTAGAGGAGAGGATACTTCCAGATAAAACAGCAAAAGTGTTTCGGTGTGGCGACGTTTTGGGAGGGAGGGTCAAGGGGAGGCGCGCTTTTTGTAGGCGAGCAGTGGTCTTAGCGCCGGCAATGACATAAGCAACTGGGTCGCAATGTGGCAGTCCTGGCAAAATTTTGAATGCGGAGGCCCAACGGTTTCTTTCACTTAAGCAAAGCCGAGCGATTTAGCTCATCTCCATTGGATCACACTCTCTTCTTCGCTCACCGCTCTCTACTTTCTGTAAGCTACCTAGTGTCTTGCTGATCCACTCGCCACAACCACTCCTTCCACATCTGCAAGTAAGTGAAGGGGACTACACCTGTACTTACTCGCGTATAGGTGTATACTTGCGTTTGGTATGAGGACCAAGCAAATGCCAAATCGTATCGCGTGATGCATTATAAAACATTGCAGATGCTAGAGCACTTTGATGTTCCTATATACAACTAGCAACCTGCCTTGTAGGTCTAAGCCCTATCCAAATGTAGCGTCAATTTTGGAAGATACCATATCTGCACATATTTACAACCTCTTATTTTTGACACAAAGTTCCACCCTCTCAGTCCCTTCCTAATTCTGAGCAACCTACCCAACAGATCGAATCCTCCCTATTGATGATTCAGATAAGCGATAATACAGTGTTTGAAGCACCGCCCTTCCAACGCACCTGCACCGCCCTTTCCAGCCGTGAACTATCCTTGCATTTGGTGGGTCATACCTGCCATGATTGACTCAGGTAGTTTGGCAAGACAAGTTTCCCGCAGCTGCCCTGTGCAAAGTGCTTCAGTACATTCAGATTCGATATTCCCAAAATCCTACAACACGGTTTAACAATATAGTCAAGACTATGATACAAATAATGTACACGGGTCCGCAAGAGCCAAAGGCAAGAACTAAGAGTCTAACGCAGCCACTTCAAAGCTTTCCTCTTCATGAGGAACGAGGATTCTTTAAGCTGCTACCTCCAATGCTCCCCTGCCCCCTTCCTCTTTCGTGATATCGTCAGATTCTGACTGGCTATCTGTGATATGAAGAGACTGATGATTCAAGTCCTCGTAGTACCTTGCACTAGAATCCTCCTCATTTAAGAGCGCCGCGACCTGGGGTGATGCACCTATAAGCGGGGAGTCCGTACCAAAAGACCCAACAGCATTCTGCGGGCCTTGACCGTCGGACAACTCATCTTCGGAGGATGAACCCGAGGTTGAAGTTGGGGTCGAGCCTGGCCCGAACGTGCTATCCTGATGCTCCTTCATCATACCAAGACCCGCGCATTTCCCTTCTTGCAAACCCTCCAGCCTCCTCATCTTCCTCGCCGAAAACAGTTTCCTCGGTCTCGCCACTTTCGACAATGGCAGCTGGTTCTCCGATACCTGGGTAATCAGATCCACCAGCTCAAAAGCCGTTTTAATAAACCCCTTCATCGCCTGACGCGTCGCCAGCAGCTCCGGCTGTTTATTCGGCGGACACAGCATCTCCAACTCACCTCCCTTCTCCGTCAATTTCCCTGCCTGCACGCCCGAATACACAAGCTGGTGGTCTTGAAAAAACATTCTGACAGACTGCCGATGCTTGATGCCCGTGAAAAGATAGACCGCCTTTCGAGTCCGCAGGTCGTCGCGACGGCTGTTCTCAAGGCCTTTAATTATCCAACGAGGGATGCTTATTCGTAGCTCTGGTGGTGCAGTCAGCCGACCACCGCCGCTGATATTCGCTGAAATTGCGTGGAAGAATGCTTTGAGGTCGGTATCCTGGAGGGGGTTTTGGAGCCACAGTCTTTGCACCTGCCGGAAGCGGACGTCGATGGCTCGGTCGGGCAGGAGGGCATCGTAGCAGTATTCGTTGAATTCCAACCCAACACCTCGCAAATCGATTGTGCCGTCCTGACCCAACCTGACTCGGACCACAAGCGTGGGGTAAACACTCTCAGGTCCTAGTAGATTCTGCTGATACGGAGAGGGGACGAACTGGTATTCTAGGGTTGGCGCGCTTGTCTCAGGATACTCAGAGAGAGAATCGTCGGAGAGTATCTTGGACAAGCCGGGTACGGTGTTGAGGAAAGTTGTATCAGAACCATGAGCAGGTTGGTCGGATGCACTTGATAGCTTGCCACTGCTCCCTCCAGCCATAGGGATTAGAATTTGCCCAAACTCCGCGAACAGTCTGTTTTCGGTACTACTTTCCCAAACGGCAGAATTTTCGTGTCGGTTAAGTTTTGGCCACGAAGTTGGCCTTAGCAACGAAGAGCCCTGAAACACTTTTGAGATTTCTTTTTGAAAGTTGTCGGCTATCGGCTCAACCACCTTGTCCGGCCGGGGAGAACTATCAGAATGAGACGCTTGATTTGCGTCCGCAAACGATTTGAAGACGGGAAGTGACCAGCGACCTAGCTCTAGCCCCCTCAGGCGGTATTCCAGAGAACTTTTAAAGGGAGTAGGTAGGAGGTAGCACTTCCTTGCCTCAACAACTCCCCCATGGCTTTGTACAGTGCGAGCTGCGGTTTGCTTGAGTGGAAGCATGTTCATCAAGATACGCTTAGCCTCGCTCGCCCGGTCTTTGTTGGCTGCCCGAATTTGGAACTACAATTGTTAACTGTGTTCAATCATTTTCCAGTATAGCATACTTGATGATCTGTCAACTCCTGAACCTGCGCACCACTCAATTTTTCAGCTGCTTGAAGATTCTGCTGTGACAGTACGCTGCTCAGCTTCTTCCCCATCATCTGGTCCTCCGAGAGGAAGGGGACCCAAGGTTTCAAGTTGAATTGCTGCAATTCGGTGTTCAAGAGGTGATTTTGTATGTCTTCGGCAGCATACTCAGCACTGCTTTTATCGGCGGTGATACGGAGGACATTGTGCGGCCAATATATTTCGATCTTTGCCTTACGTGTGGCCCCAACCTCGTCCAGAATCGTAGGGGGTTCTATCCACAATTAGGGTCAATTCAAGCAAATGAAATTGCACATCATACCTCCAGCACTCAAGACGGCAATCTGCCAGCGGTGCAACACAAATTCGAGCTCTCCAGGGGCCTCAATCTCCTCCAGTAAAACTAGATTCCATGCTTTTCGTAATATCTGGTCCACCAACAAAGGCTTACTGACCGGTGCCCGCTTTGGCCCCGTGATGATGCCAGCTCCGGGTAATCGCCTGCTGAGCGGCGACGTGCCTGGATGCCATTCAGTCCGCGCGATTGGATTCTTCCTTTTGCCCTGAACACCCTCCAAGACCTCCTGCTTGACCAACTCTTGCTGCACACCTGTTGTAAGAGCAAAGTACCGCGAGAGTTGCTGCACGGTAAAGCCGTCGCGAAGAGCTTTGTTGAGCTTTACAAATTTCGCCAAAGATATGTAGTTTGATTCATCGTAGTTTGAGTAGGCTTGAGGACGCAATTTTTCGAGCAGCCGATTGATTTCTTCCTGGCTGATTCGCTTGCCGTCCTCTTGTAGAGAAGCGAGAATACCAGGCTGCTCCTGGCTCTCAGACGACGGTTCGGGTGCCGGAATATCTTCCGGCGCATCGTCCCCAACTTCTCGAAGAACAATAATCTCAGCGTCCTTGCCCAGGGTCTTCAGCCCGAGTGGTGCCGTAGTCTCTCTGATAGCCCTGCCGCGCCGTTTTCTTATCTTCCACAGCGATCGCGAATTGACTGGCTTTGACGTGTTTGGGTTCTTGAGCGGGGAGGTTTCGTCGAATGCATTGCGGCGGTGGGCGGAGATGGAAAAGTTGGCGAGTGAAGGGGAGGTGGGTAGAGCTCTAGATCGCGCAAGCTTTAATTCACATCGAATGCATACAAATGCGTTCGAGGTACGAGACGCAAGCATAAGGGCAGAGAATGCGGCAGAGGAGCACAACGTGGGTGGAAGGAGTAGCCAGGAAAAGTGCTTTCCATATGCACTTTGGAACAACTTTCTTCACCGCCTTCAGCCTTGTGGCAGAACCAACGCCAATGCACGTGCTTCTATTCTCATTCATTATGAAGGAAATTATTGTAATTTGTAGGGTATCTATACAGGCATCTTCCAACTACATAAATCTTCCCTCATGTCAAATTCATCTACTTCATGAGCAGTCCTGTGTCGTTTCCTATCCGCTTCCACCTTCATCTGATGCGCTTGTTGCCCCAAGCTCCCTCTCCCGCGTACCCCACCTGGCGAGTTCATGATGATATCGCCAGGTCTTAGAGTCTCATGCGATTTGCGGTGGATGCTTCCACGCTTGGTCCGAGAGTCGCTCTCGCTCATGGATCCGCTACTGTCGCCCCCAACAAACGTTATTGCCCGCTGCTTGGAGGGGTCGTACGGCTTCTCTCGATCCCCCCAGCCATCTCCGCCAGCGAAGATGTCTTCAATGCATTCATCTGCTTTAAGCTCCCCTGGCTGAGCCGACCAGTACGCAGCTAACGTCCGTCTATACATATCCTGCAGTTCGCCGGTTTCGCGGGATTTAGTATTAAGTGTCGGAACAGCTACGACATGTCAGGGCGAGCCAAAGATGCTTCCAACGCGAAGATAGCAGCTTACCGCCAGCATCCTCTGAATCGCCCTGTTCTCCCGAGACAATCCCAGCAATACCACTAAACACCTGCGCTGTCTTCAATGGAGGCGCGATGAAGTTCTTGTCGCCTTCGATTTGCTTCATGTAGATGCTGATCTTGAGCGTGCTGTTGATCTTGCTCTCCTGCATTAGATATCTCCGGGTGACTCCAACATCCTCTCCCTCCACCCCAGCCATTTCACTCTGCTCCACATACTCGGCCAGATTGAGCTTCACATTGCCCAGTGTAATCCTCTCGCCTTTGCCACCCGCCGAATATTCCTGCAGGACCTCAAAGACAATCCAACTCTCCTGTAACATGCCATTCTTATCAACGGTGAGTCGGACGGGGAGCTTGATCGAGTAATCATAGGCGACCTTGTGGTCTTTAATCACGCGCTTTTCGGTGCGGCCGCGGTGCTCTGCAGCTGTCGAGTGCGGGAGGTACCACTTGATGATGGAGGTTCCCGAGACGAGCGGTACGTTGTTGAGGTCGATAATCTGCACTTTATCAGCATCCCTGCCCGAAACAGACGGCCGGAGACAGCTCATTACTTTCAGGTGGAGCTCAAACTTGGGCTGCGTATTTGTCAGCCTGGACGTCCATTCAGGAATTGGGGGGTTGGTGGTATCTTACGCGGCGATTCTTGGGCACTGGAATCGTAAGTGTGTGGGCCGCAAAAGCGACAGAGCGCCGTAGAGACATTCCTCACCGAAGGCTTGCATGGTGAGCAGAAGTGGCCAGGAACGCGCCCGGGTATTAATAGGGCAGGTGGTGCTGATGGATGGTTACAGCGGTGGGCAGGTTCTGGTCGAATTTGGCCGCATTGGAGAAGTCGCCGCCCTGGCCTTGCCGGAACCGACGTCAATGAATCGGCCTTGCTCGCTCACTCCCTGATCATCGCTTCACTCACTCAAGCCACAACCTCCTGATGGTCTCAAGGTCCATCGTGCGGCAGGCCGTCCTGCAGTCTGTTTCGAACTGAACGGGTAAAGGACATCCTGACCTACTCCAACCCCCCCAGGCTGTTTGACAACCTCCCGGTCGTGATTGAAGCCACCTTTACCTGACCGTGGCCCATCATAATGGACGCAACCGCAGATGCAATTGCGGACTCCGTCCTTTCAACATTCGACCGTTTGCCAGATAAACGCAAACCTCGTCCCCGTACTGATGGGTCTCGTGAATGGATCCCGCTATCTGGTATTGTGCTGGCCAAGGGTACTTCTCACCCCCCAAAAATACTAGTGACGCAGTAGTCAGCTTATACTCATGCATTAGTTAAGACGGCGAATTATCGTGTGCATCTTTGGGGTAACCCACCTCCACTCGTAAGCTTCCTCGCCTTTCTAACGAATCACCAGAACTGGAATGAAATGTCTCCCCTCTGCCAAACTTCTCTTAGCTCATGGGAACATCCTGCACGATTGGCACGCTGAGGTTTTGGCAATTCGAGCCTTCAACCGCTTTATACTGGACGAATGCCGTCTACTTTCTATCCCTCCTTACACTCCATCCCGCTTCGTACGACGGCGGAGGACCTCTGAAATCACAGAGGCCGAGTACCAGCCATTCGCCATCAAGGATGATGTCTCAATCCACATGTACTGCTCCGAGGCACCCTGCGGTGATGCCAGCATGGAGCTAGTCATGAACGCACAAGAAGATTCTACCCCGTGGACCTCTCCTCCACCTACAGTTTCATCAGAAGATAGCAATGCAGACCCGACGCTTGCTGCCATACGCGGCCGCTCGCACTTTGGGCTTCTTGGAGCGGTGCGCCTGAAGCCTGCCCGACCAGATGCTCCTCCAGCTCTGAGCAAATCATGCACAGACAAGCTCGCTCTCGCCCAATGCACATCTATTCTCTCCTCGCTCTCTTCCCTTCTCATTACTCCCCGTAATGCGTACTTATCTTCCTTAGTCCTACCGAAAAGCCAACATGTAGAAGCTGCTTGCACGAGAGCGTTCAGCCGAAAAGGAAGAATGAGTGCTATTACTCCGGAGATGGAGACGAGATGGAAGGATCTTGGCACTGGCTATGGTTTCCATCCTTTCAAAATTCAACATACAGGAAAGGAGTTCAAGCATTCCAGACGTAGTGTTCGAAGCATCGAGAGATCGATTCCTTCGAATCTCAGCGCGATACATACACCACATGTACAGGAAACATTGATTGCTGGTGTACTCCAAGGACGAAAGCAATTTGATCCGCGCGGTGCCAGTGCGATTTGCCGTAGATCCATCTGGAAAGTCGCGATTGAACTTGTGGGGATAGTAGGTGTCCCAATGCTCATCGAGGCTGCGAGGAAAAGCAGATACGGGGAAGTTAAGAACGGAGAGGTATTGGCTGGACGAATCACCGTTAAGAGGGAAGCCATGAACGGACCCTTTAAGGGGTGGCTGAGAAATACTGGAGATGATGATTTTGGAGTTGAAACATAGGGTCGGATTATGTTTTCGGAATCCAACTTAGTTGAACCCAACAGCACATTCCATTCTTATAGCCTTACCGCCTCTATTTCGTCCCCGAGATCTGTTTCTCAATAGTCAAAGATCTCCTTAAGCTGAACTTCCAGTGCCTTTCTTCTTGCTGGAAACGCTGGCCTTCATCTTCTCGAGTGTGACCATACCCGTCGATGTCAGCTTTGTATTCGCGCATTAATACTTCAACAACTAGACAATCTCTAGAATGTCCTTTCAGCGGATCATCTTGGGAAGAGAATATGCGCTCGGCCGGTATAACAACACATCTGCTCGAATGGTCTTTGTGAAAGCCTCCGTGAAGAATTCCACAAGATCAGGAGACTGGAGAGAATAATTGATGAGAGACCTCCGCACACTCTACAGGCAATGAGTGCTTTGACGAGTCTATCCCTAGCAAACACAAATTCCCGCTAACGCTCTCCGAACATCTCACACGATGTTAATTCTCGAATTAGTCAATTCGCTAAGAAATGTTCCTACGTTCTCATTATTCCAGTTCCTAACCGACAAGCTCACTATATTTTCCTTGGGCAGGTTGTTTCTTTTAGCCCCTCCAATCATACACACGCAACCAACACTCTCTATATTAGAACTACTTCATTACCATAAGGCACAGCCTCCTATAACCGTCAACCGAAATGCACCCCAGATTTCCGAGGCCTTGTTATGGAGCAAATGCTCCTATGTCTTCAACGCCCCGCATCTTTCAACGATATTCGAGCTTTCGAAACGCGAGGTGGCGCCCTCCAGAAGCCCATAGACCCATTTACTTCTTTCTTCCACCCTGTTCATGTGATGAAGGCCACAAAATATCGTATCATCCCGTGCAAATAGCCTTGAACAAACCCCTTCAATTACCCGAGCAAGAGTACCAACGTCAGGAATGACTATATAAGTCAATTGTGCTGACCAAGATGTAGTCGCTCACTCATTTTTGGTAGAGCCTCTGCTTTACGGTGTTATTTTCCTTAACTAAGGTTACACGAACATTCCATAGGATAGTGCTAGCGCTCAGCTTTGTTCTTGGTTCCGATATTGACTATGGGCGTCCTATCGATTTTTCAGATACTCCCGCTTCTCGTCGTCTCAGTTTCACACCTAGCGTGTGCAATACCAACACATGCCCAAACGGCCACCATACTTAAAAGAGCGGATCAAATCCAGGATGCCTACGATTACGTGATTGTAGGAGGAGGAACATCTGGTCTTACTGTTGGGTAGGTTAGCTTGCTCCCTGGGCTTGCCTTAGGATCTAATTCCAGACAGAGATCGACTTACAGCAGATGGGAAATGTCAGCGAAATCGTAATTTGAAGCCCCCCGACCACTAACCAGATGCAGATACCGTCCTAGTAATCGAACACGGTGTGCTAGGTAAGAAAATTTAACGACACTCCCAAGCTTCGGATGAACTGAGACAATCCCTACTAGACAACTCGACGGCGATTTTGTCAGGTGGAGGTGCTGGAGGACGAGCGCCGATTCGAATGTATAATATTACGTCAGTCCCCCAGAAAGAACTCCTGAACATGCCTACCAACGTGCAAATCGGAAATCTGGTGGGGGGTAGCTCTGGAGTAAATGGAATGGTTTTCTTACGAGGAACATCTGAAGAGTACGATATTTGGGCAGAACTTGGTGGGCCTGGATCTACTTGGAATTGGCAGGGAATGCTACCGTATTTCAAGAAGGTAGTTACTGATGTTATTGACTTTGACTTCACTTTGGCTGATTGCGACTCCAGGCCTTTTACTATACGCCACCAATTCCGCAACTTGCACAAGCTTTCGATATTCAAACGGATGTCGAGCCTGGGTGGAGTCAGGATCCGAATAATCGTATATATGCTTCTTACCCAACTTACTTCAATCCAGGCGTTAGTAAGTCAACCACTCATGCTCTTTGGAATCTACTACTTATCCTTCCTTCAGAACTCATGAGAGATGCATTCAAGACAATGCCAGGCGTGGTATTTCCAAAAGATTGCTGTGGTGGCTCAAATGGTGTCTACTACTTCCCAAGCTCAATGGACCCCAATAACTTCACGCGATCATATGCCCGTACAGGACACTGGAACGGAATCAGCCGACCAAACTACGAGTTGCTTGTGGACAGCAAAGTGAACAAGATTCTTTTCGACGGCACCATTGCTACCGGAGTGCAATTCATTCCCGCTCGGGGCACAGGAGATGCCAGAACGGTCAAGGCAAGGAAAGAGATCATTCTCGCGGCTGGATCTGTTCATACGCCTCAGATTCTGCAACTTAGTGGCATCGGTCCATCAGCGTTGTTGAAGGAAGCCAGGATCGAAGTTAAAGTCGACCTCCCTGGTGTCGGCCAAAACTTCCAAGATCATGGCTACATTTCCAGTGTTGGTTACAAATGTACGCTCTATCCTACCACGTACCTCACTCCCATAACACCCCACAGGGACAACACCCCCAACAGATCCCAACATAACCTTCAACGGCTCTCCCTCCAGCGTCAGCGGCCCTAACCTCGGAGCCTTCGTTGGCCTCCCCGTCATCTCCCCTTCTAACTACGAAAATATCGCATCCACTTTCGAGTCTCAAGATCCCGCGAAATACCTTCCCAACAACACCCATGCCTCAGTCATCGCCGGCTACGCAGCACAGCAGAAAGCCTACGCACGCCACATGCGGTCTCCACAATTCACCTTCCTGGAACAACTTATCGGCCCCGGACCCGGCGGCAGCATCCAAAGTATGCACCCCGTATCGCGCGGAACCATCAATATCGATCCCAAAAACCCCACCGCAGAACCCATCGTAGACTACCGGGCCCTATCTAATCCTACCGACTTCGACATCACAATCGCGCAGATTAAATTCATTCGGCGCTGGATGGCGCAGGATATCTTTAAACCCTATGGTCCGGTTGAACAGAGTCCCGGGCTGGATAAGACCAGTGATGAACAGCTTATTGAGTGGATCAGAGGGGTGTATTCGCCGACGGTGTTTCATCCTATTGGGACTGTAGCGAAGACACCGAGGGAGAGGGGAGGTTGCGTAGATGAAGAACTGAGGGTATATGGGACAGAGAGGTTGAGGGTGGTTGATGCGAGTATTATGCCAGTGCTTGTGGGCGCGACCACTTGTCAGACGGTTTATGCTATTGCTGAAAAGGTGAGTGCAGTGCATGTAGCATTGATGGGTTAAGATGAGATGCTAATGGTTAGTAGGCGGCGGATTTGATTATGGCGGGACATTGAGGATAGGAGGTTTTTAGTGAGAGAACGAAAGCATTATGCATTTTGGGCTGTTAGGTGCATAAAAGCTATCCTTTCCCTTTTCATTCCTTCTCTGGTTCTTGGTCTGATTCTATTTTACCGAGTTTCAGATCACATCAAACTCCGGCCACCATCAAAATCTGAATACACACCCGAACTATTTTTAGTGAAGTCGTTTTTGTTTCAGAATGCCGCTACTTACAGTTAAGAGTGCTGCCTCGTCACTAGCCAGAAAACACGCCGCATCCCCCAATATTTTTGGAGTACAAATTCTACCAATTGGAATCTCGACAAGGGCGATTGCACGTCCTTCTGGAGTATCAACATCCCCCAGCACTGGCGCAACCCTGTTTCCATGCATTAATGCTGGGCGTACAGGGTGAGGCGAGAGGGTTGAGGACTGGAAATGGAGTGGAGTGGCTGGGGGAAGCAGGGTTACATCGCGGTATCTCCTAATACAGGCAGGATGCAGTTATAACGGATTTTTGTCTTTTGCATACTCGGGTGCAAGCCCTCGAGTCGCCTGGGCTAAAGTCAGAAATCAGCAATCAGCAATCAGCAATTCCCCAAGCACTCCCTTCACCACTCTCACGCCATCTCATGTATCTACAACAACATGCTCACACACTCACCGCAGTAACAGCCCTTTTGCTAGCCGTATACTAAACCAGTCTCAACCTTGGTCTCGGCGCCGAAGTACTGCTCAAATTCAATACCACCCCTCCCTCCCCCTTTCTGCTCCAATATGGCACCACCGTCCCCGCGCTAAAATACAACGGCTTGACATTCACACGCAATACCCGATCTACCTCTTCCTCGGGCACATCTTCGTTCGGGTTAGCCACATGCACGACACCCGCGTTGTTGGTTAAGATGTCGAATTTGTCGAAAGTGGGGAGGCAGGTGGGGAGGGCGAGGGGCCAGGAGGAGGGGTCAGATACATCGGCTGTGAAGATCTGGACTTGGCCTGCTAAGAGGGAGGACAGAGGGACGGGATTGGGGTTATGGTCCCAGATTAAACCGCGGCAGCCTTCGGAGAGGAACTTGGACAGGATGCCAGCACCGGAGCCGGAACCTGCACCGGTTACTATGGAGACTTTGTCTTCGAGACGGGGGTTGGAACTTATTGAGTTGGGCTTGTGTGAGTATGTGCTGTGCGATTTTGAGGGAAGTGTCTGTCTAGTAGAAGAGAAAGGAGAGGAGGCGAGCTTGTCTAATTAGTAATTTCTTTCCTAGGCCTAGTTTTATTTCCAGATATGCCCGCCCGTACAGCCCCTTTCGCTTCAGTGACTCAGTGAGGGGTCAAAAGTGTCATTCACTCCCTCCCCGCACTTGGATATGCAGGTTGCAGATCTCTCGCGATTAGCTACATCTTACTGCTGACTCGTTCGCAGACATTCACCTGTGTTTCAACCACATATTCTTAAAAAAAACTTTTTGGTATCATTATGTTTGTTACCCCTATTCTCTTCTTTCCCAATTACATATACCTACTTTTCTGCTTAAGGGCTACAACAGCCCCTTAATATTTTCCTTCAAATATTTGTGACTTCGTACATTCATGTTAGATCTATAAACGAATCTTAATCTATTCATCCGGTATGTAGCCTACGAGTCAAGAAAGTTTGCAATGTCATTGCAGTTGCCACCGAGGACAACTCGCATTTCGACCTGGAGAGATGGTTTGGGGTGCTAATGGTAGCTCTACGCTATGCTCAGTTTTAGATCTTAACACAGAAGAGACCCAAGTCTGACTCGCTCACCTTTCTGTCAAGCAATAACTCCAATCCCAACACTTAATACAGAAGCGGCATACCTACTGGCGAGGTACTCCACCGAGTCCTGTGCTCACCAAGCTAGCGATGTTGGTAAGAATATAAATGAAATCGATAGGCGGATTCATCGGTTTTTTTCTATTTGAGAACGCATTCTAGAGCTGGGCTCGACTCTGCGATCCAGACTCGTCCCAGGAAAAGACAAATCTCGCAAAACCTTCCGGCGAGATTTTACCCTATTGTACTATGCCTCCCTCCCCGACTTATGTAGTCTTGTAAGGAATCTTATCGATGGCCAAACGCATCAAGCTAAGATCGACGAGATCGGCAGCAAGATCAGATTCTCCGGGATCGCGTT
This sequence comes from Lindgomyces ingoldianus, assembly GCF_010093535.1. Taxonomy (NCBI): domain Eukaryota; kingdom Fungi; phylum Ascomycota; class Dothideomycetes; order Pleosporales; family Lindgomycetaceae; genus Lindgomyces; species Lindgomyces ingoldianus. Next base: position 548,544 of record NW_022985163.1, on the reverse strand, counting down.
ATAAGCTCCTTCCTACTGTGGCTTTCGTGAAACGGCTAGGTACCGCTTGAATAGGCGGGGATGTAAACGTAGCAGCGAACGATAGTAGGAGTGCATCTGCATGAGCAGCATATTCCAAGCGCAAAGCGACTGTGGAGTTGTTCCTCGTATCCGACGTCAAACTGAATTCCGAGTCGGAATCAGGGTATTTTGGCAACGCACTGCAGGCGGCTTCTTATGATTGGCACATACAGATCGTGAAGCTGTTGCTCAAAGCTGGCGCAGATGTCAATGCTGCGTCTCCCGCAAGTCGACATCACTCGGCCTTATTGGCGGCGCTGTATGCCAGAATGCTTGCGGTGAGGCTGCTGCTCAAAGTCTGGCGTTGATGTTAACGCACGGGAAGGTCATTTTGACAATGCTCTACAGGCAGCTGCTTACGATGGAGAGGATCAAGTTGTCGAGATACTTCTCAGTGCTGGGGCGGACGCGAACACAAGGAGCTTGTAACTACGACACTACATTACAGGCTGTGGCACTCTAAGTTAATGATAGAAGCTATGAGTTGATAGTTGGATACGGTGCGGATATCAATGCCTGGGGATGTTCATATGGCACAGCATTGCAAGCAGCTTGTTTTCAGAGATATATGACATAGCTAGGCAACTGCTGGAGGGGGCGTTGACCTAAGGTGCAGGGAGGTTGTTGCGTTGTGGAATAATAGGGATGGTGAAGGGAACACACTGAGGTGCAAAAACGGTAGAATGGTCAAGATGATGAACCCAAAAAGGGCCAGGACGAGGAAAAGACTAGAGGCGCTAGCAAGTCCTTGGTGTCAGCTGTAGCCTGGTGAGGATGGAAGCTAGACGCAAAACCCCTGGCCATCCTGCGCCAAGGAGAGCAATGCCTAAAAGTGGTTTAGCCTTTCTTCCAATCTTAATTCGTCAGTTCAGTGATTGGACACCGCACGAATTTGTACGGGTATCGTGACCATTTCCACGTCAATCGATGGAGATAACTCCGCCCCAGCTGCACCGCTTGAAATGAATCCTACAAATCTATCTCATTTGTAGGAACAAATAGAGGGAGTCTCTCCTGGACTCTACTAAGTAACCTATTCCCTTTAAGATAACCACCAATCATGGTGTATGAGTTCATCTCAAGCTGCCCAAACGGGAGGATTGGTGACGAAGAGACGCGGAAGTCAGTGCGAAAGAATGCGATGAAAGCTTATCGACGAAATGAGCGTCTATCCCGGATACAAATGTTTCAGGGGACGCAACCTTACAGCAATCGGATTCATCTAGATCGACACCAGAATGGTGATGCAGGTCCGGACAGGAAGGAGGAAGAAAACCAAGAAAGAGCTGTCACAGACACGGGATGCAGAGAAATGCTGTGGGAGCTAACCAGCATGAAAAGTCTGGGGTCTGCAATTGACCCTTTCTGTTCAACTGTCCTTCCTCGTCATCATCAGGCCCCGCAGCTCTTTTCTCATTGTATATGACCCTTAATTTCCCCTTCACCATAAGCCATACCTCGCTAATGCACGATTAGTCGTCTATGTTACAGCGCAGAAGCTTCAACCGGTTGGATATGATCTTGTTACTGTCTTCGCTCGAGAAGCGCTAGCTGACCCATTACTCCTCTCCGCCACGCTCTTTCATGCAGGCCTTCATACCGATGCCATAAGCGGCAGCTTATGGAGCCCGAACACCCTTTATTACCGTGGCGAAGCGCTTCGCTCCCTCAATCAACGACTTCAATGTCCGCGAACCGCGATATGTGATTCTACCCTTGCTGCTGTTGGATATTTAGCGGCTACTAGTGTAAGTCAAAGAGTGTTAACTTAAGCTAGTGAATGAATCTAACCATACTCTCTCTATTAGGATGTCACGGGAGAGCAAACTGGTGACGAAACTCACCTGAAGGCCCTCCAGACTATGGTCAAGATGAGAGGCGGCTTGAGTCAGCTCGGGTGGAACGGTGCCCTGGCGACGTTCCTGTCCATGTGAGTATCAAGTCAACCGACACATCCTCCCAAGAAACTTGCTGACCTATTCACAGTGGGGATGTACTGAATGCCGCAATGACGGGCTCTCAACCAAATCTTGGGCATCCTGACATTACTACACACAACGTCCTCCTTGTTGATACACCACCAAGGCTATTGGAACCACCAGCCACCGTCCAAGACCCCACCACCTTTTGCCAAGAGATCCGCATCCTATTATTCGACATTAAGCCATTGTTCGCACTACGGTCTAAAGTCCAGAAGCGAGCTCCTCAGCTACCTTCTTCCATTACATCTTTCATGCAACTCTGCGCTGCTATCGAATACCGTCTTGTCAGCACACACATTCCAGACCAACCCGAGAGTGACCCAGAAGTTCTCATACACGACGCATGCCGCATAGTACTCCTTAGCTTAATGTCGTTCAACTTCCGCGCCTTCCAGCATCCATCCGCAGTCTATATTCGTCTAGAGCAACAGCTCAGGCGAGTTATCGCAGCCCTCGAAAAACGAAGTCAGCCAATTGAAGACCAATCCCTCAAGAAGATGCTGCTGTGGATATTATGGGTTGGTATTATTACGTCACCTAATCTCGAATGGTTTTTGGTCCGTATCCGGACTTTGACGGTGGATTTGGGGTTTGTAGAATGGGATCGGCTGAAGAGCTGTCTTGAGGAGTTTGTTTGGACCGAGAAGATGAATGGAAAGGCTGTTTCTGGTTTATGGGAGCGGGTGCGGGATTCGATTGTTGTTAGTAGTAAGCAGGTTGAAGCTTTCTTGTGAAAGGAATACAATCCTCGTTTCGAAGTAACGGACGTATAGTAAAGACCTCAAGAGAGGTCGTTAGTGCAGGACGGATTTCAAGGTGTTGCATAAATAAAACGTTCTAGACCTTGTCGAGAGGATAGGCGGATCAAGGTGAGTAGAAGACCGATGCTTCTGTCCAAGAGATTACACTGAAAGGAGGGGCTTCTTCATTCATTGCCTTCTCTAGAAGCTAGATGATCCGCTTAAACCAACAATTAAATGTCTACAAAGAAGCCATAGCCCAGTTCTCACCCGACTGCTGCTCCTCGACTTCATCCTGCCAAGGCGAATACAATGGCTTCAACCTCATCTGCCAATTCTCTGAGTGCGTTGCTCCCTTGCTTCTGAGTGCCTCAGAAATCTCCTCTCTCTGATCCACTACGGCCCAATCTAGCGGCGTAAGGCTTCTTACATCCAATACAGATGTTTCAGTCTCAGGGAATCGGAGAAGAGCTTCGACAGCAGGAGTATTCCCAAATTGGGAAGCGAGGTGCAAAGGTGTGCATCCTTGTTTGTCCTGCGCGTTTACGTCTGCACCGTATCTATGCATGATGTTAATGCATTTCTCGACATGTAGTGGCGAAAGCCTATGGACTTTGACATCATCAACGCTGGGCTCCATGAAGTCTTCGTCGTCTTCAGAATGTGCCGGTGAATACTGTGTCGAGTTCCAAAGACACAGGCGGTGGAGCACCGTTTGCCCGAATGTGTCGACATGGCCGAGCCAGTGCTTGACATGCCCGGCATTGGCTTCAGTAATTTTCACAACAAAGTCAATGACCTCCGGGCTTTCGCTGCGAAAGGCAAGTTGAAGAGTACTCCGACCAAATCTATCCACAGCATTAATGTCCGCACCGGATTTTAACAGCAGCCGGACACTTTGTAAAGATCCCGATGAAAGTGCGTAATGAAGTGCGGTTGCCTGCGATTCGTCTTTCAAGTTTGGATTCGCGCCAATTTCTAACAAAACATCGACTGCAGCGGTATTACCGAATATGGCTGCGTAGTGAAGTGGCGTTCGACGCTGAGCATCGCGGACATCGATCTGAAAGCGTATGTTTTTGAGGCATTGCCGGATGAAAGAATCAGCATGCCACATGACAAGAAAGTGAAGCAGATCTCGGCCGTGGCGATCTTTATCATACTGTCGAATAGGGCATTCAAGAAGTACGAGGACGATAGATCGATGCCCCTGTTCGGCAGCGATATGAATCGGGAGCCTGTGGCTGTTATCCTTTACAAGGTAGCTAGCGCCTGATTTCAAGAGGCTCTTGCAGGCTTCGAGGTTGCGATGCTCGGCAGCAACATGGAGTGCAGTACGGCCATCATGTGCCTTTTGATCCAGCCAGACCACTGGTTTGAGCCACAGCAAGGAAGAGATGGACCTCCACTGCAATTCGCTTGCCCAATGGGCAATTGTTCGCCCTTGCTCATCACATCCCGTTTCTTCAATATTGAACTTGGTTCTTAACTCTTGCACAGTCCTTTCCCAATCTTGTTGGGCGCAGAGAAGTAATAATTTTGAGCCTTTTCTGTTGTCCTTGTCGAAGAGATTTCGAGGAAGCCTGCCCAGCAACTGTAAAAGCCGTTTTTCGATTCCGTGGAAGGCATAGCGTTCGAGAATGTTCAACCCAGCAATGTTAGCTCGGAGTGCCTGGGATGCGTCTTGGCCTATGATGACATCTTCAACGATATGCCACTGAAGAGAGGTCGCTCGGTGAAGATATGACTGCGGAGGATCGAGTTCGACCTCTTCGCCCCAGGAATCAACATAGGGTACTCTTGGTGGATTCGGCTCCCGTTCATACCAATTGTTGGGTACATCCCACCTAGACACGATCTTCAACGCCAAACTCTCAAAGAGTCCTTCATGGAACACCTGGTCTATATAGGTTGTGCCCTTTGAATCAGGTATATTGATGTCCAAGTCTTTCCTGCTGAGAAGGATGTAAGCAAGATGATGAAACTTTTCTCTTGATAAACACCAGTGCAAGACAGTCCATCCTTCAGGGTTTTTGGCATTGATGTCGATACGTGGATCACTCATAAGTCGTTCGATAATATCAACGCTCGCCCCGCCCTTACATGCGAGATGCAGGATTGGTTCCGATGACAGGCTTATTCGGTCAATAATCGTTGACGGCCGTGAAAGGAGGACTTCTATAGCGGTTTTGCGACCTTCGAGCACAGCCCAGTCCAATGGTGTCCATCCATGGGAGTCTGTGCTCTCGATTCTCTGCCCTTGCTTTATAAGGTTCTCAACTACGGCGGGATGATCTCCAATTCGCATGACTAGTTGAAGTGGCGGGGAACGTGCGAACTGGTCGATCCCGCTCCAGAAAGATCCCCGATGTACCCTAGCCATCCCCAATAGCATTGCCACGAGATGAAAGAAGTGGGATTGGCGGAGTAAAACGAAACGAGACAAAGACGTGACCACGTCCGGATTCCACGCGCTTTGGTTGCAATGATAGTTCCAGTAAGAGACGCAATAAGAAAAGAACGTGCGACTGTCAGCCAACTCTGGGTGGCTCAAGCTCCGCTTCAGGTCCATGATCTTGGATTTCATTTCCGGACTCTCTGATAAATCGGATTCGAAGTTATCGTACTCTTCAAAATTGAAGTTAACGAGCGGCTCATCTGTCTGGAGTGAAGATACTAAGAAATCCTTGATGCGCGCCGAAAGCGCTTCTCTCGCCACCTCTCGCAATCTGATGAAGTCCTTGAAGGACAAGACCACGAGGCACCGCTGTGCTAGCTCAGCATCAATATCCTTCTCTGTGATCCGGAATTTGGAGAGAATTGCGCGATCCGTATCAGAGGCTTCTTCTTGGGGAGAAACCAGTAGTTCCTTGACAGTGGCGTGAGCTAGCTGTACATGCCGATCTGGTTCAACGCGAAGCAAATGTCCGAAAGCTTGGTCAAGCTGAACTTCGAAATTAAAGCCTAACGAATCTTTTAGCTCTGCCCACGACTGCTGACCTGAGCTAATAGCCACGGCGTGTTGAAGTTCGGCTACATTGAGAGGCTTTCGGGACCCAATCACCCACGTGAATCCGACTTTTGCAACATCCTGAAAGTCCTCCGGGATGCTAGCTAGAAGTGAACAATAGTATGCAACAGCCTCTCTGGATATCTTGCGGATTCCATTCAAGCGCTTTTTGATTACTTCGGGCGACCACAGTGATACCCCTGCAGTGAAATTGGCCCATGCCAGAGCAGCTTGAAGGAAGTTTCCCTCCGAGAGTTCGAGTAGTGTCTTCTCAATTTCGGTTTGATATCTCCAAGGTATCGCGCCGTCTGCACATAAGTCTGCCACCTTCGCGGAGACAAATTTATGCAAATCCTGGTCAATTTCCACTCTCCTGGACAGTTCTACCAGAAGATAAGCTGCTTTGACGCTCCGAGCATGGGGACGGACGCGATCGGAAAAAGCCAATTTGATCTTTCGACTCATATCCTCCCCAACCAAGCCCGTGAAGTGGTGAAGTAGTTCGATTCGAGAGTTTGGGGAAAGTTCATCCAGCGCATCGATGAAGACCCAGAAACTTAGGTTCTTACTTCGCTTGAGGATTGTGGACAAGCATTTCCACAAGAAGTCAGCATGTTCTTCACCCGAAGACTGAGGACTGTCCTTGACACTTGAAATATATTTTTCAAGCTCTGAGTGGTCAAGGTAGCGGAAGCTGCGACGGTCTTGTGAAAGGATTTGGGAAAGCAAGGACACGAGGATCTGGGTTCGGCCGTTTCGAAGCCAGTCATTAGAGTTGCAAAAGCAGAACATGACTACTGAGAATTCTCCAGTAACGTGGTCGCGTTGTTGAAGCCACCGACGAAGGGTTTCGATCAAATATCGCATGGCAATTGTTTTTCCAGAACCAGGAGAGCCAGAAAGCCATAAAATATTGTCTTTAGGCGAGTCTCTCCATTTCAGAAACTGATCGTGATCGGTAATCCACGTACAGGTCCCTGGGCTAGGTCGAGAGACTTTACGGAGTAGGTCCTCTGGGTCAAGTCTATCAAGACTGAGTAGGAAATTGGTTCTTGTTGGGTTATCATCTTAGGAATCTGTGAGATTGTGATGATCATTGTTGCAGCGTGTAAGGTAAATACGGTGGAGGCAACATACAAGGCTGCTCTATGTTTAGGGCATCATCTAAAAGTTCCCTCAAGCAGTCGAACACCATCTGGTATTTCTCACTTTTCTGGTTGGAAAATCGGCACATGCCGCGATGGTCAGCTTCGATGGGAACCGCAACCTCGTTCGGGAGGTTCATCAGGGCGGAATGTTCATCGACGACCTAGTGACATCAGTGTTAGGCAAACCCTATTGGAGGTTAGTTTTACCAAATTTGGAAGACCTTTCATCTTCTGACGCTCGTAGATAGTAAATATTCGGAGAGATTGGCCCCGTTCGACGAACTGAGAGCAGATACTACCAAGACACAAGGATTTGGGCTGTAGGTCCTGCAACAACTGTGTTCGGACAGATCCTAAAGTGAGTACATCTGCGATGGTGCCAAAAAGCTTACCCCAAAATGCAAGATCTGATCCTCTGTGGGGGGTGCCCATGAACATGACGCCGAAGGTGTCCGAGCTTATGGTGTGGTACCTCTCACTGCGCTCGTGGGCAAGGACAAGAGCTTTCTTCAGGACGATACCACCCAAACTGTGACAGATGAAGATAATTGGGCGCCTATCGTATGTAGAAAGATTCCTCCGCTTCGCTACGAGCCTCTCAAGAAGATATCTTGCATAGTCGTCCACTCGGGCGGCCGAACCTGAGAAGGCGATAGCTGAATTGTAACCGTATGTGAAGATCCTAGCATTCGGAACAGCGGATGGGAGGAAGTCCTGGAGCCAGAAGCTACCATTTTCAGTCCAAGTTTTGAAAGGGTTTCCATTCAGGCCATGAATTGCGACTATGCTATGAGCAGGCCTTAGCTTTCTGGAAGGGGAGCTTCCCTAATAGGTACTAGGAAGCTCACTCAACGTTTATTTTCTCCTGCGCAAGACGGTCTCTCAAAGGCCACAGCTCGATTAAGCCAGTCACATCTTCCAAAGCTGTTGAAATCTGCGTTTGGGCGCAAGATTCATCGTGCTTTTCGGGATGCTTTGGCGAGGCGGTAGAAGATGGTAGAGCAAGTTGTTGGGCCGCATCCGTGCTTGACGGCGTGCTCTGGCTTTTTGAAGAATGGTGCAGCTTCTTGAAAAAACGGCTCATCGCTGGTGGTTATAGCTGGTTGAGAGATGCCAAAAGTCATAAAAGCGAAAGCCCCGCGGTGATGGTCAGGCGGGAACTGCCAAGCATTCACGGGCGCACTAAGCTGCATTGGAATGCCTCGATTCCTGAAGAAAGCATTGCTCATGTTGAGCAACGATAGGGCCCGAATTTGGAGATACTGTAAAGGATGCCAAGTTCGGTAACGGTTATGTGAGCAATTCTCAACATTCGAAGTTTCTTGTCCAAGAGCTTCACAAGCTGTCGTGTTCACGGACCACTGTATTATCAACGACATCTCATGGTGTCCATCCATGGATGACTCCTCAATCATCAGCACAACCGAAAAAGGGCGAAGGGCGAGGGAATCCGGACATGGGTGAGTAGCCAAACGTTGTCCTCTGCGCCTTCAGGCCTCCGCCACCGTCGCAAGGATCTCCCGACTGCGCCTCACGTCTTTATCAATTGACCAACGATGAGCCTTCAATTGCATAGTGGAGACTATTCAGACAGATGAGAGAGGCGTGACTTTGGGTCATGTCTCACAGTCAAGAAATAAAATGGGGTCGAATGCAGGACCGTTTAGCATAGGCCAATGAGGATAAAAGATCGCAAGGCTACCTACAGGCAGCAATACCAAGGAACGGCAGCCTTGAGTCAACACCACCTCCGCGTTGACTCAACCGGATAATCTTCAATCCTTTTGCCTTCATACATATATCTAACCTGTAACATTTCTGTATTCACGCCAAAACGCAAAGTAAATTTCACAATGGGTTCCAGAATATCCAAGGCAGTGCGGCGGCCGCCCGCACATGGGACTGCATACGAGGCTGCAGCAACGTCACCGCGAGGCAACCATCACGAAGGACCCTGCCAAGCCTTATCTTTTCCAGAAATCACGACGGCCGAGCCGCTCGTCGTAACCTCGCCTTTCGCGGCTTCCTTGTTCGAACAACCCACAGCGGCGACATCTGAGGACGACATCGATGCCATGGATGCCCAGTCTGATACATCACAAGTTTCCTACCAGGCTGATATTGATATTGCGGCTCGTCTCCTCGAGACTCTTCGCCGAAATGCTCCGCCGTCTGAGCCGTCAGGTCCTGGAGTCGAATCCCACCAACCTCCTGCCACAGACGTTCCTTCAGACGCTCCTCAGCACGGCGACAACGTGGCTCTCAACCCCCCACTACCGCCTCCCCCAGAAGTAATTCCTCCGGTATTTCTTCCTCCACCCCCGCCACCTCCTCCTCCAGCCGAGGTCAAGATCGTCTGTATCATCTGCTGCGACCAGTTCTCAAAGAACCAGGAGCATTCCGCCGTTCTTCGCCCATGCAAGTCCTGTGGAAGTGCATATTGCACAGCATGTGTAAAAGACATGTTCATTAAGGCCTGTAAAGACATATCGCGCATGCCACCAAAATGCTGCAATATGATCCAGCTTCACGTTGCTCTTCCCTTCCTTACAAATGCCGAAGCTGCTACATTTCGGTAAGCAGCTAGAATTTCAAACTAATATCATATATTCATTTATACTAACAGGAACTAGGGAGAAGTATGAAGAATGGAGCACTCCAGGCCCCGTCTATTGCCCAGTGCCAACATGCTCCGCCTTCATCTCTCCACGACTTTTCAATCAACCCAATTCGTCACGGAAGGGTAAGCAGCGCGTAGATTCTGTTATCGGGACCCCGAAATCTGCAAATATCCCTTGCCCTAAATGCCAGACGGAAGTGTGTACGCATTGCCGAGAACTTGCTCACGAAAGCCCTGGATGCAAGAAACTTGGATTTGGTATGGTTGATGATGAAACCGTTGCTCTGTTAATGAGCTGGGGCTACAAAAGATGTCCTAAGTGTGGTAATGGCGTGAGACGTATGTGGGGTTGCAATCATATACAGTGCCGATGTGGAGGGCAGTGGTGTTGGATATGTCAGAAGGTGTGGGATGAGTGTGGTGGGAACTGTTATGAAGATGAAGACGAGGACTTTGATGAAGACGAGGACGAGGAAGTCAGCATTCAACAATCTCCAGACAATGTTGCAGCTCCGCCCGTACCTGGAAGTACAGAAGAGCTTGCGGAACCAGCAACTGCAGCGGAATCTACCACTCAACCCCCCGTAATTTCCATACCAACACCTGCCCAACCCATCCGCCGTCCGCGAAACCTCGACAACAGACCAGCACACTACTGGCAGGAAAACTTTCACTTCGGTGATGAGCCCAACGAAGAGCCTCCTGACCGGACCTGGCAGTGTCATCACAAGTTCGACACCGCCAAAGTCAGTTTCGAAGAATCCATCCGCTCCGCGCCAACTGCCACGCGAATGGAATGCTCAAAATGCTGGACCCACGTGCACCCTGAGATGAAAGTGCCCCTCACCAATAAACCGGTGCAAGCGAGGATCGTTGCAGGAATGTCGCGAGAGCGCAGTACTACGCGACGAGGGGGTATGCAGCATGGAAGAGGGCGTCTTGTCCGCGGCGATGCGAATCTGGGGATGTCAGTAACAGCATCGGCATCGGTGTCCAACACATCTCTTCCTCTTCCTCTTTCCCAATCCTTCCCTGGAGCCACAACCACCCATTTCCCCGAACCAATGGAAGGAGTACAATTCACATCGACACCCACGTCCTCAACCCCTATAATCGATATCTACGGCCGACCGATCTTCGCATCAAACACCTCCACCTCTATCTCCAACTCCAACTCTGTAAATCAACACCCAAATCGTCGTTACTCCTTCTCCACCCCACCCCAATTCGACGGACCCCTAGATCTCGCTCCACAAACACCCTTTAGCTTCGCGTACGAGTGTCAATATTGCGGAATCCTAGTTTGCGAGCCATGTAAGGAGGAAACGCTGGCTGCGAAGAAGGAGGAGGGAGAGGAGGAAGAGGAAGAGGAAGAGGAAGAGGGAGAGGATGTAGAGGATGAAGAAGAAGCGGAGTGGATACGGGAGTGTGAGGGTGAGAGTGCTGGCCAAAGCGAGGACGAGGGCCAAGGCGAAGGCCAAAGAGAAGGTGAAGTCGCTGTTGCAGTGGAAGACGCTTAAATCTAGAGGGATAAGGACGGCATGTACGGACGAACGATTAATGATATGCGACTATGGAACGACTAGAGTTCGCAAACAAACGCGGGAAGGGTAGGTTATGCGAAAGTCCAGGATGTGGTGGCATTGCATTGAGTCTGGCCAGCTAGGAAGTATGGCACGGCATAGCATGAAGTGAGCGGATTGAGCGGAGCATAGCGAGGCGTTTGGCGTTTATTCACATTTTCCAGTTCCAATTCTAGTTTCTCATGTTTTCCGAGGGGTTCTGTTATAGGCGCGACTAAGGAGAAGACCTCTGGCATCAAAGCGCGAGACGGTGAAGGGGAGATCGAGGGAGACAGCTGCTGTGATTTAGAATGGTAATACTCTTAGTACGACTTCTGAATTGAGCTCGTCCCTACCTTCTCACTGAAATATTTATCACCAGTCTTGCTTCCATATACAATATGGCTGGATCTAAGGCCATCTTGTAAGTCAGGTGGCCTTGAGCACCTCCTAGATCCCACACACATCCTCCCGTCAACATATTGTGGCTAGATAGTCATAAAATATTGTTTCCACTAAACCTTGTCTAAATTGCGGCTTAAACTGAAACCATTCTCTCCTGCCCCTGCTCTGGGACTCAGAACACGCCCGCCCGCCTCATCACACACACACACACACACACACACACACACACATCATCCTCCGTCCTACATACAGCCTATGAAAAGAGTCCATCGATATCAGAATCAGCATCAGACCATGGAATTCCTAGACCTTGATATCTGCTGGCCAGATACCAACCCCTCGCCCTATTCGGCACATGCAATCTGCGCTACTCTAATATATTCCCGAACAACCCCAGAAACACCACACACAATCACAAGTTCATCCATACGCCAATGACTTAAAACCTCTCTCAAAAATATATTTTATTACCCTCTCGCTCAATCACTCTTAAATGAGAAAAAGAGAAAACGAGAAAACGGGTGCAGATGAGGATAGGAATCAGGAAGACGAAAGAAAAAAGACGAGGTCCGGGCACGATCTCAAACAACTCCAATCATTCGGACAAATCAAAAACAGGTAGTTCCATAGATGTTATGCCCAGCCCGGGGTCGAGGAGGGGGGAATGGGGGGGGAAGACGAGTGAAGAAAGTGTGTATCCCATCCTTTTAATTGAAATCCCGTGCATCTCCGTTTTTGCCTGTCTGTCTGCCTGCTTACCTGCCCTGCTTGCTTTGTTCCCATCCACTCCAACTGCAACTGCACTCCAGCAATTCACCATGATGTGAAAGAGACATCACCTCAGTTCAGCTCAGTACCAGTCCACCATCATCACTATGTAACACACAGACTTCTAAAGCCGTGTTTGTAATTGACGACGGAGCTTCGGACTATGAGCCGCCCAAGGCAGGGAAGGCGTTCGAGTCAGCGACGTTGGGAGTAGAACCAGATTGACCGCCACGTCCGCCCCTCCCACGACCATCACCTCGGCCTCGGCCTCCGCGACCACGTCCTTCACCACCGCGAAAATCGCCACGGCCGCGTCCTTCACCACCACGGAATTCACCACGGCCACGGCCGCCGCGTCCTCCACGGAAGTTCTCACGGGGAGCGCTGTGCAGGCGGGAGTCGTCGAGCTCCACGAGCGTCTTTTCCTTGCGTTGACGCTCGCGCTTTGCCTTGCCTCCGGAGCCGGCAATGTACGCATCATCCTCTTCATCACGAGGGAGAGCTTTGCCTTCAGGGAACTTCTTGTTGCTGCCTTCATTTGCTTGACGGACGTTCCCAGCGGCGAGGGAGAGCTTCTTCTCAGCCTGCTCGGCAAGGTAGGCAGCGAATGACTTGGTCTTGTCTTCCGGCTCAGGCTCGGCCCCTGCCTCGCCGGTTGGGTCAGGAGTGAAGCCTTCAGCGTTGTCGCCAGTATTGGCAACAAATCCTTCCTGCTTCTCTTCTTCTTTGGCAATAGCTTCGCCGGCTTTCTCGTCGGCCCATTCGGCGCCGCCATCCTGTCCACCCCAGCCGTGAGCAGCCTGCTTCTCATGTTCGCTAGGACAAGTCAATATGAAAGTATTGTTGTAGAGTGAATGAGCCTCTTACGCAATGCCAGTTTTGCTGTGACGGTCGCCCGAAGCGCCACCACGTCCACCTCGTCCACCACGGCCACCACGGCCGCGACCACCACGGTATCCAGAGTCAGGTTCTATGCATGTTAGTCTGGGTATTAAGTGCCGTTTTGAGTGTGCTTACCACCAGATCCCCTGTTGCGGTTCTGGCTGTGACCTACGCCGCGATCCCGGAAAGCTGTGACCACATGTTAGCTAGCTGTCTTGATACATAGTACCACACTGAACCGTAACTAGACATCAATTGCTCAACGATCCAGAAGCCCAGCATGACCCCCTGCTACGACGTACCATTCTCGTTCGCGTTGAATCCATCGCGCTGGCTGCTGCGTCCACTCGACGTGCTAGTGCGGACTGGAGCCTCGGTCGGTGCATTGCGCTTGCCAGTCCTTGCCGCCGACTTGTCAATCGCTTTTGTCGGGGGCTCGGGCTCTCGATCGGGGTCGAGTTCGGGGTCGTTGCCTGCGGGAAACTTGTAAGATGGGGGTAGGTTAGCATAAAAAAGTGGCCTCAACCATACCTAGCAAATCGTACAGGTTCTAGTGTATTACAATTAGCAGCAATTCTTAATCAATTGCCAGTGTCAGAGAAAGCAGTTTTTGAATTGACTCGAGTTTCGGCAATGTGAAATGAGGCGAGCATACCTTGGAGGCGATTGACATGGTGGATGAAGTTAAAGCGCCTTTCGCGCTTGCCCCTCTAGACGCGCAATCTGAAGGGGATAAAAAATAGCTTCTGAGAGCTGACCCTATGGGAATAGAGTCGAGGCTCTCGTCGTTCACGTCAAAGTGGGGAGGGATGGCGTTGTGGGTGAGGTTGGGGCCTTGAGGTGACGGGGAAATTTCGTTTGTGGTTCAATTCAGAAATTCGCTTAGTAAGGTGGACCGTGCGCTACTGAGAAACGACAGAAAAAGCTAATACTACCACACCTCGCTGCTCGCTTTAAAAACGTCATAATAAACAAGTTTCTGCGGTGCTTGCCCCGCGTCGCTTTTTGACCTGTTGTAACATCGCCTACTGCATATGTGGACATATCAAACATCCAAGGGGCACCTCGGCCTCGCGTAATTAAAGGCACAATGAACGCCTGGCTTGGCATTGGCTTGAGGGATTCCACCTAGGCAAGGCAGGGTTGAAATTAGGTGATCGAGTCGGCAATTTTCAACCATGACTTTGACCACAAATTACGTATATACAGATTTGAAGTTGGTCCAGCCATCTGCAAGAACAGATCAGGCACTTCAACAACAATATGGCACAGGTGAAGATAGCAACCGTCGGCAGCCACAAAAGTGTGCACCTTTCCTTCCATCACCCGAACGGAGAACTTTTAGACAATGTCACCCTGACTCCATATCTCAGATCTCAAAACGCCTTCGTGGTTTTGACCACCAAGTAAACCACCGTAGCGCCCGCTAAACAGCACCAAGAATACATCGTATGATCCATACCCAAAATTACCGAGAATACCATCTTGACCCTCCGTCTTTACATGCTTCTTCTTATTACTATCTCGTGTCATACGAGAATGAGGTCGGGAAGGTCATGCTTGCGGATAAGCCGAAGGGATCCGCATCGAGCATCGGGTCGTAGGGGTCAAAGAGATGATTCGGCATGTTAAAAACCTGGCCTCCATTTGTATCGCTCGGCGCGAGCGCGGCAGGAGACGTGAACGGCGGGTTCTGCGCGGGTGGCATCGGCGGTTGCATGCTCTGCGATTGCATTGAGGCAGGCGGTGGGAACGTTTGTGGGAATGGGCCAGGACCAGCGGACTGGTCACTGGGGTCTTCGTCAAGCATGTCGGCTTGCTCATCGTACTCTTGCTCTGTAACAAAGAATCAATCTAGGACGAACATAGTCCTATTCATAAGAAGGGAAAAGAAATGGGACAGCTTGCCGAGCTGGTTCATATGACTCTCGAATGGAGAGGCGTAGTACGACGATGGACCACCGCTCGTGCTACTCTGCGTCATTATACTTGCTCCACTTCCGACAGTGGAGGCGCTCGATAGCCCATTCGAAGGGGGCTGGTTCGTGATCAGTGACGGCCGCTGTGGACCCATCATTGGGGTGTAGCTCGACCTAGGAGGCTGCGGTCGCAAGTGTTGGGGCTGCTGTTGGGGAATGGGGCCAAAGTTGGGAGAGACCGAGGCGCCCTGGGGGATGAAGTTGGGAGATCGGGTTGCGGTAGTGGAGGGGGAAGAAATGTGCGAGCCGGGGGTGGGCTGTGAGAGTGGTGAACGGTTTGATAGGGCTCCATCAGGTTGTATCATAGGCAAACCATGCGGACCTTCAGCCTTGGGCGGTGCTCCAATTGACCGTCGTGCCTGCTGTTGTCTATTCATCATTGCGCGCTGCTGTAGGGGTGGCTGGTTAGGGGATGTGTTCGCGGAGGCAGGAGCACGTGTCGGGCCGAGGTTGGGGCTGCCAGTCTTTGCGCGCAGCTCGGCCTGGACGTCGATGCCTGGGTGAGGAGGTTAGCTGAGGCAGTAATAGTCGGGGAAGGTGCGGATCGATTATGGAGGTCATCGAGGAAGGAACGCATGGCCAGTAATGGCAGGAGGGAAGAGGAGCACATGAAGGAGCGCATCGCTTTTGGAAGTCGCATGAGCATACCTTTCTCAAGTAAGATCCTCTCGAGTAGAGAATTCTTGTACCGGAGCATTAGGCATTCGTCTGACGCCGAGCGGTGACTATTCTGAAGATTCTGCAGCGCCTCTTCGTGGTGCTTAATGGTGCTCTCCAGCTGCTTGATATACTCGGTGCGTCGCTCGCGGAAGGCAGCCTGTGCTTGTCTATTGCGCTGCTTGCGCTCCTCGGACGTTGCGTATATCTTGCGGCGCTTGGTTAGTCCTATTTTTGACATTGTGCAACGATCTGCGATAGCAGGTGGGTGGTGAGCTCACTGGTTTGCGCCCGCCTTTTCGCTTCTGCTGCTGCGGGAGCTCTTGGGTATAAGTTCCGACGTCGGGCTCGGGTGAGGATGCGATAGAGCTGGTCGAACCATCTCTCGAGGCCTCCGTTTTGCCCACGGCGGCCGTCATATCAGTTACGCTACTATCTCCCATCTGCAGGTACCCCTCGGTGCCCTCTGATAGAGGGGCACAGGAGTGCCAAGGACGACGACAGACGCGACAGTGCTGGGCCGAAGGGAGGCTCTAAGCGCGCGGTGGGAGGGCGGCCACAGCGCCGGGTCGAGTGTGCGAAAGCGTTTGTGGAGGGGTTTGATAATGTCTGATAACGACTGGAAATGGATGTCGCTGGGTGGTTGTGCAGATGTTGTGAGGTAAGCTGTTGGGTAATGGAATCAGAAAAAAGCGTTTGACGGATGGCGGAGGTCTGGAGAATTCATAAACACGGGCGGGCCCCGATCTCGTCACAAGGCCCAAGGCTGCGTTGGCCTGGCGTCTCCTCCTGCTTAAACGTCGTTGACGCCCCCAGAGAATCCCAGCCGACCATTCACGTTCTGGCGGCGCGGGCAAATGACAGGCTCGCAGAACTCCTGGCACGGTCCTTTCTAGGCGGAATTGCAGCTAAGCGTGCAGAGGGGGATGTTGACCGGCTGCGAAAATTTTCAGTGGTCCAGCAGCGCAGGATGCGGTCGCAGGCTGTTGCTGGGCGGCCTGCTGCTTGTGAAAGGCGTCTGGGAGGATTGTGGAGCGAGGGAAGTCCTCGCGACCCATGGCAGGATCGAATTACCGCATGCACTCTAGCTTCCGCCACCATTGATCGTGTTCACAGCATCTCCGGGATCTCCATGGAACCAGCCAGCCGACGAAAGGCAGCGCGACAGTGACGCCCTCATTTATCAGGGCAGCGACCTGCTCGACGCAACGCAGAATATCGCCCTCGAAGGCGCTTTCTTCTTCGCCCTCGCAGTTTTGTGTTTCAGAGGGCATACATGTGGTTGTTGCGACAAAAAATGAACAAGTTTGGACGACTGGCGGTGCAGAAAAGCAATGCCCGAAGCTCGGAGGCTCTTTGCTGCTATTGACTAAAGATTGCCACGCTCTGATGAGACGTGGTACCCTAGCAGCTTCATGAAGTTACTAGACTCGACCCCAAAGTAGCAGCAGCAGCATGCCATCGGCCTCATTCTGTTGCACTGTAGGGCTGAGGGCGGCTTGCAGTTCCCTCGAAATTTGACACCCCGAATGGCATGCTGATATTACCCGGATAGGTCAACGTGGTTTCAGGATTCAAGATAACGATAAGACACAAGTTTGTTTACGTAGCACGGCGCATTTCTGTGTGTACGGGCCGCGAAGCACGCGGGGCTGACATTTCTACTTTACCTCTGCCTCTCGCAGCTCTCGAAAACTACGCTTCACATGGCCCTCGACTCCACTAGCCTCAATAGCCCATTAAACAGCACCGCATTGTTGGGGTGTTCACCGTCTCTTAATTCGAGGAAGCACCTAAACGGCAATCCGGTTGGCCTCGGGCGGCCCCGATTCATTGCCGGCAGAAAGCTCTTACTGCTAGAGAACCACTCTTTGCGAGACATCCACTTGCAGTATTGCGACTGCATGGCGTAATTGGCCTGATGGTGTTCCTTCTGCAACAGCCATGAGCGTTTTAAGAGAGGAATTCGTCAGAGGTGGAGTCACGCTTCCAGTCCCGACAGGTCTGTGACTTGGCCTTTGTAAACAGGTGACCTCCCGGGAAGATGAAAGTCGACCTGCTGTGTCGGTAGCATGCAGGCGACCCGTTCGCCTTTGCTTGCAGGATCCAGTCTTCTAGAACAGCCATGTGGCAAGGATGCCGACCAAAATAGAGATGCGGCTTGTTGATGAGGTTCCTTTTTAAGAAACACAGATCATGCGATGGAATGAGCGGTGGCTGCGAACATTGAGTTCCTCCCCCTCGAGAGTGCGACAATTGTTCGTACGGACGTCTGTATGCTCTCGAAGTGAGGAACTTGAAGCCAAAGTCTCGAAGGACCATTGCAACGAATCCAATGGCTTCATTTGGCGTGTTGCTAAAGATTAGAATTGGCGGCTGTTCTAACAAGCTTAAGGGGCTTCGAATAAACACTGCACTCCTTGACCGTTGTTCCGATTCCTTTCTTCTCCAGCTTCTCCCATTTTTTTTCCATTCAAACTGAAGTCTGTCGTCAATTGTGTGAATCCCAGCAAGAGCAATGGCCTCTCACTTGCACCTTCCATATTTACTTCCTCCATCCTCGCATATCTCAATGTTCATCGCGCCGTTGGGCTTCCAACCCGCATGCGAACCTCAATTCGACAGTACCCAGGATATCGAGCATCGACATAGTCACACATGACTTTCTCACTGTTTCCAGCAGTAACGGATCCCGCATCAATCATTCGGCCTAGATCTAATTGTCGACTCGTCAGCTAAGTGCTCATTCCATCGTTCACGGGGACCACTTCGATATCCTCAACACCAACCTGAGCGAGCCAGCTGGCGGTATGCTCGCAATGACCCTATCCGATATCGCGGACCGGATGCTGAAGGGATCAGGTTTCTCGCAGCCCCTGCCCGGAAAAGGACCGCCACCCGAATCTCGCCCCTCACTCGAAAGGGTCAGTAGCGCCTCGCAATATATCGCCTCACCTAGGTCCGAGAGTGGTCAAGTCTTCGGCTGTGGAGGTATGGTCAGTAGCACCTTCGGTGAACCCAGAGGACTCTCCGCCGGTGTCCCGTCCTGGGCCAAGACACGTCCTTTGTCAGACATACGCGAACTCACTGAACCAAGTTTGGTGGAAACCATTCCACAGAAGCTCCTCTCTGAGAATTCCATCGCCCGAAGCACCTCTGTGTCGCGAAAGCCGTCTGTCGTCTCTAGACGCCGGCCGAGCATCGACAGTCGTCTGGGGGAAAACAGGGAACCTGAGAGGAAGAATAGCCACGAGAGCAATGGCATTAGATCGGGAACACGAGTGCGGCCCTCTAGAACACCATCACCACCAAGTCCTGCGGACAATAGTTATTCGAGTATATACAGCATCCCCCCGGGCAGCGTGCCACCTCGTTCGTCCTCCAGAGCGCGAACCAGGAGTGATTCACAGCTACGGCAGCCACCGCCTACTATGCCACCATTCTCAATTCTACAGCACGCACCTACCCGCCCCTCCTTAAACCTCGTACCATCGATACCAGCTCCTCCTCCTCGAGGATCTGGCAATACTATTCCAAGACGTGGTCATTCTCAATCCCCACTGCGTCAAGTCGCTGCGCGACTCGATCCCATATCCCACGATACTCATCGACGTATACCTTCCAGGACATTCCTCCGAGAATCTCTTTCCAATGAATTGATAGAGTTTCCGACGCACCGACACCCACGAGTTGAACTCGGCTTAGATCTTTCCGCGGGCATATTTGTGGGTGGAAGTTCAATTGAAGGTACTGTCCAGATTACTGTCGATGAAGCAGAGAGAATACGACATAGAAGAGCATTAGATATTGCGAGAATCTCCATTGACTTACTTGGTCTTGAAGAGATGGTCGGGAACAGGCGATCTGTGTTCCTTAACTTAGCCACTGAGTTGATTGATGATGACAACCCGCCTCCCCACAACATGGTCGACAGCCAAAATCAGGTAGCTTCCGACGACCCCTTTTGGCATCTAATGCCGTCAATCACACACCTTCCATTCATCATGAGCTTACCCCTGAACGTCGGACCACCACCGTTCCAATCGAAGCACGCAAAGATTCGATACGTACTTTGCGTTTCCCTCCTTATCCGGGATCAGGGGAAGCAATACATCGTGAGGGCATCGGAAGACATTTCCGTTCTCTCCGTCTATGATCGTAAGTTCTGGGTCTACAGTGTTCCCTCGTAGACGTTGCTGACTGAAGGAAAGCGGAGAAGGCCCTTATGTCCCTTCCTAGCCCTCTCACAGCCTCTGATGAATGGCTTAAGCCACGAGATACTATCGTCGAAGTGGTCAGGGTCACTGCTGGTCTACATCGCCAAGTCTGGGTTAGCGGAACCAGCATCTACGTCGATGTTCATATAGCCAACAGTAGTCGCAAAACCATAAAGAAGATCGAGCTACAATTAGAAAGAGACATCCTCTGCTACAAACACGTTCGTTGTTTTACAGGGTCGCTCGTTTCATATATCGTCATGCTGATTGATAAATATATAGGCCGCTGCATCCACAATGGAGAAGTCGGCAAGCCAGGCCCGGATTTTTGACAATAACGAGCGTTCCATACTTAGCAAGTCATCAATCAAGCAAGGCACTGCTGGATGGAATGGTGTTCCTGCACACAATACTCACATTCGCACCTGCGATCTCGAGGTTCCTCGAGGGCATGCTACAGTAAAGTGCGGTACGTGAGATACTTCTTAAGTTCCTCAAAACCTAGAACTGATTTCTTTAGGGAAATATTTTGAAGTGCGGTACTTCCTCAACGTCATTGTCGGAAGTTCACATACGTAAGCTGTGCTTAGCCCCCAGTGTGACGATTTGAGCTCACCCCTTCAAGCAAGCTTGTGACCGTCCAACTACCAATCGTTCTCATCCACATGGTAGGTTGTTTCCCAACCCCTCTTTGACAGTCCAGCTGACCTCTCGTCCAGAACTCGCTTGATGTGGTTCCGAATTCGGTTGCCCAAGTCGCCGCCGCTATTGAAGAGAAACGAACCGCACATTCCTATCCTCGGGCGCACTCTCCTCCACGGCTCGGTCGGCGGTCCTCACTATCCGTTCAAGGCCGGGCGTTCGCCGCTCCTCGAATGCAGTCTCTGGAACGCATGCGTACCCAAGCGGAGGAGCTGCAAGAGATTGGACAGATACTAGATCAATCTCCCCGCAAGTTCAGTCTGAGAAGGGTAAACTCGAACTTTGACTATCATACCCCGCCTAGCAATCGAAAGGGGAGAGTGTTGTGCAATGATGATATGGCTGACCTTCAGCGGCGACTTCGACATGTGCGTTCCAGTGAGACAGTTGGCTCGAAGGCCGCCACGCTCCATCGTGGTAGCTCCATAAAGTCCAGGCGCGCTGGCGGTTCTGCCCTCGGATTCAGAGAGGCGGAGGTCAGGGATGACATCGAGCTAGGCGGACTGGCTTTGGGTGGAGAAGCAACGTTCAAACAGCGACTCGAGCAGAGTCGAGAAAGACAATACAAGTTTGGAAAGAAACGAAGCGTCGAACGCTGGAAAGATGTTGCTAATGCTGGTGTGGGCTGGTTAAGAGGGGGCGGGGGCGGAGGGAAGGATGAACGGGAACGAGATGGTTGGATATAATATTACCCGTCCTCCTTCTTTCTCTCGCGTTTGCCCATTTTGGATGTCAGATTTGATGTTGGGAATCCTCTTACGAAAGCACAGATTCTTGTTTCCTTTCTCTTTTATTTTCTTTCGTTGTTAAGGTTTTGGCCTATAGCTGCCTTTCTTTGGGATTTCCGAGTTTTAATTATTTCTATACCGAGTTATCTGAATTGGAGCTCATTCTTCACATTCGAAATCATTGGCAACAACAAACTTGAATGCTTGTTTCCCATGGTACTCCACGATTCCACAATATGTATGGTCTCTCGTGTGCTTTGTCACCAAAAGCTGCCGCACGAGTTCTCTAATTTAAAGTTGATCAGTTTTAAAATAAGGTTTAGGCCTTACAGATGCATGATTTTTCCGTTTTCTTTGAATCAGTTGGTAACGCTCCATCCAGGATACCAGTCAACTAACCCTTAAGTTATAATCGCTTGCTGGGCCAATCCTGGTACAAACTACATCCTTCCCGTATACCACACTCTACAGAAATGGACTAGTTCTCTAAGCTCGTTGCTAGGTCCAAGTGCATAGTCAGCAGCACAAAAGATTCCAAGGAGATTTTGGGCAGGTGTATAAACTAAGTAAAGCGAATGCCCTGGTTATTGCGACTAACTCCTTGCTAGACTCACTAAACCATACACTTGATCAATACTTCACTTAAAAACTTGAACTAGGCATTCTAGTTGATCCCAAAGATGGGGCCCTGTGTTGAAACAAGCACAAAAAGAGGAAATAACAAAAATATTTGTAAAGGCTAGGATATGGCACGAGAACAACGTGTGCATCAGCAAGTTTCGGCACACATATCACCCCAACAGTATGCGAAACTGTACACACCCTCAACATACGCAACACCTATAACCCAGAAAGATGTGTTGATGTCAACCTTGTCGCCGACATGACACATATGAACTAGTCATCTCTGTTCTCCTGTTCATTACTGTTATTTGTTTGCTCGTCCTTCCTTTTTGGCCATATCCAGAACGAACCATTTCTACTAGAATTGACACTCATTCCCTGGACTTAGCTATTTGCGTTCAGGGACACTATCTGATGTACTGCCGTATTTAGTAGCCATAACGCCGTCGCGTAGCATTGAAGGAAGATTTTGGGAGTATCCATGGGAAAAGTGACTGGAAGTGAAAACTCGACTATGGAGTTGTATTTTGGGAGTCATGCTCTCTCCTTGCTGGACCTAGTGCGGGTCTTGATATATGCGCCAGCTTCCATTAGTCCAATACGAAAGCCCAGAACAAGGGGGCTTAGTGGCTGGACCCAAGTCTCGTTGTATTTGAGCAAGCGACTGATTAGAAGTGAGGATCTTTTCATATATAGAGTATACTAATCTCCAACTCATTTCCACTTCGGGGCATTTCGATTTAGTCCAGTTGATGAGCCCACATTTAATCAAATAGCCATTCTTCAAAGCTATAGTTCCGTCCCCCCCAGCCCCCCAAGCCACCAACTCTCATTTTCTTCGAACCCGAATCCAAAATCCATGGTGTCATCATGCATCAGCGTATCCCAATCCATATCCTCCATTACTCCCAGTCCTCCAAAGTCCCCTGTTTCGGTGCCGACACTCCCATTTTTTTCTGCAGGCATTTGTGGTAGGGCCCCAACATTCATCTCGACATTATTTTCATCTTGATATGTCTTCCTCATCCAGTCTGCACAGGCCGCAGCGCTCTTTTTCGCAGCACTAAGAACTGCTTTATCGGGATCAGTACCGGACACTATCGCGTCGATGCGAGCTAGTGCACATGCAAGGAAAACGTATCCTTTTGCGTTAGTTTCACCGTTCTTGATACGATTTTCTGTAGTTTTCCGAGCTGCAACAACTGCTGATCGAAGTGTCTCAAATTGGGGCGGAAGTATCAGCAGAGGGTGCGGAGGGGGAGGCGGAGCTGAAGCAGGAGAGTTACTGGACAAAGGTGTTGTGCTGTCAGGAGTTGAAGCTGCTCCCGTATTCGCGCGAGGTGCTAGGGCTGCGATTTTCGTAGATGACATTGCTGGATAGACAAGGAAGGTTGGAAAAGGTACTCTGTCCTCTTGTTGCTCCTCAATTTGGGAGAGTAGTTCTAAGTAAACAGTCGTAGTACTGTATAGGAAAATGGATTTGAAGAAGCCGACGCAATGGGTAGTTAGTCGAGCCCAGTCATCCTCCTGTGTCATTTCCGTGTGCTCAAGGCTAGGTTGTGGAGCTATTGAGGTTGGTGCAAGAAGGCACAACGATGTGTCGAGACATATCTTTCTAGAATAGTAGAACTTAGGATCAGCTTTCGCTTTTATGAAGAACGGGCGGTGCAGGCAGAGGACAAACCGCCGAGTTAAGACGTCGAGAAGTTTGACTTGAAAGGTGGTGGGACTCGCGGTCGATGCAAAGAAACCTTGGAAGAGCTGCGTGTTCGCACGACAGCTTGCAATAAGTTCAGAGCCTAAGCGAAGAGATTCGTCGTAGGACAGATCTGATCGTAGGCTATTAATAAGCCGCGTTATTTTAAGTCGCAGAGGTAAGCTCTTGTTCAAGGCAATTTGAGTTGAGGTCTGCGTGAAGACCTGTGGTGGCTTGAGATCAATGAGCGCTTCGATTCCTTCACCCATGTCTTCGTCGTTGATATTTGAAGGAGGAAGGGTATCAAAATCGTTCAGTGAGAGCATGGGTGGCATACCCATATCCAGGCTTGACTGTACTGTAATCTCCAATACAGTCGCCCAAAGTCTACGTCTCATTTCTGCATGAAAGACAGAAATCTTGGGGAAATGCGAGGGGTCTCGATGAAGACCTATATGCATCGCACTCCGTAGTAGAGAACCTGCTGGGATCCATGTGAGATCCCCCCCATCCACATTGCAGATTTCACGTGCTAGGAGAAGCAGGATGTGTATTTGAAGTCCGGTAAGGTTCAGTCGTGATTTCCCCTGCGGAGCGCTGAGAAATGTCTCGGCGGTTTGCATCCACTTTGCACATGACGACCGAAGACTTGCGGATTCGAGGCCCTTGTAGAATGGAGCACCAATAGCGCATACGAGGAGAATCTTAATTAAAACTGTGGGCTTCCCTGTGACGGCGCTTCCCCAAAAGGAATCATACTCCGCTAGAAACGTCGGGATGTGCAGGACCCTGAAAACTCCCTCAAACGTTCGTAGATAGCATTGGACAAGCTGATCGCACACATCTCGCGCTGGAATCGAAGACTGGATTTCTGGGGAGATCGAGTGTTTGGTTACGCGCGCACTCTTAATAGTGCGAGCCATTCTCTTACATTCAAGAACAGTCTGATATAGTTCTGAGGCTCTGTTAATCTCGGTTCTGCTTGTAAGAGGACCCGAATCTGTGTGCGTGTGACTGAGTGCTTTATACTACACGCATATTGTTAGATGAATCCATGAGCTGTTCATATGGCTTGAGAACAGCGGGGGATTTTCAAAGACACTCACCGGCTCGATGCTATTTAACCAGTGTGTTTCCCCATAGAATTTTGATTTAACGAATTGGCCTGGAGTGGTAGGTACAGCGTTCCGAATAGGTATGTTCAGAACTTTTGAGGACTCTTCGTCCTTGTTGGCAGACGAGCCGTCAAGATCGAATACGTTATCTACAAGAGACTTGATGGCGGATGTGTAGCATGATGCCCCAGGGTCTACATTCGGGCTCGGCAGGTGACTGAGCGTTACACTTCCATGAGGTCCAAAGATGCCTGGGGCAATATACCGGTTGACCATAGACTCAAAGTCAATTGCCTGAATTGATGACGGCAAAGAAGACCGATTCGAGCTATCTTGGTTTGTGTGTGCCGATGTAGGTGCCGCTGCTCTGGGTCGTCGGTCTATAGTGTGTGGGTTCGGCCTATACGTGCAGGTCGGGCTCTTGGCGCGAGTACAAGGGCCGCAGGGCTTCTCTCTGTCACACCTGACCTTTCGTCTTCGACACTCAACGCATGAAAGAGCAGGCCTACGCCGTTTAACTGGGCCGGTGCCATCAGTATCAGCGAGCTGGAGCGACGGTGACGGGTTCTCCATTTGAATTGTTATACGTAGAATATGATCTACGCAACTTATGGGTATGAGATACAACAGATAGTCCTTCCTCAATTAAAGGGCTTGAAAAAGAAAGACCAAGACAGGTGGAGATAGAATGCCATGAGAAAGGAGGGAGCGAAAGGGCTCGGCATTTAGAAATATACCTTCGGTGAATTGAAATGACCGAGCCGCTTGGACCGAAGTGGCATAGCGGAATCCTTCGAGGGTTTGACTCCTGTTGTCTAAATCTGCTTATGAATGTGGTAGGCCCCTGCTTTAGTTCCAATATCCTCCCGTGGGTTGTGGATTGAAGTACGATGTTGTCGAGCTGTGGTTCTCGGTCTTCCTTTCAAATTCTCGATCTAGTACCAATTCAGTTAGATCACCAGTCCGCTGCCCTCATCCCCTTGACAATATCCGTAATTCAGCAGTATTTTGACGCTTCAAAGGCCCCCGAGCACGTTCTATAGTAGAGCTAGCATACCGCAGAAGACTATACGAAGCCCATCTGGAAAAGTTTTTACATTTTCCAGCACACAGTTTCGCGCACCTCTCGTTACTCATGATCGCTTGCTTATATGCAGGGAGTAATGGACCATTTGGACTATACTAGCCCGAAAGCTGGTTTATCACTAGCAGGGTGCTGATCCTACGTAGAAATTCAAGTAGCACTGTATTCCGTCGCAGATACCACCTTGCGCCATCTAACGTGCGACAGAAGTAAGCGATCATGATATGGCCACACTAGGGACGCACCGAACGTTAAGTCAACTTCCTCGTGTATCAAAATTAAAACAGGATCTTTTGGGTGATAAAAGAACAAAAGAAATTCATAGCTAAGAGAAGTTATGAAATTCGAATACCAGTCCGTTCAATTTTGTCTTTGAAAGGAGGATGGGTAGATGGGTGAGTTTGCAAGGTTGTAGGAATGCTGTGGCGTTTTTTGTTACCCACGCAGGTGGTGAAATGCCTGTAGATGAGTACTCTAGGGCTCCACTTCAGGGGCAAGGACAGCCAACTTGGAGGGAAATACGAAACTTGCGTATACGAAACAGCAGAGACGGAAACTAGCTCATTTGTGTGTTCTTCTGGCTTCGTCCGAGCTCTCTGTAAAGAAATGGAGGTTTCTATCAGCCTCTAGCAGACCTACCTGAATGATCGTACGCCTCGCTGAAATCACACCCACGGCAAAGGCGGTTATGTTCCGCCGGGTTGTTCTCATGATCTGGTTTGTTGTTGTCTGGGCTACTGTGAGTGCTTCGCTAACAAGTGGCATGAAGGTGTGGGTCACTTTCACCATGCTGAGAGCGGGAGGTAAACAATCCATCAAGCTTCATCAAATGGAGCGGGCGTTTCTTTTCCACATGTGCGTTTTTGGACGCAAAAGTAGAGAGTGCATAGTGAACATCTCCAGCTTCACTCACGGTCAGAGGAGCTAAAAGCACAGACCAAACTTAATTTAGACGCCCGTCACATGAAGTCGCGTTTCCGTGTCCAAGCGCCACGCCTGCCTAACTTCCCTCAAGGCACCACGGTCACAATCTTCTATCCCGTCTCTTCTCCCCACAACACTCTTTCAATATTTCCATCAACTATGGCGCAGAAAGAAGCTACGGTGTACATTCTCGATCTCGGCCGGTCCATGGGAGAGAAGCGCAATGGACGCAGTCAAACGAATCTTGAATGGGCGCTGGAGTATGTCTGGGACAAGATCACGACTACGGTAAGCTTGGTGTGTTATGGAGATGGAAATAACTAAGAGAGGGATAGGTTGCGACGGGACGAAAGACGGCGATGATGGGCGTTGTTGGGTATAGGACTGATGGTGAGACATTCAAAGTTTACGCCACTCGCGACAGATCGCATCCATTGACGCGCCTTAGAAACCGATGTCATGGGAGCAATCGACGATGATGATGGGTACTCGAATACTAGAATTATCGTGCCCCTTAAACAGTAAGCTTTATTTCTGCTTATGAGGGGTCTATGCCTATTGGTATCCCTGCGACTGACACGTGACAGGCTCCTCCTACCAGATATTCGTGATCTCCAACCACAATTGAAGCCAAGCGCCACGAATCAAGGCGATGGTATGCTATCCAGTCTTGTAGTCAATTCACTCTAACTATTGACAGTTCTATCTGCATTAGCTGTGGCTATCCAAATGATTGACACCGCAACTACTGGCAAGACTGGCAAGCCTCTGAAGTATGACCGCAGGATCAACATCATAACCGACGGGTACGGGCACATGGAGACATCCGATTCCGATGCCATTGCAGCCAAGCTAAAAGAGGATGAGGTTGAGATGAATATTCTGTAAATCTCCCGATTACCGAAAGCGCCCAATGTGCATATTTTGACGCAAACTAGAGGCGTAGATTTCGACGATGCAGAGTTCGGTTTCAAAGAGGAAGACAAAGATCCCGAAAAAGTCTGTCAGCTACCTACCTATTCTAGTAGTCTTCTGTTAACTTGATGCACAGGAACAAAACGAAACCACTCTCAAGGACTTTGCCAGGAAATGCAACGGCAACTTCGCCACCATCGCCGAAGCTATCAGCCAACTCGAAATCCCGCGTACGAAAAACACGCATCCAGTCCCCAGCTATAAGGGCACACTCACTCTTGGCGATTCCGAAAACTACGACACCACCTTGACAATCGACGTCGAGAGGTATCCTTGTACTATGATTGCGAAGCCACCAACAGCAAGTTCGTTCGTGGTAAGAACGGATTTATCAGGTGGTGCTGGTGCAAGCACGCAGTCTTCCGCAACCGTTGCGGGAGATGAGCATCGTGGGGATGGACAGCTAGCGGCCGTGAAGAGCCAGCGCGTCTACCAAATCGACAACCTGGATGAGCCGGGCACGAAAACTAATGTAGAGATGGAAGATTTAGAACGAGGATTTGAGTACGGAAGGACCGCTGTCCATATCAGCGAATCAGATGCCAACGTTGTCAAGCTTGAGACTTCGCCCTGTCTTGACTTGATCGGCTTTGTGCCGGAAGAAAAGGTATACGCCTCCCTTGGCTCCCCATAATGAATTTCAGAATGGTTTTGGAGGATAAAGCTAATAACATTCCAGTTCGAGCGCTACCTTCCTATGTCCCGAACAAACTACGTCGTCCCACAACGCACCAACACCGCCGCTGCCCTCGCCCTCTCATCCCTTATCCACGCGCTCTACGAATCCGGCTGCTACGCACTGGCCCGGCTTGTGACACGGGAAAACAAAGCCCCCCTCCTGGTACTCCTCGTCCCGCGCATTGAACCCGACCTAGAATGCCTCGTCGACGTCGAACTTCCCTTCGCAGAAGACATGCGACGCTACAAATTCCCCCCTCTCGACAAACACCTCACGGTTAGCGGGAAAGTTATCACCGAGCACCGCGACCTACCAAACACACAGTTAATGCAAGCGATGAATGAATACGTCGATGCCATGGATCTCTCATCCTTCGATCGCGACGACGAAGGCGAGCCCACAGAATATATGAAATTCGAGGACACATACTCCCCCTTACTCCACCGCATCAACCACATCATTCGCTGGCGCGCTACACATCCCACATCCCCCAGCCTCCCTGCCCCTCCACAGATCCTAACGAAATACTCCGCGCCTCCTCCCTCACTCCTCGACAGAGCATCCCCTCAACTCGCCGCCCTCAAAGCCGCCGCGGATGTCAAAAAAGTCCCGCCGAAGCAACAAGGCCGGGGTAAGCGCACACTTCGTGACCGCGAAAAGCCACTCTCAGGCCTCGACGTCGACGCGCTCCTCGGCAACCCTAAACGCGTCAAAATCGACTCCACCAACCTCATACCTTCCTTCAAACAAGCACTCGCTGCTACCGATGACCTCGAAGCCATCCAAACCGCCGCTGCTGACATGGCGCGAAATATCCGCGAGTATATTTCGACTAGTGTGGGGGAGAGTGGATATGGGAGAGCGCTGGAAGCGATTCGTGTTATGCGCGAAGAAATTACGGAGTTGGAGGAGCCGGAAATATATAACAGTTTTGTGAGGGATTTGAAGAGGGATTTATTGGAGGGGAGGTTGAGGGGGGACCGGAGGGAAATGTGGTGGAAGATTCGGGGTTCAAAGTATGGACTTGTGGAGAGGAAGACGTGTTTTGCGAGCGAGGTTAGCGAGGAGGAGGCTGCGGAGTTTTATCGAAGTGCGTAAAGAGGAGACGGGGAGTTTGAGCGAGGGGACAGGATAATTGAGAAATGGTGACGGCGTATTATGGTATCTGAAATTTGGGATCTGGTGTAGAAAATGGGTATCTTTGCATCTCACGTCACCTCACTACGTACGCACCAGCTAGAAGACTCGTTGCTTTCACAATCCCAATCCAAAAGAGATCATCCATCGTCCTCCACACTCCAACTCTTTGCCTACCCTGCCCAAGCCTGTTCGCGCGCTCGATATCGTACTCCTTCATTTCCGCCCCTCAACCATCAAAACATGATACCCCTCCCTCGTCTTCACCTCGCCCCACTTTGGATTCCCAGTCGTACTAGGCTCGAGCTCATACGCGATTTTCTCGAACTCAGGAAGCAAACTACCACGGGTTTTCCAGCCAAGAGAGCCACCTATTCCCAATTCCCAGAATAAGCCCAGGATTTGGCAGAGATGGGGAGTGAAGAAGAGGATCAGGGGTTTATAAGGGGTTTGGGGGGGGGAAATACCTTGCCTCGCTTTATCCTCACTCAACTCCCTAGCAACGTCATCGAATTTCGCCCCATCCCTTAGCTTCTGCAACGCTTCTTCTTTCTTCGAATGCTTCTCACAGAGGATATGTCGGACGTTGATGCTAGTTGCTGGTTTTAATTTCCCAGACGCGGATGCCCCGCCTTTGCCTTTCCCTTTCGTGTCTGCGTCTTTGGAATCGGAGGATGTAGCTGCTTCTTTGCCTTTGCCTTTGTTTTTTGGCGCCATGAAGATTGGGAGGAGGTCGGGTGTTGGAACTGAAGCTTGAGAAGTCGGTATGTTCGGGTGTTCGAACGATTTGGAGGGGTGAGGTTGTGGTGGGCGGGGTTGCAGAATCGCTATATTCGGCAGGCGGTGTAGCGTGCACGGATCAAGTAAACGCCTCCAAGGTTTTGTAGCGTGAATAGGACTCGATGAAAAATAATTATTTTTGGGGTTCTTGGATGGCAAGTGAGGCGAACGGTGAATGTTGAGTGGTGAGTGGTGAGTGGTGAATTATGAGTCACGAAACTAAGTGAACAATGAAGTGAAGTGTGAAAATGAATGGTGAAGAAAAGTGAAGAAACGAGCAGATTATCCTTCCTTTCCAGGAAGAAAGTGGCTAGTCCCAATTAGGAAGGATAACGGGCTTAGAAGGTCTTGGCAGCGCCAATCATATTTAGAGGGAAAAACCACGCAGCAGAAGTGATTTTAACACCCCCGACCGCGTTGTCTTTGATCACGATAGGGAAAAAAGAAGGCCAGATCAAGCATGTAGCAGAGCAGAATGATTACTTAAAGCTTAAAAACGTAGAACAACAAAGCTTTTTAGTTATTTAATTTTCTACCAATCAGATCAATAACCAGCTTATATCCAGACTAATAGGAGAGAGGGCTTGGCGGTAGAGATAGTGTATTATTTGATTATTTGATAGGAAGAGACGAGCAGATTATCCTTCCTTTCCAGGAAGAAAGTGGCTAGTCCTAATTAGGAACGATAACAGGCTTTGCTTAGAAGGTCTTAGCAGCGCTAATTATATTTAGAGGGAAAAACCACGCAGCAGAAGTGATTTTAACACCCCTAACCGCGTTGTCTTTAACTATAATAGGGAAAAAAGAAGGCTAGATTAAGCATGTAGCAGAGCAGAATAATTACTTAAAGCTTAAAAACGTAGAACAACAAAGCTTTTTAGTTATTTAATTTTCTACCAATTAGATCAATAACCGGCTTATATCCAGACTAATAGGAGAGAGGGCTTGGCGGTAGAGATAGTGTATTATTTGATAGGGAAGCCTGCGAGCTGATTATTGGCATATCACTTAACGTCCCTCCCTGCGTAGCGAGACGCCCTCCGTGCCGAGACGCATCCACTCTTTAAGCAGCTCAACTCCCTCCCTCGTCTATATTTGAAGTCGCGTTTCGCATAATGTTGTTCTTCAGACATTCGTCCTTAGAAGTCCAGGTTACAGCAAGAAAAATACCGCGACGCTAATCATGTTGTCGATCGTTCAGTTTACCGAGCTCAATGATGTCTCCAACGCGCTTTGCGTACAACTTGAAGTTCAAGAGTGTCCTGTGCAGCTTGCCAAGGGTTAGGGCTTTAAGTGGCGCTATTAGACGTAGATGCGCAAAACAGTAGAGCCGTGCATGGGCGAGAAGGACTGGCGTAAAGTTTTGGTCCACGGCACTGTTAGGTTTGGGTTCGAAGTGCTGCAGGATCAGAGCTTTGGGGCCGCTGTCGATTAGGTAGTTTTTGGCTGTTGAATTGAGTCCGTAACGGGGTCCTCAAGATGGGCCTTACTTCATATTGAGGCTCAAGAGCTGCCTCAAACCCAAGCCCGTCGTATACCTGACTTTCTTGGGGGTAATCTATTTCCAGAGGAGGAGGCTCCAGTGCAGCTCGCCCCTTCTTGCCCTTCTTTATTTGTGCCTAATAGATATCTGGTGACTTCTGCAAAGTAAGGAATAGGGAAGTTAAACTCTTGACTTAAATCAGTTCGCATAGTGGGAGGCTTAAGAAGACAGACGAGAAGATGCGGGGTTGTACACGTGCTACACATTGACTGGCTGTTGAAGGCTGATAGTATAACACAGCATTATCGCTACATGCAATGGCGTACACAGCGTTTGTCGCTGGGCTTTGCCGCCTGCTTCTCGCCGCGAAACCTCGATTTCCGATGCAAGTGACTTGAGGCCAGCGCCTAGCGGAGAACTGGCTTAATGGATCTGAAAGGGCACCCCAAATATCGGGTGATCACAGCTATCCAGAGTTGAATTATATCCGCTCCAGTCTTGATCCACAAGGTGCTATCCGTAGTATAGCGGCACGTGACACTAGTGCAGCTAATTGGACCTTATCTCATGAGTCAGCGCTTGGCGTCATTGACTGCAGCCACATTTGCTGAGCGAGACGCGTGGCGTTGTTGCTAAGTCAACCAAAGCGCCCAGCCTTTGGACGATCTGTCAGTTGGCGCGACAGCGGGCATTTATCGAACGACCTCACGATGCAGCATAGTGTACGGCTATGTCGATATCGCAAGCGGATGTAACGCAGCATCAACACCTCACGCCGCCCTCAAGTTTTACAAACGAGCCTTTGACGCCTCCGCTGACCGACAAGAAGCCTTTTGCGGGGGCCCTTCGTGTCATCGCGTTCCTCAGACACATTCAAGCGGGAAGGAACATCAAGCAAGGCACGTGGATAGAGTTTCAGCTTGCACAAGGAGAGTACGACGAGATAGAGCGTACGCTCCAGCAAGACGATGTGCTTGCGGGGTACGTGAAAGACAAGATACGGTGAGTGGACTTTAGAAACCGCGATGACCACGGCTGACAGAGGACTTTGGCAGGTATGACTACGACGGAGACAAGCGTAGACTAGTCGTTCGCATGCCTACTGGGGTACACGAGCTCTTCATTGATGAAGTGGAGGATGCGATTCGGACCCAGCTGAAAGCGATACGTGACGGGTCAGGCAGGAAGGCTCAATTCGCGCAGAAAGTGCGACCGGCCCGATCGACTGAAATACAGTTTGCTACTAACGCTTCATCCAGCAAATCGAAGTACGAACCAGATGCGTCATTCTGGCATGACGATGCACAATATCCGGGTGTCATTATCGAAGTCGCATACTCGCAGAAGAAGACGCGCCTAGGCCGGTTAGCCGAAAATTATCTTCTAGATTCAGACGCTAGCGTACGAGCTGTTGTCGGCCTGGATATAGAGTATGGCAAGAAGGGGTCACGCAAAGCAACGTTATCGATATGGCGACCACGACTGTTTGATACTGCTGATGGGTCTGAATTGCGAGCTGTTGAAGAGGCCGCGGATGAGGTAGACTAAATCCTCATAACGCTGACACGACCCTGATGTTCTAACTTTCTTACTAGGCTTTCCGTGACGATGAAGGAAACCCCGTCGACTACCCAGGCCTACGGCTCCGCCTCAGCGATTTCACCTATGAAGAACTTGCACAGGACGAGATGGGAGATGAAGATACAGAAATTTGCATCTCTGGGACACAGCTCTGCCAATATCTTGCTGCGGCGGAGAGCAAAGCACGGCGAGCGCAATCGCTAGGCAAGCATTCTTTTGCCCGTGAGGTCAAAAAGAGGAAACGCTCGGAAACACCTCCCGAAGAGATTACGTCAGGTGATGAAGCAAGGTACGTTGAGGATGAGGAGACTATAGAGTTCATGCACCAATAAGTCAAATCGGCTGCTCCTCGGCCTCGCTTAGCTGCGCACGGGCCCAATTAAAATTTCTCGTACCAAACCTCTCTCACTTTTACTCTAACCCTCTCTATATACTAAACTTGTTTTAGCAGGGTTGACACCTTTTTAGCCTAAGGCACTTGCTAACTACTCCTGAGCCCTTCTCTCAACTCACCGCCGAATTGTTCTCACTTGCAGCGACCACCATGTCGTCAGGGCAGCACTAAGAACCGACGTTCCTAAATTAGGCAATTGGATGTGTAAGAATTGTATTCTAATCCTGATTACATAGCGTTTCTAACGTGTTTAGTAGATTAAAATGGAGCGCTACGTGCTAATGTGCTGCTAACAAATCTAAATTCCTTGCAACAAATTTAACCTTAAATTTAAGATTAAACAGATAGAGGAGGTAGGCTAAATATTACCTATTTTATAGAGGTTCTAATTGTGTTTCTAACAAGTTTGTAAGGCAAATAGCCATACTATAAAGTTTGTCTATGTTAAGGTTTACAAGAGGGTGTGTTGCATTAAATACACTTCTTATAACGCCTTAGAATAAATTTGTAGGGTAAGTATTAATTAGAATCTAAATATGTCTAGATTATATTCTTATAAGCTATAGTAAGTGTATCTTAACTATAATTAGCTTATTAATTACATTAAGACAGCTTACTCTAATCACTAATATGTCTCCTGCTAGCACAAGGATAGCAAAGGTGGAAAGATAGCTAAAGAAGATTAACTATCTATCTAAGGTTAGTATTGCATATGGCTTAGATCCTGTTTAGATCGCGTTTAGATCACGTCCTAATATATATTAGAATACTACAAGAGTCTAATAAAGAAGCTCTACGCTGCTATGCCTAGTCTAAATAATAAACTTAAAAAGTATTACAACACTATGCACAGAAACTATTTTAGCGCTTCTGCAACATACTTCTCTCTTACCTTAAACATAACCTTCTATAGCGTATGTAACACTATTTAATTATGTTTTAGTAACAGTCTTTAACCTTATACAGCTCCCTAGCTCTAGTAACTTTTTAAAGAAGGATAGAACAAACTCTTAAGACCTTGTTAAAAGTGCTAAGGTATGTAATGTATATTATTTTTATTATAAAAAGATCTAATCTTATTAGCTAATACTTTAGTGTAAATTAAAGAGTAGCAAGGCTGCCTAGAAGCAGGCTAACAAGGATAATTCTTATATTACTTGTAACTGTAAGATAGCAAAGTGGCGCATCTATGTATTCCCTAAGGTTTAATACCTGTTCTAATTACGTTTATAAGTTGTCCCTAACCTAATGTAGTTACACACTAACTGCCTTGTAACTTCTAACTATAATAGTAGTACACTAAGGCTGCTTGTTTACACTGTTAAAAAGGGTAAGAAGCTAGATAGTGTTACAGCTGTAAGTATTTTATATTCTATTATGTTTAGATAGCCTTTTAATAGCGTTTAAAAGGCATTCTATAGGCAATTAACTCTGCTGCTGTCCTCTGCATTGCTTAATTCTAAGAATTTAATGCAGTTAAGAATGCTCTATATAAGCACTGCAGTAAACAGCTAATTAGCAGTAACAGTGTTAATAAAAATAGTAAAAAGATTAAGCCTTAAAAGTGTAAGTATCTACATTTAATTTTTTTTAGATAGTGTTTAATACTAATTTACTGCAGCTTTTAAGTGTGTTACCTGCAATTTAAGCTGTAAACTTATTAATGCCTTTAATAATGTAAACCCCTTTTTTACTAAGTAGAAGAATTAACAGAAATTCCTTGCTGCATAAAAAGAGAAGGGAAATAAGAAGCAGAATAATAATAAAAATAATAACAACAATAATAATAATAATAATAATAATAATAATAATAATAACAACAATAATTTATATTAAGCAGATTA
Organism: Lindgomyces ingoldianus; assembly: GCF_010093535.1. Taxonomy (NCBI): domain Eukaryota; kingdom Fungi; phylum Ascomycota; class Dothideomycetes; order Pleosporales; family Lindgomycetaceae; genus Lindgomyces; species Lindgomyces ingoldianus. Next base: position 512,768 of record NW_022985163.1, on the reverse strand, counting down.
CATTATTACTTAATAGTGTTCTAAACCCTATTATAGCTGCATTATTATAATGCTAGGCTAGGCAAACACCCTTTCTTTTTCTTATTTTCTTTGTGCATTTTGTTATTAGGAGCACTTTAATTGTTATAAAATAAGTTAAGAAGGTTGCTAGATTTACATTTTATTAAGTTTATATAGCGTCTGTAGGGCATTAGCATAAGATTCCCCTTTTTAACATCTCTTTATGGGTGGGGTGGATGACCTTAGGACGTCACTGCAAACAGGCTTTAGTAGGGAATGAGTCTGGCCTAGCTCTAACTATCGAATATACAGAATTTGATATAACTATCTCTTCTTTAATTGAACGTGTTTAAAACTGCTTCATAACCAGTCTAGGACTGATTCACAGTTAGTCTAGAACTGGTTTACAGCTAGTCTAGGACTGGTTTACAGTTAGTCTGGAACTAGTTTACAGCTAGTCTAAGACTGGTTTATAACTAGTCTAGGACTGGTTTACAGCTAGTTTAGGACTGGTTTGAAGCTAGTTTAGGACTGGTTAAGGACTGGTCTAAACTAAAACTAACGTTAAGGAAATTAATCTTAGCCCTAATATAGACTAAAACTTAAACAAAAGCTATAAATATTCTACATAGACAAAAACATAGAAGTAACTAAAATTATATTTAAAACATGTTTAGATGTACTATATAAATTATTTACTATCTGTTGAATAGGCTCTGACAGCTAGCTGCTTATAGTATAAGCACTTAAGTAGCAAGAGTAAGAGTAGTGTACAGTGTGCACAGCGTACAAAGTAGGTAAAGTAAGGGCAACATGTTTTTAGTTTTATTACTCTTATCTTTCCTCTGTACAAAGGAAAAGAGGGATATCTAGATGTTTACACATAAAGGTTTACACATAAGCATTATATAACATAGATATGTAATCCTACTTATGCGCAATTATTTATATCTAGGCTGCAATGCTGCTGCTGTGTACAGACACTAGCAACTTTTTTTTTTATCTAAAAAGTTACTTTCTGTACATGTTACTTTTTTTTTATCTATGTAGGTTTATTTAATTATGTTCTGCTTTTACTTTACCTTATTTATTAAAACTTGCCTTAGTAATGCTGTACATTAAAATAGGCTAGTTACACTATATAAATAGCTTTATAAATAGTGTAAAGTGTTTTAAGCTATTATTATTTAGCCTTTATGCGCTTACTTTATAAGTAATTTAGTAGTGTATAAACTATTTTATATAAAGTTTTATGCTAAAATAGTGTAGAATCTTTATATAGGCAGGTGTGTAAGAAGGTGTATATAATAAAGTTTTTTTTTTTTTTTACTTTCTTTTTTTTATTCTTTACTTTTTAAGCCTTACTATACTATTCCCTAGCTCTTTTCTTTTTTTATATAGTGCTAATAGTAACAGATACTCCTACCTACACACACACACACACACACACACACACACACAGAGAGAGAGAGAGAGAGAGAGATGTCTCTCTAGCCTTTCTTCTCTACCTCTAGCGCTGTTAGTGCAGGCGTCTTTAACGTCCTTATATAGTCTAGCAGCCTAGGGCGCATCTATGTTACCCTTTTAACTAGTTTTACTACTAATTAGTAGTTTATTTAGTGTTTTAGTATAAATATATAAATTTTTTAGCTTTTCTACTTTTTTCTTATATAAAATGCTAATTATAGATAGGCTAAAAAGTAGCATATAGCAGCTTTACTATTTTATAATATTAATATTATTTTACCTACTAGCACTAATCTGCAGCTATAAGCAGTAAAAGTTATGTATTATAAGAGGTACTTTTATATAGTTCTAGTTTAAAGTTATAGTTAGGTCTTAGTAACTTTATATACTTATTATTATAGTAGCACTACTAGTGCCTTTTTTTTTATTAAGTGTTATATGTTAGCTAACTTTTAGGCTAATGCCTACACCTTATGCATATAGTAGAGCTGTAGTCTGCATTATAACTACTATATGTAAGGGGTGGTAGCTTTTTCTTTTTCTATATACTAAATAAATAGACTATCTTTTTTATATATCCTTTTCTTCTAATCTTATAATAAGAAAAATAAGTGTGTATAATAAAAAAAATAAAAAAGATAAGCTTTATATAAAGGTGTTATTAGTCTAGTTAGTTTAGAGCATTTTTGCGCATAAGATCTAGCTAGTCTACAGATGCTTCTATCTAGACAGAGAGGTAGTTAGTTAGGACTAATAATTAAAAAGCCTAGTTTAGTGTTTTCTTTATATATACATTTACTAAGTTATTTTTACTATTAATTTACTTTATTTTAGTAATTTCCCTCTTCTTATATAATTTATAAAGTAATATAATGTTAATTATAAGTTACTTTTTACTAGTAGTGCTTAGCTTAATAAAGTAATTATATAAAAACCTTAAATCTATGTAAATTACTACTAGAATTAGTAGTAGTTTAAGTGTTTATATAATTTACTATAAAGTTATACTAAGTGTAATTACATTATTAAACTTTTTAACTATTTTATATAGTTTACTAGTAAAGACACTTCTAGTTACTTTTTTACACTTAGTAGAATTCTAGTGTATAATGTTGCCTAGTATTTTAAAGTAGTTACTTTACTTTATATAGTTTTTATTACTTAATATAATTAAAAATCCTAGCTATAAGCTAAAGTTTTTATTATTAGTAAATAATCTATTTATAAAAATAAATAGCTTTGCATAATTAAGCTATAATAGTAGAAAGGTAAGACTGTGCTTACTATTATCTATCTGCTATTAGATTTATGTGTTAAGTGTGTTAATATTATTATACAAAGGGTCTGTTACAGTATTCTCCCTAGATCCTAGACATAACTGTATTAGACGCGTACTAGAGTATTATTAGTGCACGTCTAACATAAACACAACATAATACAGACATAAACTTAAGCATAAACTGCCTTAACACTAACTAAACCTAGAACAGGCTTAATTTATACCTAAAGCGCTTAGACTTCTAAGCTAAGTATTTAATTACTAATTTCCTCCTAAACCTTCCTGTTCCTCACACAACGTCTTGTACCTACTATAATACCTCACGTAGTAATTAAACTAGACCTCTGTGAAGCTCTATAACCTTACTTGTGCACAATTATAACAGGGTCTATAGTTTGTGCAGTAATAGATAAGTTAAATGCTGCCTCTAGTTAACACATAGATGTAATGTATGCCCCTTTTACACATTACTTAACATATTATTATGCAGCATTCTTGTTTTTTAGGTTAATTATATAAAGGTAGCTTACTTATCTCTTTTAAGTAAAGACTACTATGTTATGTGTAAGCTTAATCTTTTTACTATTAAACTTAATAGGCTGCTTCTTTACTAGAATAGTCTTACTCTTTATATAGAACTTTGCCTTCTATAGTTTTTTCTTTTCTCTTTGTGTAAAATTCTTTATTATAATGCTTAAAGTGTTATCTATTTATAGGCTAGTAATACTAAAGGTGTGCTCTTCTTTATTAGTAATTAAAAGGTAGAGGTTATATAAAAAGATATACATGCGCAGCTTTTTTTTATAGTAGTTATAGTATATCTTAAACTAATACAGTCCTAATTTAGTAGCTCTATACAAGAGTTGTACAACCTAGAGTATTATATTTAGTAGAAAGCTCTAGCGCATCTCCTTTAGTAGCTTTGTGTACAGCGTGCGCATAAGCTTATCTATTAATTAGATGTATGCTTATGTAATATTACATAGTTTAAAATGCATTCTGTACATAGCTCTTAGGCTTACTCTTATAGCTAGAAGTAGTCTCTAGCTTATCCTCTAGATAGTTAGTAACTAAGTAAGAATTTCTCTTTTCTTTTTATCTAAGTAGCTAGCAAACACTAGGCAGGATTTCTTATATAGTTAAGTTGTTTTACCCTTTACTTCTTATATAAAGCAAAGGTTAAAAATCTAACTTTTATGCTTTATTAAGTTATATACTATAACTTTAAAAGTGCTATTAGTAATTAGAGTGTCTATCTCTATGTAGTTTAATTTTTTAAATAGTTTTCTAAGTGTAGTAATTACACTATCTATATAAAGCTTAATAGACAAGGCTTAATTATCCTTTTTCTTCTAGGTTAGAAATACCTAGTCTAGACTTTATGCAAGTTTCCTTTACTTTTTACTTTTTCTAGTATCTATATCTTTCTTTTGCACTAGTGTAGCATTACTATCTTAAGGGGCTTAGTCTATAGTAGGCTTTAGTTCTACTTTTATAACATTTTTATAAAGCTATTTTTTCTTTCTTTTTTTTAAAAGATCTTTTTATATAAGGATTAGTTTATCTAGGTTATCTATTATAAGTAGGTTGTCTTTCTTTTTTTTCTTTATAGTATAGTTTAACCTGCGTATATTAAAGCTTTAGTAGGCTATTTTTTTTCTTAATAATAACATCTCTCTCTTTAATGCTTTTAATCTTGTATAGGCTAGTCTAGCCTTTTTTCTTCTTTTATGCTATAATCTCTAAGCTAAGAGAGAAGTTAAGAACTTTATATGTTATAAAGCTATTATAAGTGTTAATTATATAATTAATGTTTACTTTTATATAGTTTTTTTAAAGTATCTTTATTACCTTTTATATAGCACTTGCTTATGTAATAATGTCTAGTAATAGTAGAAAGTTTAGGTTAATTCTTAGGTATGCTCTAAAGACTAGCAGTGTGGGTACTAGACTGTGTAGGCTAGCTGTGTTGTTTAGAGCCTTAACTGCTATCTACAAGATAGCCTTATTATCTATACAGTTACCTAGCTTAGTCTTTAGGATGTTAAACACTTATTAAAGAGGTGTGTGCACATGCTTAACTTTTTTAACTGCCTAATGTGCTTCTATAGGCATCTGCCTGCATATAGCTTTTATAATCTTTGCATAAGCTTAAAAATCCTTTAAAGCAAAGTTTATACTAAAGTTATACATAATATAGTCTAGAGGTTCTTAATAAGTGTTAATCTAGCATTTGCACAGTGCATTCTAGGTATCTTATATAGACATAGATTTTAGAAATGTAGCAGCCTAAAATAATATGTCTGCATTAATAACATATAAGATATTTTTATTATTAATTTATATAACATTAATAATAACTTTATAGTTAAAGTAGGTGTTATTTTTAATTATAAACTTAAATTTTTATAAGGCCTAGTTATATAATTAGCAGAGGTAGTAGAACTTTTTAATCTTTTCTAACACTGCAGCATTAATGTTATAGCTAGCGCTAGTTAGCATCTTTTAAAGTCTCTTTATGCAGAGGTGTCTAAATTAGCAGTAGAGGCAGTAAAGTTTTAATTTAGTAAAGAAAAACATAAATTTTTTCTTACTAACATTAAAAAAAAGTGTCTTTATTTTTATATAATAAGTATAGTAGTTTTGTTTTTATGTATAATAACATTTAAAATGTTATTAAAGTATGCCCTAAGTTAGTTAGCATTTGCTAGTAATAGTAAAAATAGTGTTAAAGTCTCTAGAATATAGTATGTAACTAGACTAATTAAGTTCTAGATTTATATAGTACTAATTAATCCCTTTAGTGTCTAGCTTTTAAAGCTAATATCTGTTTAGCTAAGTGTTTAATTAATTTCTATATATAAGTTTTTTTATATATACACCTTAAGTTAAAACTTGCTAATAGTAGAGATCTTTACTGCGCCTATGTTTTATAGTTTACCTTAGTATACTGTACAGTATTAGTTATTAAGGATAAACTACTTAGCATATTTCTTAGGTTTAATGCTGTAGATGTCCTCTTCTGTTGCATAGTGTAAATAAGTAGTAGAGGTAAAGTAGTTAATAGCTTTTTTAGCATTCTTACTTTTTTATTTTATTTTTTTTATATTATGTAAATTATTTTTTTTCTTAGGGTAACTTTTAAAGTCTTAGATGTATAAAGTAATAGCTTTATATAATAAGGTCTTATTATAGAAATTTTTATATAAGGCAACATACTAGTTCTTTGCTTATGTATAGTTATTATAAGGGTAGTTTAATAACTAATATTTTTTCTTATAGCAAATAAAGCACTTCTTTATCTGTGTGCAGTTATCTTTAGATTATAGCTTAAACCTAGATAGAGATCTTCTATGTTGTCTTTTTTTACATAGAGGGAAGCTTTCTTCTTGTTGTGCAGACTCTTATTATGCAGAGTTATATTAGTAGTCTATGTAGTATACATTAGGCAGTTTCTAGAGGTATTAGTTTACCCTTTAGTTTATAGTAACTTAAAGTAATGCCTATAAGTTACTAAATAAGGCTTTACATAAAAGCTTAATAGTAAATATAGCATGTTCTAGTTTTAGTTATTCTTAACAGGCTTATATAATAGTAATGTGTAGTAAAACATTCTTTTAAAATTTTGTTCTTAGTGCCCTTTATATAAGTATAAGCTTATTAATTATTGTTTTAAAAGCTTTATATAAACTTTTATTAAAGTTTTTTTATTAGTATTATATAAAAGTTATTATTATCTAGTCTGTCTAGTACTAGCTATAGTTTACATTAGTGTTAAAGTAACTGCTTAAGGTGTTATATAAATGCTTCTAGTTATATCTAAGGCCTATGTTATACATATAGTATATATTTACCTAACCTTTTAGAATATTTAGAAAGATGTCTATGTACTAAGTTTTCTAAATATCTAGCTATTAACATAAATTAATAAAGATCTTTATTTTATTTATAAAAATGTTATATAGTTAACTTATATAGTTATTATTTTTTTTATGCTTTTTAAAATTATATAATCTTATTTGCTAGAAGTTTTTTTTTAGTAGTTTCCCTTTAGAGTAGAAGTTTGTACAGGCTGTAATGTAGTATAGATTGTGCAGGTGGTATTAGTAGTGCATACACTACTGCAGGCAGTGGTGTGTACAATTAAGGGTGTGGAGCAGGCGTTAGGTAGAGTGGCATGTATTGTTTGTACAGTGATTAGTGTAGTGCTAGCTAAGGTGTAAAAGTAGGTAATGCTAGTATATTTAGTGTTAATAGCAGCATTATGTTTAGTCTGCTTTTATGCAGAGCCTTATATAGTAATAAGGGTTACATATAAAGCCTTTTTAGTGTAATTACTTTCCTTTATGCTATATTATACAGCTTCTAGGCTTAGGTACCTTTAGTGCCTAGCTATAGTGTAATTTCTTTATTCTTTAGCACTTATATAAGCTTCTTTTTAAACATGCAGCTAAGTGCTAAGAAGTCTTATAGTGTCTATTTTTTAAAATCTTTTATGTACACACTTAGAAAAGTAGCGCTTTTTTAAGTTATTATATATAAATTAGTAATTATATAACTTATGTATAATTAAGTTTATAAGCTTATTAGAGCTTTTAATATGTTAATCTTGTTATTCTAGTACTCTAGGCTAGTCTTATTTTATAGTGTTGCCTCTAATATCCCTATGTCCTTTATAAGTTATTTATATAATAAAAATTATTTTTTATTTTTTTTATTATTATATAAAGTTATTAGTTACTAATAAGATTTTATTATAATAGTATAGTTAATTACTTTTTTAGTAAATTACACAGGTACTGCTATTATCTAGCTGCTAGGTTGTGCAGCTTTAATAGCTTTAGTGTGCGCCTTACACTATCTCTTCTTTACTTTGTACAGTAGCAGAGCTTGCTGTATAATGTAAAAGATTAATATGCTATTATCTAGCTACTAAGTTATGCAGCTTTAGTAGCTTTAGTGTGCGTCTTACACTATCTTCTTTTTGCTTTATATAGTAGCAGAGCTTACTATATAATGTAAAGGATTAATCTACTATTTTAAGAAATAAGTAACTAAATAAAGTACCTTATAAAGTATAAGTACTCTACTATTACTCTTTCTAAAGAATAAGTAATAAAATAAAGTACCTTATAAAGTATAAGTACTTTATTATTACTTTTACTAATTTATAGTTAATTAAATTAACTACTAATTAGTATTAAATAGGCTCTAATAGCTAGCTGCTTATAGTATAAGCACTTAAGTAGTAAAAGTAAGAGTAGTGTATAGTGTGCACAGCATATAAAGTAGGTAAAGTAAGAGTAATATATTTCTAGTTCTATTACTCTTATCTTTCCTTTGTATAGAGGAAAAGGGGGATATCTAGATGTTTGCGCACAGAGGTTCGCGCACAAGCATCATGTGACATAGATACGTGATCCTGCTCGTGCGCGATCGTTTGTATCCAGGCCGCGACGCTGCTGCTGCGTACAGACACTATCTAAATTTTTAAGTAAATAAGTAGAAAAAGTAGTTACTTATAAAGTAAAAAAAAAGCTTATAGCTTAAATTTACTATTATATAAGTCTTTTTTATAAAGTTATTAGCACTATATATTTATATTTTATACCTTATAGTTACACTTACTTACCTTTTTATTTTCTACCTTACATGTATTATAAGGCTTTTTATGCTATAGCTATTTTTACACTTTTATAATTTAAAGATATAACTTTAGGTTTAGTAGTTTTTTTAAAAAAAATTAGTAGCTAAAGAGTATAACGTACCTAACAGGTTGGCCGGCCACACAGGTTGGCCGGCCACTTTTACTAAGCCCCTACTAAAACCACCCTATTCTCTTGCAAAACAGCCCACTTTAGCCCTGTATAGAGTAATACAACACAAGATATTATTTAGAGTCTACTTTTACTACTTACTTACACATACATAAGTTATGCCTAGTCTAATTACACTACTTACATTACTTTTAACTTAGCTTACTTTTTTTAGCGTGCACCTGCGTCTTTAGCTTCTTTCTATTACTACGCGCTCTAAACTCCTTTAGAGCAGTTAGACAAGCCCTATTCTTAACTATTAAAGTCTTTTTTGCCTAAATCTACTTCCTTTTATATAATTTATGTTACGTAGTAGCCTTATTTACTACTTAAAGCTTTATAATCTTATAGCCTACCTTATTATATTAATGCTTTAGATAACTATTGTTTACTTTTTATTACTTTACTATATTACTTTTAGCTGTCTTTATCTCTTTAAAGCTATAATAACTGCTCTAGTTAATATCTAGCTTATTATAAAGCCTAACTTATTAAAGTTATACCTGTTTTTATCTTAAATACTATACTTAGCTTTTATGTTAGCTATAAGGTAAAACTAGCTCTAGATAACTTCTAGATTCTTATAAAGTGCTCTCTTATAATTATACTTATAATTAAACTTTATTATAAACTTAGAGCAGTGCTTAACTTACATACTAGTCTAGTTTAAGCTAACCTAGCCTAGATTACACTTTACAGGTAAGAAATTAGCTATATTAGCTATAGCTATAAGCCTAAAAGGAAATTTACGTGTAATAAGCTTAAGTATATACTTAATAACTACTTTCTTTTTAAGCTTAGTTAGATTCCTTAATTTAGGCTAGCATTCTACTTATAAAGGCTGTCTAGCGTGTTAATTGCTTAGTGTTGTGTAAGAGACATTATAAATAGCTGCAGTGTGTTATAAAAAGAGTTTTAAGTCTTATTTAAGAGCCTAAAGAGCAAGCTATATCTAACGTTCTTTAGAAGATTTAATCTAGTGTTGTTGTTAAGGCATTATGTAGATAGGTAGAGTTTAGTGGGGGCTTAGCAAAAGTAGCCGGCCAACCTGTGTGGCCGGCCAACCTGTTAGGTACGTTATAAATATAATAAAAACTTACTTTATTTTATTTTTATATCTTTTTAGTATTTTTTACTTTTTATACTAGCATTTTTAAGGCCTTTTTTTATTAATGTAGTAGTTATCTCTTATCTAGTTACTAATTAAATAAAAATATAAATACCTTTAAGTAGTGTTTATTACCTTTAGAAATGTCTAGTGCTGCACTTTTTTTATTAACTATTCTAATTAGTTTTTACTATAAGCCTTAGATTTACTATTATAAGTATGTCTTTTTTAGTCTAATTATAATCTGCTTTTAATAGCATTAGAAAGTAAATTTAATTAGTTAGCTATGCCCTCTAGCATAGGCTTTATAGTGTTAGGAAAGACATTATCTTTAAAAGTTTCTTTAATAAACTTATTTAGATATGTCTAAAAAAAGATAACACTATCTTTTAAAATTTTTTAAAGCTTTTTAAAATTATTTATTATGTTGCTAATTTTTACTATATTTTTATTATTATTACTACTATTAGTGTTGTAAACAGGATAGGGACAGTAGTTGCATAAAGGCAGAGGGACTTATAGTAATAAAAGAAGGCTTAGGGATCTAAGCTTTTATATAACATGTTATATAAGCTCTATTAGCTCTATATAGTATTCTAGACTACATTAGTAGTAGTTAAAGAGAAGAGGTAGCTAACATGCTCTTAATCTACTTCTTACATGTTACCTCTAGCTCCTTATCTAGTTACAGTATACAGTATAACTAAAAATAGTAGTAGTAAACATAGTTTATAAGTTATTTTTAGTTTAAAAATATAGCTTAATGCATTTAAAATAGTACTAAAAATAAGTAAATACTTATATTACATATGTTAAAGTTTTATTTAATATAGTAAAAACACTTATATACTTTAATTTAGATAGCATTTAATACTTTTTTTTTATTATTATTTCTCTGTGTAAGCTGTTATATAAAGTAAATAAGTGTAAATAAAGTTTATATTTACTTATAACTATAAATTTTTTAGTTTTTTATACTAGTTTATAAATACTACTTTTCTTTACAGGCATGCTGTTAGTCTTATTATATAGTTTTTAATATTTAAGAAAAAGCTTCTTAAAAGTAATTAAATTATAATATAATAATAAAAGGCTTAATATAAAAAAGGCCTATATAGTTTTTTAGCTAGAAAAGGAACATAACATTATGTAAAAGCATAGTAATAGATTTAGATATAACTATAAAGGTGTTTTAATAGCAAATTAATACTAATTTATATGTAGACAACTATTTAGGCAATAGTAGTAAGAAGTTAGCGCATTAGTTGCTAAGATAACTCTACATAGTAGTGTACTGCATGTTAGCAGCTAGGTAAAGTCTAGATGTGTTTAAATCTAGTTTTAATTAGGTTTATAACTGCATTCTTTTACAAGCTAAACTATGCAAAGAAGGTAGAAATACTAACATTAATGTACACATTAGACTGCCTCTATAAAAAGGCTATTTTAGGAGTTAACTGTAGTAGTAGCATACAAGGTTATTAAGAACCTATATAAATTCTGTCTAAAACTATTCTAGATTTACTCTTTATCTCTTATATGTAACGGCGCAGGCAAGACAATGGGTCCGAATGCGGTATGAATCCACTCAGAGGCATATGGGAGTGCGTGGGGACTCAGAGACCTGGGAATACCAATAACACCTATAGGCCTTGTACGTAGGATATCAGAAAACTACCGAGCTAGCTACGGGGCGAGGTGCGACTAAATACATGAGGGAATAGGGGTAACAGCAGGGGGCAGGGCAGAGTCGGGGCCAGGTCGAGTCAGGGTCGAGCCAGGGTCAGAGCCGATACGGGGACCCTTCGGATGGGTTCCGGGCGACCCGAGATGTAACGAGAATCGTTACATTATACACCTAGTAGTAAGGCAGTTGTAATTACTAAGTGTAAAGTATTTAAGATGTTATTATAAGTAGTTTTTAACTTATTATTACTTTATTAAATATCTTATTATATCTTACGCAGTGCTAGAGTAAACTAGCCTTATATAAAAACTTTATCTTTATTTTACATAGCGTTCTAGATGTAAAGGCTATTTAAACATATTTTAAAGGCTATTTAAATACTATCTAAAGTTACTTTTATTTTACACATATTTTACGCAAGATACTACTTGTTATTTAGTGTATACTATAGTTTGCGTTATGTTCTTTTTCTAGGTAAAAATTAGGTAGGATTAGTTACTATCTAGACTAGGACTTATTCTAGACTAGTTCTAAACCTGCTTAGTATTATTCTATATTTTTACTATTACTTAGCTACATCTTTTTTTTTCTACTCTATGTATTCTAACATCTTACTATTAAGAGGTAGTTAATGTATGTTACTTTTTACTTCTTTTTTTATTTATTTTTAATTATGTTTATGTTACTATAGTACTACTCTAGCTATCTTTTAATACTCTTAAACTTTTGCTAGAGAAATACATCTAGTCTTCTTTACCTAAATAACTTTTTAGTCTTAATAATAAGATACTAGAACTAGAAGACATATTATTTAATAATAATTTTAATAACCTAAAAAATAATAATTTTAATAATATATGTAATGTCTTATATAACTTTTTTAATAGCTAATTAAATAACTTTATAAAATAGCTTTAAAGTCTAAAGTAAATATAACGTACCTAACAGGTTGGCCAGCCACACAGGTTGGCCGGCCACTTTTGCTAAGCCCCTACTACACTCTACCTATCTATATAATGCCTTAACAACAACACTAGATTAAATTTTCTAAAGAATGTTAAATATAGCTTACTCTTTAAGCTTTTAAATAAGACTTAAAACTTTTCTTATAACACACTATAGCTATTTATAATGTCTTTTACATAACACTAAGCAATTAACGCGCTAGACAGCCTTTAAAAGCAGAATGCTAGCTTAAATTAAAAAATCTAACTAAGCTTAAAAAAAAGTAGTTATTAAGTATATACTTAAGCTTATTACACATAGATTTTCTCTTAGGCTTATAGCTATAGCTAATATAGCTAATTTCTTACTTATAAAGTGTAATCTAGGCTAAGTTAGCTTAAACTAGCCTAGTATGTAAGTTAAGCACTACTTTAAGTTTATAATAAAGTTTAATTATAAGTATAATTATAAAAGAGTGCTTTATAAGAATCTAGAGGTTATCTAAAGCTAGTTTTACCTAGTAGCTAATATAAAAGCTAAGTATAGTATCTAAGATAAAGATAAGTATAACTTTAATAAGTTAAGCTTTATAATAAGCTAGATATTAACTAGAGTAGTTATTACAGCTTTAAAAAAATAAAAATAGCTAAAAACAATATAGTAAAGTAATAAAAAGTAGATAATAGTTATTTAGAGCATTAATATAATAAAGTAGGCTATAAAATTATAAAGCTTTAAGCAGTAAATAAAGCTACTACATAATATAAATTATATAAAAAGAAGTAGATTTAAGTAAAAAAGACTTTAATAGTTAAAAATAAAGCTTATTTAACTGCTTTAAAAGAGTTTAGAGCGCGTAGTAATAAAAAAAAGCTAAAAACATAAGTGTGCGCTAAAAAAAGTAAGCTAAGTTAAAGGCAATGCAGGTAGTGTAATTAAACTAGGCATAACTTATGTATGTGTAAGTAAGTAGTAAAAGTAGACTCTAAATAATATCTTATGTTGTATTACTTTATATAGGGCTAAAGTAGGCTATTTTGCAAGAGAATAGGGTGGTTTTAGTAGGGGCTTAGCAAAAGTAGCCAGCTAACCTGTGTGGCCAGCTAACCTGTGTGGCTAGCTAACCTGTTAGGTACGTTACTATTTTTATATTTAGTATAAATTTACTTTTTATAATAGCTAAACTTACTTGTGTTAAGTTAATTTCTAAATACCCTCTAACACATCTTAGTAGCTATATAATAGTAATTAATGTAAGTAACTTTTATAGTAACTATAAACTACTTATTAAAGCTTTATAAGTATATATTTATTAAACCTAAATAGATTTTAATTTTAATAAATTTAAAGTATAATACACAGTACTTTTTTAACTAGAAGGTGTTATAGAAGCTAACTACATCTACTTACTTAGGTGTCCCCTATATGCGCTAGACTATGCAGTGCAAAGGCATTAAAGCTTACTAGTATATATATCCTGTAACAGCGCGTACCGCGTCACATGCTCTGCGGCATTAGCTCCCTCGCTTGCGCAACAAGTAGCACGCTAGTGCTACAAGTAGCGCCTTAGCAGGGGCACACATGTATATTAAACTTGCAGAGCAGCTCCTCTGCTCCTTAGTTTAATCTAGTTAAGTTACACTACCTCTTGCTTGTAGCTTAAGCATGCTAACTATAACATTAGATTAAACTTCTTAGGTAACATAAAAGCTTAAGTATATATGCACATGCACACGCCTAAGTTTTTTCACGCACACGCACACGCACATAACTCTAGGTTAACAGACGCTAACATACTCTATTAAGTTAACAGTAGAGACAGTGCACAACCTCTTTTCTAATCTTAGAAAGTAAGATTAGTTAGAGTACACTTATACCTTTATTATGTACATGTACATAGTTAGCTTTTTGCTTTTTTCTTTCTTTATATAATAAACAACCTAATTTAACAGCTCTATGCTAAAATTTAAGCACTACGCTCTAAGTTTTAGTAGGAGATTTAAAGCCTACATGCTAAGAACTAGATGTTGTGTAGCACACTTAGTATTATTACTTTTTTACTTTTATGTATAAAGCTAGTCTTTCTAATGCCTACTAAGTTTAATAGTAAGCTATATAGGTTTAAAACATAGCTGCTTACTATTAAGGCTAAGATTATAATTAATAGTAGTGTAATTAAAGATAGTACAGCCTAGTTCTACTTTATATAGAACAACTTAGAGCCTATAGTGTAGGCTACTGTACTACTGCTGCTATTAGATGCTAAAGAACAAGGTTACTAGGACTATAAGACAATTCTGCAGTAACTGCAACAGGTGTACACTAATCCTAATAATATCTGTAAGGCCTAGCAGGCTCTACATAAGATATGCTAGAATAATAGTAAACTTTTACTTATATATATTGCTAAATTTAAGCAGATCTTATATAAAGCTAAAAGAAGAGGTTAGCTAGCTACTATTAAGATCTTAATGTTTTGCTAAGGTCTTAATGCCTTAATTTAACGTACACTAGATAGCTAATTAACGCTGCTAGATAACTATCTAGCATTCCTGCAAGCTGCGCAGCGTTTAGCTACACAATTAAATGCATATTCGCATGCTCTGTATACCTAACCTAATAAAATAGACCTTAGTAGCATTAACGCTATTAGCATTAATACAATTAACGTTGCTGCAGCTACATCTAGTGCTAGCACTAGTGCTAGCACTAGAGCTGGGTTAGTCTCTCCTCTCTAGCGCGCACAATGGAGGAAGGCAGGGAGATGCGTACAATGTGGTTTAGTAGCTTACTAGGTACAGAACTGCCCCTAGCTCTTAGCAGTTACTAGGCGCATTGCAACTATATAGCTAGCAAAATAATTAGTAGTTTAACAACTAAAGCTAGCACTAGGCTACTATTAGCCTAACACAGAGGATAATAGCAGCTGCAATAGTAACAACAACCTTGTTAACTAAATCACGCTATAAGTAGGCTATAAAGTTTATTTTTTTCTTTTTCTTTTCTTTAGCTTAATTTTAAGCTTCTTTTTTGTACATAAAAATTAAGCTTTAGAGGGGGGTAATGTAACAGCGCGTACTGCGTTACATGCTCTGCGGCATTAGCTCCCTTGCTTGCGCAACAAGTAGCACGCTAGTGCTATAAGTAGCGCCTTAGCAGGGGCACACATGTATATTAAACTTGCAGAGCAGCTCCTCTGCTCCTTAGTTTAATCTAGTTGAGTTACACCATCTCTTGCTTATAGCTTGAGCATGCTGACTGTGACATATCCTAACTTACTACATATAACGCACACACATGTTACAACTTACACATAGAAAATAATTATAAATAAAAGAGCTTTATTTAAAGTTTTTAAAACTTCTAGCTACTTTAATAAAATAATAAAGTATTACTAAGTACTAAAAAAGATATAAGCTAAAAAAAGCTATTAGTAATAGTAACTTAATTATAAGTACTAATTAAAAAAGTAAAAAAAAACTTATAAGTATATCTAATTTACTTAAGTTATTTATACTAATAAGATTTAAAATGCCTATAGTTGCCCTTAATACTATATTAGGTGCTGTAATAAACGCGCTAATGTATTAATCTGCAAGGACTATTTTTAGTAAGGTATTAATATAGTAATAATTAATTATAATTTATTATGTAATTTAATTTAGAATAGATGTTCTTTAGACACACTAGCTAATTACTATATTATAAAGCTAGTTAAGTTAAATATAGCTTTTTATAGTAAGTTTATCTTTCTTTATTCTTTTTTATATTATGCTTATAATGTGTTTAGAAATAGATTATTTATAGGGCTAAAAAAATAGTACATTATAATAACTATAAGTGTAAAGTTGTAGTGTAAATACTTAATAACCTTATTATGTTACTTTATGTACTTATAACCTAGATTAGAACTTATTCCTATAGCCTTTTTACACTAAAAAAGACTCTTATTAAATATATAAAGTAGCTATTTACTATATACTATAAGCTTTTTTACTTTAACTTTATACTTAGTAAGCCTATACTTTAAATTATTAAGAAGGTGTTTTTAATTTTATATAGCCTAGTTTAAAGCTAGCCTAAAGCTATAAAAGTAGTGCTGCTAGTATTAGGCTTTAACCTCTAAAAAGGTGCATGCTAGCCTTAACAACCTATTATAAATACACTAGTATATATAAAAGAAGAAGCTTTTATGCTAGCCTAATAAGTAAAGCCTTACTAGTGTATTATTTAAATATAAGTAAAATTATAAGAGTAAACTAAATTTAGTATAAAATAGTATTAGATTTATTTTTATTATGCATGCTAATAAGCTGTTAAATAGGCATATATAAAAAAGATTAAATATAGTAAGTTTAGTGTTATAATATTCTACTTTTATAAAAAGTAAGCTAAGGTCTTCTTTAAATAAAAAATATTTAAGATAAATATGTTATATAAGTGTGTGTATAACTTTTTCTTTAATAAAATTATTTTTATATGCATGCTACTAAGACATAGTAAAAGTAAGTTAATTAAAACTTTATAAAAACATATTACTAACATTTTTATAGTATTTACTTTTGCTTAAGTGCTTATAAATGTTAATTACTATAAGATATACTAAATTACATTTAAAAGACTTTTTAAACTACTTAAAAAAATTATAAAGTGTAATATTAAATAGAAACATATTTATAAAAGCAGATTTGCAGCTATAACTATAAATATAGATAGAAAGTAGATAGCTAGTAAGTAATCTTATTTAGCACTAGTCTTAGACTAGTCTTTAACATAAGTATATAGGGTTTAGAATGTATCTAGCTAAGCTTAATTCTATATAAAAGAATTAGCGTATTGTTACAATCCTTACTCCGGCGAGATGGTAATTTCGAGAGTACGACGGCCTATGGTGTGGTTAGCGGTAGGGGTAGAACTTAGCTAGATCGGGTGTACAGTCTGTTAAGCAGAGTGTAGGTTCAGCAGGATAAAGAAGGCAGGTTGTGGTTTAGCCTAGTAGCTGTATAGGGAGCTAGCAAACCTAATCTGTAAGGATAGAAAAGAAGGTATATATAGTGTAAAATATATAAGGCAGCAATGTCCTTTTTATAAAAGTTTTAATGCCTCTTAGTCTATTAAGTAGGTAAGTAAAGACTAAATAGTAATTACAACCTTCTAACTATAGTTGTAATCTAGACTATATACATAGGTTTGCATGCTCTGCACGCTTGCATGCTTGTTTCTACATAGCCTGCATAGCCTACAAGCCTGCAAACTAGCAAAGCTTATTAGATAATGCACTCTACTAGGCTTTTATCTAAAAGCTAAAGCTATTTCTTATTTATCTTATTATGTAATTTGTTTAGCGCAGGGCTAAGCATCTTCTATCTAACGTTGTTAGAGCTGTGTAGGACAGCTAATTAGGTTATTACAGTCTATCTATTAGCTATAACACGTAGGCTTCTCTTCTAGTTAGCGTTCTTACTATTATGTTTTTTTTATTATAAGCGTTAGATCTTTTTTTTAGCTAGTACATGCTTTTTTTTAAAGCCTAGCTTAATGTCTAGTTTTTCTAACTATGCCTTATTAGGCTTCTTATTCCTCTGCTGTTACTTATTGCCTTTGCACTATTACCTGTCTTAATTCTTTTTATTGTACAGAGATGCGTTCCTATAGCGCTTGTTATTTAAGTAAGTTCTCTTACATAATGTCCTTGTTATTAGACAAGTGTGTAGAGTGCGTGTAAAAGAGTAGTTATTATAATACTTTTATGTCTAACGCAGCCTAGAATTATTTAGAGCAGGAGCGTAAAAAGCTTCTAGCTAAAGTAGAAGCAGTTTAGGAAAATAAAATATATAAAAAAAAAGTTATTAAAACATTTTTAGTTAATTATTTCTTATAAAAAAAGGGCTTATAAATAGTTAAAGGTGTTAAAGAATTAAAAGGTAAAGTATTTAAAAAAAGACCTTTTATTCTTAGATAAGCTTAAAGCGCTTAAAGCAAAAGCAGCAGGTCTTCCTCCTTTTTAGCCTATGTTAAAGGGTTGCAGACTTCCTACATTGTAGCTAGCTAATGCTGCTGCAGTTTTAACTAATAGTAATATTTTCTAGTCTAGGGAGCTTTCTCCTAGGTAGTTTTGTTTAGAAGGGACTCTAAGTATTTGTAAAAGGCCTAGAAGGCGTTTAACAGGCTCTTAATAGGTTTCTAAGTATTCTTGCTAGTAGGCTATCCTTTCTATTTTACTAAGTACTTGTTTTAATTAGGGTACCTTTTAGAGTATAGCGTCTTTAATATTTTTTTATAGTGATCCTATGCCTAGGTGTCTAAACATAGGAGCTTTATAATATTCTTTTATTAGGTTCTTCTATCCTTGTTTAACTATTATAAAAGAACATAGTAGTTTTTCTTAGTTTAGTCCTTTATAAATTAGTTCTTTTAGGGTTTCCTTAAAGATTGTAAATTTCTTAAAATTTTCTTTATTCTTTTTAAAGTAGTTAGCGTGTTAGCTTAGAGTGTCTACTTATTAGTTACTGCTTTCTGCTACATGTTTAATAATAAAATTAAATTAGGCAAGTTCTATAGCTTATTGTACATGCATTAGTAAAAGTTTTTTAGTGTTAAGAAAGGTTATAAAGTTTATGTAGTTAGTAAGGATTATAAATTATTAACTAAGGCTTTAGAGTTTAACTTTCTAGTTTCTACATGCATTAACTATAGCTTTTAGTTCTTTGTTAGAGATGCTATATTTTTATTCTAATAGTGTAAACTTTACTAAGTAGTAGGCTACTAGATGCTATTAACTGTTTTTTTATTTTTAAGAGAGTGCTGCTCCCTCTGCTCTTAGAAAAGCATTAGTGTGCACTTTTATTTCTAATATAGAGTTATATATCTTAAGGATAGAGTAGCTTATTATTATTTATTTTAACTTTTAAAAGGCTTCTTTTATTTCTGTTGTTTATTAGAATTTCTGTGTAGCTCTTTCTTTTAAAGTAGTGTCTATAAGAGGTAGTGTAATCTTTAAGTAGTCTTTAATTATTCTTTGCACATAGCTAGTAAAACCTAGAAATCCTTTAATTTCTATAACAGTTTCTAGTGTTAGCTATTTAAGTACTTTACTTACTTTAGTAAGGTCTATTTTTATTTCTTCTTTATTAATAATAAATTTAAGGTAGTCTATTTTTTATATGTTAAATTTATATTTTTTTAGCTATAGATAAAGTCTATACTTTTAAAGTTTATCTAACACTATTTATACTTTTATTACATAGTCTAGTTTGTCTTCCTTTGTGTATATAAAGATGTTGTTTAGATATACTAAAACAAAGATGTCTAAATAAGAGTTAAGTGCTATGTTAATTACTTTTTAAAAAGTTATAGAGGTGTTAGTCTAAATAGTATAATAAAAAGCTTATAAAAAGCTTATAAGGTTTTAAAAGCTATTATTTATTCATGTTCTTTTTTTATTCTTATTTTATTAAATCTGTTTTAGATGTTAAACTTAGTAAAGTGCTTAGTTCCTTTTAACTAGTTTATAATATTTTAGATAATAGGAAAAGAAAACTAATCTTTTATAGTGTTATTATTTAAGGTTTTATAGTCTTAATAAACTCTAACCTTCCTGTTTTTCTTTCTTACAAAGACTACTGCTAATGCTATAGAGCTTTTACTTTCTTAGATGTGTTCTTTTACTAGCATACAGTTTATATACTTTTATAGCGCTTCTTTTTGTACTGCTGTAAGAGGGCGCAGCTTATAGGTCTTTAGCTAGGGGTTAGGTTTAAGGTTAATTATATAGTTCTAAGGCTAATATAGAGGTAATTCTTCTAGATTTTTAGAGGTTATAAATATGTTCTTATATTTTTAGTATTCTTTTAGAAGTTTTTTTTTAAGTTTTTCTATAATTTAGTAAATTTCTACTTAGTTTAGGTCTTTTTTTTTTTTAAAAGAGATTTCTTTAAGTTTTTTCTTTATTATATAGATAGCGTGTGCTTTTAGTTCTTAATAGGGGAATCTCTAGACCTCTTGCTTTTTTAAGTTGCTTTATAAGTGTTTAGCTTTTACTTTTACTGTTATAGTTTTTTAGTTTATCTTAAAGTTATATTAATAAAGCTAGTTATATTCTAGTATAATTTAGTATTTGCCTTTTAGTAGTAGTATGCTTAGAGATATTTAGTTAGTTGTTATATTAGTTTTTAAAGTTAATTTTTTAGTTTCTAGTTAAATTTTTTCTCTACTATATTTAATTAAAGATGTGTTTGCTAGAGATACTTAAAAGAGTTACTTTTTTATTTAATATAGTATTTTATAATTTTTAACTTACTTAGAGTTAATTACTATAAACGTACATCTACTATTAATTAGTGTAATGCCTTTACATACTATTTCTTTAGAAAATTTAAGTGTGCAGTTAGCTATTAGGCTTTTTTCTAGGCTTTATTCTACTGCTACTAAGACTTTTATATTATAGTAGACTTTATTATAGTTTATACTAAAGTTGTTTTTTTTAATGTTTAGAAGACTATATATTTATTTATCTACTTTATTAGCTATAACTTTAAATTGCTAGTAATCTTTTACTATATAGTTATTAACTAGGCAGTTAATGCTTTTTACTTTATAGTAATATAGAAGCTAATTATTCTGCTAATTAGCTTTTTACTAGAAATAGTAGAAGGGGTAATTAGAGGTGTTTTTACATTTAGTCTAGAGTTTCCTTTTATAGGGTAGACCTATGCTGCAGTGCTAACAATTTAGCATTTTACATGTTGTAGCTAATTCTGTTAGGGTGTCTGTAAACCTATTACTTTCTTATACGCCTATTAGCCACTAGCTAGCCCTGTGCTTAGTTAGCTAGTGTTAAGTGCAATATTTATTTATATAAAAATACTAGGTAAATAGACATTATTTAAGATTAGTGTAGATTAGTATAAGTTATATTTAGGCCTATTAAAGGTATTTCTTTGTTTAGATTATCTATAGAGGATAATTCTTATATTTATAATAGTAGGCGTTATGCCTTTTACTTTTATATAAAATACAGTATCTGTAGATTTGTTGTAGCTCTAGCTCTTTTCTTATTACTACTAGTACTAGAGGTAGTGTATCTAGTTACTTTTCTAATAGAGCTAGGGTTTATAAAGGCGTTAGGTGCTAGTTAAAGCTTATTTTTTTTACTAAGATCTTTTTAAAAAAAATTTATTATTTTTTTTTATTTAAAATGTTGTAGTAGACTATAGTAATCTTCTTTATAACTTTATAAGTGTTATAGTTATTATTAAAGATTACTTTATAAAGTTCTATTTTATAAAGGTTATAGTTATAGAATTCTTTATATTTCTAGTAGTTTCTGTCGCGTATACTGGGAGCCTGGGACTGGGGCTCGGAGCCTAGGACTGGGGGCTCAGAGCCTGGGACGCAGCTCAGGATCTGGAGATATTATGTTCTAAAGCTTAGTGTATATAAGGAGAGCCTTTAGCTCTCTTAGATAGCAGAGTCACTTTATCTAATCTTCTAAACAGCTACTGCTAGGCTATTTTATCCTCTATAGTTATAGGCCTAGCGCTTTAAAAACCTAAGATAATTCTTTCTATATAACTATAGTGCTAGCAAAAGCTATTTAGAAGCTTTTTTTTTTATCTTTATTAATTCTTATTACTTTTAAAGCCTATGTTATAGCTAATTAAGATGCTCCTTTTCTAACAGGAGTATACTAGCTTAAGGACTATATAAGCTAGCCTCTTTAGTTTATCTAGCTCTAGTTCTATGCTCTTAGCAAAAACCTATAGGACATGATTAATCTAGATAGACTAGACGCTCTAAATCCTATAGACAGCGCTTTAGAGATGCCTACACTTAAAGTAATTACTGCTAAAAACCTACTAAAGAAGGCTAATATATAGTACTAGACTAATATTACTAAGTACTAAGCTTGCTTAAGCAACTAGGCTTCTTACGCAACACATTTTTAGATAATCTAGAACTAGGTTAATGCAACTATTGCACTAGAGCTCTTAGGACTTATAATAATGCAGCTTGTGTTAAAGAACTAATCTACTTTATAGGCACTTATATAAGCCTTAAAATAAAAGCTAGCACTAATAGACATAAGCATAAAAAATCTTATATAAGTAAAGTATAAAGCTTACCTTACTAAAGTAAAGCATAGCACTATAACCTTAAAAGCTTAGTACTAGCAGTAGCACTTTCTATATACTAAGGTAAGAACTTATAAAATTCTTAACATAAAAGGCTAGCTTACTGCATAAGACTTTCTAGACGCCCTAGCTCTAAAGCTTGCACTAGACTAGGCGCGCTCTATGCACTAGAGGGTTATAGAGGCTAGCGCACTTAGTAAGAAACTTTTAATAATCTAGAAAATTAGCAAGATCTTCTTAATAATGCTTTAGAAGCACTTTCTACATGTAAATAACTAAAGCATAGGTATATTTATAACACTTAGCAGATAATTAGATAATAATTTAGCCTAATTTATTTTAGCCTAATTAGGCTACCTGTGCCTATATAGAGCTTTAGGGTAATCTTTTTATCTATAAAAAGTAGTAGACTGTAGAGACTTTATATTAGCAGTTACTAAAAAGCTAAAAAAGCTTAGTAAAACTACACATTAAAAGATCTTTAAAAGGCTTAAGTAAGCGTAGCATAAAAAAGTAAAAGCTATACTACTTAAAAGAGGCTATGTAATTTTAGATAAAGCTTCCCCTACTCTAAAAGCTATTAAAGGATTAAATAAGCTAGCATTTTTAAAAAGCATTATTGCTGCACTTATTAACCTAGCGCTTTTAGTAAAACTAGAGATGCACATAACTATAAATTTTAACACTTACCTACTCTCTATAAGCATAATTTTAGATAATAAAAGTGCTACGCACTTAGTAAATAGTATAAAGCTGCTTATACCTAAGTTATTTAGAAAAGCTTAAGGTTTATATATAGTAAAAGCTAGCACCTAGTTGTTTTTAATCTAGAAAATAAAAACTAGAAAGCTTAAAAAAGTGTTAAATAAAGCATAAAAAAAGCGCATAAAAGATTTTACACTATAAAAGGTAGTTATAGTAAAAGAATTTTATATTAATATTATTTTAAAAGCTTATTTAAGAGAAAAAGGACTATAGTATTTAAAACTTAACTATACACTACGCATAAGCACACTAAAAAAGAATAAAGTACTAGTAACACTTTACTAAAAACATAACTTTATGTTTATTAAATATAAAGCTGTCTCTTTTTACTTACTAGTGTAAAGTGTGCTTCTAGATTGCTAACGCTTATAGACTACATTCCTATGCTTAGACTTAGAAGAGCTCTAGCATGCGCGCGCAGGACACCTAGGCCCTAAAGCTCTGCAGGCTCTAGTTAAAAGCGTAAAGAACATATAAATAATAGGTATAAAGTAAGTACACTATAAACACTACGCAACAACACATGCTAAGCAGGTTATATTAAGAAGACTAAAAAAGTAAGCTTCTTACTTATTCTAGAGAATTATATAGGACATGTTTAATATGCTATTAGGGCGCAGCAGAGCTCTATAGATAATAATTATTAAAAATAAATATAGCAGTAAAATCTTTTTATACTTTTTTTAAGCAAAAACGCTTTTAGAAATCTAAAAAGTAATAAAGAACTTTAAAAGCATAGTGTCTAATTAATATAAGCTTTAGATTAGTAAAATATAGTAAAATAATAACACTACTACACTTTTTTAGCATAAAAAGTTAAGGTATAAGCTTTAAGTAAAAAAATCTAGCATTAATATTAAAAGCTTTTTACTATACACTTATAAGCTAAATAGAGCTGCAGAAAAAGCTAGACAAGAGATAATTATAAAGTTTATTAAAATAAAAAGTAGCACAGAACTCCCTAAGAAGCTCTAGCTAGAAGTAGTAAACACAGCAACATAGCTGTATAATATAAGCCTGTTGCACATATATAACTTATACTTACTAAATAAAGTCTTAAACATATAGTTTACTAACTACTTTAAATACTATAAGCTAGAGTAGGTAAAAAGTGCTACAGCTAATCTAAGGCCTAATTAGAGCAGGACCTACGCATACAGCTGTTGCGCTTACCCACTTAATAGGGAACAAGTAGCTAGGCGTTAGAAGTAAAGCTTTAAAGTAACTCTATAGAGCTATATAGAATATCTTGTAGGCTATAGAGCTTTAAATATCTACAGAATATAAGTCTTATTACTTAACTAAGTAATTACTATAAAAAACATAGCTTTTAATAAAACACATTTTTATAAAAATAAAAGTAATAAGCTAATCTTTTAAAAAAAAGCCTTTAAAATTATTAAAATTTTTAATAAGTAAAGTAAGATTTATAATGCAGAAGAAGCCTTTAAGCTTTTACCTTAAAAGTTAAATAAGTAGTAAAGTAATATACTAAATTAAAGGCCCTAAAAGTGTAAGCTTAAAAGTGTAAAAACTAAAAAGCTTATTAAAACTTAAGTTAGCTAGCTAGAGAATTAGCACTTAAAAGTAGAAGTAACTGCGCAGGTAATAAGTATAATAAGTAAGTTACTAAGAATTTACGCAGTTTCTAATAAACATATAGCACTTATTACCCTAGAGCTAACTTCTAAGCTAGAGCTTGCAGATAGCTCTACAACACGCCTTATATAGGATAGGCATAAGCATACTAGTAATTCTTAGTAAGTGCACTTAACTAAAGAAGCAGATCTACTAGGCTTATTAAGTTAAATAGCTAACTTGCTAGTTAAAAAATTAACCTTTGCCTTTTATGCTAAGACATTATCTTTTATAGCTTTAGTTAAAGCAGGTAAGGCACCTTTTAAACATATGTATAATAAAAAAAGCTAGGGACTAGCTACATATATAAGCTAAAGAATACAAAGGCAAGATCCTAATAACCTAGGTAAGCCTAGAGGTGTAGGAAGTAGAGGTATATATACAACGCTCTTAGAGAGAAGTAGTATATGCCTAGCTCTAGTTAATCTAGAGCACCTTTAAATAAACTTTTTTAAAGCATTTATTACTTATAATAATAAAGCGCTTAAAACACTTTATATAGTGTTTTTTATAGCTGCCTTTTTTAGGCAGCCTTAACTAAGAGCTTATAAGCTTTTAAAAGAACCCTTAAAATAAAAAGATTTATATAAACACTTATATAAAAATCTTTTTAAGATTATAGTATAGAAAGAGATAGCTACTCTACTTAAAAAAAGCACTTAGAAAAAGATTATATAAACTAAAGCAACATCTAAGCTGCTTCTACTAAAGTAGGTCTTTACATATAAATTTAACTAGAATAGGTATTTTACTAAATGTAAAGCTTATATATGCGTACATAGTAATCTCTAGAGTAAGGACTTGCTCTAGTTAACCTATGCTGCTACTTTTATAGCTAGATTCTTCTAAATAGTAATTATAATAGCAGCTTAATTTAACCTAAAAATTAGGTAATATAATGTTATAAGCGCGTTTCTAAACACGCACTGTAAAGGTAAGCTAGAAGTAACATGTAAGCTTCTAGAAAGCTTTACAAAGCTTAGCATATGCGTTAAGCTTCTCTAAGCCCTATATAGACTGCGCAACTTGCTAATCTTGTAGTACTAGAAGCTTTTGTAGGCTTTTTAAAAGCTTAACTTTATTTTATTTAAAAAGAAGCTGTGCTTATTTTTTAACTATAATTACTATATCTTGCTTCTTTTTTATGTAGATAATATACTTTATATTTATTACTATAATAATAAGTTAAAAGCTTACTAATTAATTAGTGTAATTAAAAAAATATATAAGCTAAAAGATTAAGAGCTATATAAATAGTTTTTAAAGATTAAAATAATTAAAAATAAAAAAGCTAGAATAATCTAGCTAGTACACAACATGTATATTAAAAAAGTAGTAAAGAAGTTTAACTTTATAAAAAGCGCGCTCTTTCTAGAGACTTCTCTACTATTAGAAAAGCTTATAAGCAACTAGGGATTAGTAATAAAGTAAGAAATTAAAAAATACTAAAAGTGTGTAAGATTAACACTATACACTGTAATTATAGTGCGCCTAGATGTAGCGTTTACAGCATCCTAGCTCTTCTACTACCTAACAAACCTAGGAAAGCAGCACTTTTAGGCAGTAAACTAGGCAATTGTGTACCTATACTGCATAAGGCATACAGGCATACAGTATAAAGTACTAGAAGGCGCGCAACTTATTATGTGTAGAGACGTGTCTTTTGCTAATTACGCAAAGACTAGATAATTATTCTATAGATACATTATCTTACTTTTTAAAAGACTAATTTTATAAAAAGCAGCTCTCTAGCTAATAGTAACTATGTCTATAATAAAGGCTAAGCTGCTTACTCTAGCGCACATTATAAAAAAATTACTAGCTCTAAAACACTTCTTTAAAAAGCTTACCCTAGAGCTAGGCACACTATAGCAGATCTACTGTAACAACTAGCAGATAATTAGGTTAGTAGTAAAGGAGAACGCCTAGATAACTACCTGCCTACGCTATGTTAATATTTAAAACATGTGGCTGCGCTAGGAGCACACAAAGGGATCTTTTAAAGTGCGCTATATTAAAACAAGCAACATGCTAGCAGATAGGCTTATAAAGCACCTACTAAGGCAGTAATTTAAGCACTTTAAGCAGCTTCTTAACTTTAAAGACATGTAAACAAGCTTTTAAGAGAAGAAAGTGTTAATTATTAATAGTAAGAACATCTCTACACTGCTTAAGAACAAGAGTTTTATCTACTAGTAAGGACACTCCCCTATGCTATAAAGTTTAAGCAGGGATTTAATACATAAGATGCGCGAAAACACAGAAAACATAGAACGCCTAAACTATAAGGAGATTAACAAGCTCACCTAAGAGCTCCTTAGCGCGCTAGCGACGCGCTAGGAGCCCAGGGGAGACGACACCCTGCTCCTCCTCCTCCACCTCCTCCACCTCCTCTTCCACCTCCTCTTCCTCCTCCTCTTCCTCCTCCTCCTCCTCTTCCTCCTCCTCCTCTACCACCTTCTTTACAACATCTTCTTTAAGCAGAGCTTAAACTACTAGCTAAAGCTAGGACGCAGCCTATAGCCTGTTAGTCTAATCTAGGGTATAACACACAATCTCTGCAGAGAAGCTTACCCGCTTGTCCTCCGCAACAAGCGCTGTAATAAGGCGCTGCGCATAGACAACAGCAACAGGGGGACTGCAAATAAGTTAAAAAGCTAGATTACCCCACACACTGCTACAGAGCTTACAGGGGCAGGCAGCTGTGCCTAGAGGAACAGCGCCAGCAGCGTGAACTGCTAGTGGCGGAATTATAGCACTCCCTACTAGAGCGCCCCGCGAGTGCACTCTTTATGCAGCCTAGACAGGACTGCGCGCGGAGCGCACTAGGGGGAGGCCGGCGAGGAGTCGAGACCGGACCGGGGGGCGCGGGCCGACGGGGGGTGGTGGGCGCAGGGCGGCGGGCGGTGGTAGGCGCAGCGCGGCGGGGGGTAGTGGGCGCGGGCTTGCGGGCAGCGCGGCCCCGCAGAGCGGCGGCACGCAATTAGGCGGCTCTTTTAGCTTTGTTAAGCTATAGATGCACATTAGCAGAGATTATAGACAGGTTTAAAGTTTATTCTTAGAGCTCTTAAAAGCATTAACTTACACGCAGCATGTTAGTTAGACTTACAGAAGAGAAGCTTAAGAAGCAGGAGAATTTATTTACCTCTGTTGCAGCAATCACAGCACGCACGTGACCTGCGCTGCCTAGGGCAACAAGCACAAACACAGGGTAAACGCGCAGCGCTGCTCTAACAAGCTAAGTTAACGCTTAACGCAGGTGAGCTGCTGCGCAGCTCACCTAGGGGGTGTGTCGCGTATACTGGGAGCCTGGGACTGGGGGCTCAGAGCCTGGGACGCAGCTCGGGATCTGGAGATATTATGTTCCGAAGCTCGGTGTATATAAGGAGAGCCTTCAGCTCTCTTAGATAGCGGAGTCACTTCATCCGATCTTCTGAACAGCTACTGCCAGGCTATTTTATCCTCCACAGTTTCTTTACTTAAACTGTTACTTAAGTTCTTTTAGTAAAATTCCTAATTTACTTTATTTAAAAAGATATTGTTTCTTTTTTTTATTACATTTTTAATATATTTAGCTACTTATGTTAGATGTTACTATTCTTCTAAGACTACAGCTTATTTAATAGCCCTAGAAATACTATCTCTTTTCTAGACCTCTACCTTCTAATAGTCTACTAAATAGTTAGAGAATTTATAGTTATCTCTATATCTCTAGTAAAGTTATTTGTTAAGCCTATTATATATTTCTTTATATGTTAGGCCTCTGTTAATATATATAGCTTTTATAGTTAACCTGCTATTTTTATTCTTTAGTTATTTAAAGTCTAGACATTTTTAATAAAAGTAGCCTACTTTTTTATAGTTAAAGTATGCCTTTTTTTTAAGCTGCTTTTTTTATTTTTTGTTTAGAGGTAGCTTTACACTTTTAAAGAGACTGCTTTTTTTCTTAGAAAAGCTACATATATGCTTAGCGTAGCTAAGGTCTATAAGTTTACTATTAAACTATAAGGTTTTTTTTTTAAAAAACTAGTTAGGTTTTAAAGTTATCTTACTTATTTTTTTTCTTTTTATATTACTTAGCATGTCTTTTATTATAGGTAAGTGCTTTTTTAATGTAATTCTTAAAGCTCTTAGGCTTTTTTATATAAGTAAATTTATTTTTAATTATGTTTAAAAGCTTTTTATAAAACATTTATTTTATTACTTTTTTATTAGTCTATCTGCAGATAGCTAACAGCTCTCTAAAGTAGGCTGTATAATGTTAGACAGTGCTGCCTTCTTATTAAAGAGTGTCTATTTTATTAACTACTTATTTTTCTTTATTAACTAACTTATAAATTATAGGTAAGGCTATTTTAAATAAGTTAAAGTTCTTAAAGACCTTTTATATTTCTAGTAGTAAAAGTTTATTATTTACTTTATAGTCTATCTAGTTGTTAGCGTAGAGTTAGAACTATATAGTAAGTAATTTTTTTAAATGTAAGCTTATTTATAAAATTATTTTTTTATCTATTCTAAAAGCACTTTTATTATATTACATATAAAAGTAGCATTTTATAAAGAAAGGTTTTAAGTCTTTAGCAAAGCTATTAAATGCCTTAAAAAAGGCTAGGTGTAAGGTTTTTTTAGACTTAATACTAGTTTTTTTTTAAGTAATGTTTCTAAAGTTAGCTACTTTTAGCTAAAGAGCTTATAACTAATAAATGTTTAAAAGCCCTTACTATACTTATAGCTAAAGGTGTTATTTAAGTTATTCTAACTGTAACGATCCTCATGAATCGTTCCATCTCGAGTCGCCCGGAACCTCCGGAAGGCCCTCGTATCGGCCCCGACCTCGACCTGGCCCCGACCCCTGCTGTTACCCCTATTCCCTTATGTATTTAGTCGCACCTCGCCCCCGTAGCTAGCTCGGTAGTTTTCTGATATCCTACGTACAAGGCCTATAGGTGTCATTGGTATTCCCAGGTCTCTGAGTCCCCACGCACTCCCATATGCCTCTGAGTGGATTCATACCGCATTCGGACCCATTGTCTTGCCTGCGCCGTTACATTAACTTATTTTAAAGATATAGTATTTACTAATTTTATGCTTTTTTAGTTGCTATAGGGGTCTAGCTAGTGCTAGCAGCTAAAGCGCCTGTTATGCTAATGTCTAAGGTAGTAGTAGCTATACTTTGCAAGTAGTAGTAATTACTGTTACAATTCTTACTTTAGTAAGATAGTAATTTTAGAAGTATAACAGCCTATAGTGTAGTTAGCAGTAGGGGTAGAACTTAGCTAGATTAGGTGTACAGTCTATTAAGCAGAGTGTAAGTTTAGCAGAATAGAGAAGGCAAGTTATAGTTTAGCCTAGCAGCTGTATAGAGAGCTAGCAAACCTAATCTGTAAAGATAGAAAAGAAAGTATATATAGTGTAAAATATATAAAGTAGTAATATTCTTTTTATAAAAGTTTTAATGCCTCTTAGTCTATTAAGTAGGTAAGTAAAGACTAAATAGTAATTACAACCTTCTAACTATAGTTATAATCTAGACTATATACATAGGTTTACATGCTCTGCACGCTTGCATGCTTGTTTCTACATAGCCTGCATAGCCTGCAAGCCTGCAAACTAGCAAAGCTTATTAGATAATGCACTCTGCTAGGCTTTTGTCTAAAAGCTAGAGCTATTCCTTATCTGTCTTATCACGTAATTCGTTCAGCGCGGGGCTAAGCGTCTTCCATCCGACGTTGTTAGGGCTGTGTGGGACAGCTAATTGGGTCATTACAGTCTGTCTGTTGGCTGTAACACGTATTTATTACATAAGCTATATGCTTTTCTACTATGTACACTTTTATTAAAGCATCCCCTGTGCAGTAGGGACTAGAGATAAGACTACTTACTATTAGATTATAATAGTAGACTTAATTACTATAGCAAATAAAAATAAATACATTAAGCTTTATACTAAACTTTAAAATATAACTTTTTTATAAGCTTACTTTTACTATCTAATAGTAATTTAACAGTAGATAATACTTTACCTAGTATTACTTACTAGGTAAAGCATAAAAAGTACTTAGTAATTAAAGTAAGTATTAATAACACTTACTTTTTTTTAATTACTTTTATAGAGGCTTTATAACATTATACTAATATAGTAAAACAGACAGGCTTAAAGTTAAACTTATATAGTAGGTAACTTTATTTTTTACTAGCTATTTTTAGGTATGTTTTTTAATTGCCTTTAATACACCTTATATACGCTGCTAATAACACTGTAGTGCTATAGCGCTTAATGCTTATAATTCTTTATAATATTAAGCTTAATTAATTTTTAGTATTTTTTAT
>NW_022985163.1:392248-481110 GCF_010093535.1 Lindgomyces ingoldianus | reverse complement strand
ACTTTAAAATCTTTTATAAGAAAAAAGTTAAGCATTATTAAGTAAAGACTAGCAGTAGATAGGTAAATGTTACTCTTAATAGTGCTTTAGTAGTGTTGCATTAGTGTTTAGCAGAAGTAAGATAGGTGCAGGACTAGTCCTAGACTTAATAATTATAAAAGGTTGTGTAATATTTAATTTAAAACTAGATAGGGAGATTTTGTACACTAACTCTAGTTGTTCTTAGGCTGAGATGCACCAGTCACGACTTAAGCAGGGGGCATCGGAGTTCGTCGGGCTGGTGCAATGCCGAGCCTCCGATGGTGCACCTTTGGCGTTTTATCGAGGATGAGCAGAGAGCAGCAAAGCGCACTGCAGGTCATGACCATGATTACATGGATACATCATCAACCAAAAGCCTCTCAGAATAGATCGCTATTCTCTATCAAGCAACTACCTTTCCGTTTCTTTTCCCATGTTTAAATGTGTTGTTTTGCTACACGAAGTGAGGTCTTATCGCAACGCATTAGTAAGACCGCGGCAACGCTGTCTGGCTTCCCTGTAGTTGTTGACGTTGTGAGGCCTAGTAAAATTACATTTACTTTAGCGTGCCTCTGCTAGCTATTACTTTGTCAGTATCATCTTTGAAGTTGTAGTCCCACACATGCTCGTCTGGATCGTCTCGTGGGCGAAAATCTGGGGCTGCTCGAGGCGGCAAATGAGGATCGGTGGTATACCGCCACTCTTTCTCGATTGCGCCGCGTGCGATCGTTGTCGTCATTGTCGTTACGTGTGCATCTTGCTCTTGCAGATGGAGGAGAAAGTTGCTTTATAGGAGCCAGGACTTTGCCGTAGTTGGGACAAGAAGGAAGCTTGCATGGATAGGCCCATATATGTCCGGAAGGGAGGTCAGCATCGTCAACTTCATCGTCGATCTTGGAAGGAATAGGAAGGTTAGAAATCGAAGTAGTCATGTAGCGTTGACTTTAGACTGTTCAAAACTGGGGCCATGCGAAAGCCTGCCTCCGAACCGTAAGGTTCTGCAAAGCCACAGATCTGTCAGCCACTGCAAATAAATTACACCACAATGATTACGTGGGACGTGCAGGGCTGCTTGACACTAGCCGAGGTACCGATCAACGTGGCGATCTTGCATGAATCTGGGCATCGAAGCGGACACAAGGCTGATCATGGCTTACCGCGCGATTATAGGGCTCTGAGGGTAGGATTATACCACTTTATAAGTGTAGTTAGTGGTAAAAGCTTATAAGTAGTGCTGCAGCAAAGGATTATTGTTATGCGTACAAAGAAGGCTATTTGTAACTTATGCGTGAAGGCAATGATGTAGAGGTAATTTTTACGTAGGAGAGGCCTAAGATGTTTATAAATAGCTATAGCACATAACTTATTCAGAACTGCAGCGATTCTTATCGTGTGCGAAGATATCGAGTTGCTCAAGTCGAAGTACCCGTTATCTGTCTCGGCACGGAGGGTGTCTCGCTACGTAGGGAGGGACGTTACTCCTCTAAACACCACATATCACTAAATTCATCATCAAGATGATTGGACATTATGCTATGCACAGAATAATATCCCCTCCAACCCACCACACTCCCGTATCCCTTATTTCCACTTATCTTCCTGTATCCATACAGTCACATTCCAAGATAATCCTAAAACATTGTGTGCCCCCAGTGGTTAGCACAACCCTCGTTCTCTCACATCAATCCTTCTTCTTCCATCCTCGTGATTGTACTATATCTCTAGCTGCGTTGTTGGTACTTCCTCAGACATCAATAATGGTTGACAGGAGGCGTGGATGCGCCATACCCAGTGCCTGGTACGTCGTAGGTTCGGATAGGACAGGATACTGCAGGGCTTGGGATGAGCTCCATGTGAAAGGAGCAAGGCGAGTGATTGAAAAGTTCTTGGTTCAACTTTTCGGCTCACCCCTCCCCATTTGTGCTCGCGGTTGCGTTGGCGTTGGCGTTGGAGGTGGGAGTAACATTGACATCAATATTTCCGGCATTGGAGTCGTTCGTACCGTTTGCATTCCCGTTCCCGCTCACATTCCCATTTGCATTTGCATTCCCATTCACATTCTCACTCACCACCTCCTCTGCTGGTGTCCCATTCACAGTAGCTTGACCTAGCACAACATCCATAAAGCTCTTCCTAGGCTTATGTCTCTTTTCCTTCAATACCTCCTCCACTTCTTCCTCAGCAACATTCAATCTTCTCCTCTTCCCAGTGTCCTTAATCTCATCCACCAACGTCCTCAGACTCTGCAATTTCTCCACCTCCTCATTGATAACCGTATCCTCAACCCAGTACAAACCGTCCATATCCAGAAACTGTTGCCGCGCTTCCTTGATATCCTCTTGAATCTTCTCGTAATCAAATTCAGGGGTGCCTTCCATTGGGAAACGGAAGTCTTGGGCGAGGAGTGCAACGTCATACTCGCGGAGGAGGATTTCGCGCTGTTTGCGGGTTACAGGTATTCGTTCCCATTCAGCATAGGGCGCGCCGAGGTGTGTGAGGTCGAGTTCGGGGAGACCAAGAATGCCAACAATTTGGAAGGACATTATGTAGGATTTGGAGGTGGGGTTCGGTTCGGAAGGCCTGAGGTCCTTGGAAGATGCATAGAAGAGTGGCAAGAAGACAGGTGATATGCCTAATTCTTCTCCTGAGAAGTGCAATGGGCGATTGCTTCCTTGCTCGCAAGCCCGCCGCAATGCCTTCGGGAGCTTTGATATGCGTTCTTGGCGAGCGGCTCGTTCTGCTGCTATTCTAGCCTCCTCCTCAGCTCGTCTCCTAGCTTCCTCTTCTCGTTTCCGTACAGCTTCGGCTTCCTCTGCAAGACGCCTAGCTTCGGCTTCGGCTTCAGCCTTCTTTCTTGCCTCTTCCTCTTCCGCAGCTTTGCGAGCGGCCTCACGTGCAGCTTCCCGGGCGGCCTCCTCCTCTTCTCGTTTTCGTGCCTCTGCTTCAGCTGCCTTGCGTTTAATTTCTGCAGCCTGCTTCTCTGCTTCAAGGCGACGTTCGCGGACGCATTCCGGGGTGGAAGCCTTTTCGGGAGGTGCGGGGGTGGATTTTCCAGACGCAGAAGGTGTCTTCTTCAACTTAGTCTCTTCAAGGGACACGTCAGACATCCGCCGTTTCTTCGCTTTCTCCTCCATGAGCCGGTTTTTGGCCATCTTCTTCCCAGCTTTCTTTTCGTCTGGAGATTCTGCGTCAGGTGTGGGTTTGGCGTTGTGGATTGTTCTGGTCCGAATCTTTGATGTGGGTCTGTGGTAGTGCTCGTCGGCGCTGTCGTCGGAATAGGCTCGTGCAACTCTCTTAGGAGCGTCGTGGTCCGCTGAACGGGCTTTTGGTGCCTTTTTAGCGGGCTTCTGTTCCTCTCCCTCACTATACGATCGAGGCTTCGACATGGCCTTCTTCGCTGGGCGCCGCACTTCCTCCTCACTTTCCTCGTCAGATGTTTCTTCACTAACAACCCGTCGGCGTCGCTTGACCTCGCGGTTCGCCATCTCTTTCCCGGACATGAGCCTCCTAGATTTCTGGGGCGCTTGTGGCACGTTAGTAGATTTGCTAAGATGGCCTCTTTTGGATTCTGGTCGAGGGGAGAAAGAGCGCTCACGACGAGGCGACGACTTCCTCTTCACGCGCATAGCAGATGGATTCGGTGCCTCCTTCTTGTTCCTCCTCGGGCTCTTGTGCGTTTGCCGGAAGGCGTCGAATGCGGTCTTAAGGGCATCCCTTTCCTGCTCCCATTTCGGTCCTCGTCTTTCTTCCGATATTTCCCAATATGTTTTCCCATCGCGGTTCCGTCTTGTTGGATCGAAGTTATCCTGCTCGAGAAGTAAGTTCACAATCTTAAGGTGTCCTCGACCAATAGCCACCAGCATCGGAGTCTCGCTGTGCTTTGAAGGGTCGGGGTCTGCCTTCAGACCGCTGGCGAGAAGAATGCTGAGGATGTCGTAATGCCCGCCCCGGGACGCAGCGACACCGCAAGCAATGTTTGGTTTGATATTGCTATTGATCAGCTCCCCAACGGCCAGGATGTCTCCGTCTCCGGCTTTCTCAATCAGTGTCTCTGTATTGTATTCGTTGTACAAGAGTCTTGACGCCGACTTTTGTTCATTTAGTCCTGGTTGGCTATATTCATCGTTTTTTGTGGAATTGATTTCCCGTCGCATCGCCGCTCTGAGCTCCTTTTCAATATCCTCCGCATCTTCGTCGTCGGGATCAAGGACGTCGATAGCGCGCTGGCCCTTTTTGTTCTGGTGGTGTGGGTTCACGCCTCCTTTGTCAAGCAAGAGCTTAACAACATCGAGGTGTCCGTTCTCGACGGCATCGATGAGCGGGGTGTCTCGGTCGTTGGATTCGCAGTCGGTTCTACAGCCCTTGCTAATTAGGAACGCTACCACCTCCGCCCAGCCGTGCAGTGCAGCTTTTTGCAACGGTGCAATGCCTGCGAAGTCCTCCTGGTCAAGCTCCTCTGGCGCGGCGTTGTATGCAGCCTTCACTGCGGAGAGATCGCCTTTCTCGCTTTCTCGTGCAAGGCGGGTTGCGCCAAACTTATCCACGTTTCGCTTGTGCACCATAGCGCGCGCCGGAGACGTCAATGCTCGATGCGATGACCGCTTAACTCTGGTGTGGGGAGGTAGACTGGGGGTTTGGACGGGACGTGGTGATGAGGAGTTTTCCGAGCTCGAGTCTGACCAATGTTTGCGGTCCTGCGGCGGCAGCGTGATGGACGTGATTTCTCTGCGCTTGCGACCGACAGCGCCGACGAGCGACTGGGTGGACTGAGATCGTTTGTGAGCTCTGCTCAGGCCTGGAGCGGCCGGCGATGTGGGCTGGTTGCGCTGGTCTTTCAGGCCTTCTGTTTTAACCTTCTGTCGCGGCGGCTCCAGCAATTTCGAGTTCGACTCATCCCGCAGTTTGCGTTTGCGTGATGACTCTACCGTCGACGCGCTGCGGCCGCGCGTGGTAGGGTGCGACGGCGAGGTAGTGGAGTTCACGGGGGATTTTGCAGAGTCGGCCGGGCTGGTCTCTTTGGTGTGCCGTGAGGTGGTGCGGCTGCTGGGGGACGTGGGAACAGGGCTCTTTGCATCCCGCTCAGAGCCATGCTTGGCGCCGTTCGTCTTGAGGTCTCTCGCATCCGACGTCGAGTTCTTGCGGCCACTCATCGCGGGTGACAACGTCTGCGAGTCCTCCTTGACCGAGCGCAGCCTGTCCGCATCGTCGTCGTCGGTGCGCTCGGTCTTGACGCGCTGCTTCGCGTCGCCTTTGGCGTCGTCCAGCACGACCGTCTCGGCCTCGGACTCGTTTGGGGCATCGTCGGAGCTGTTGTCGCCATTCTGCAGGCGGGTATTTGATGAGGATTTGCGTTTGGCGGATGAGGGCGAGGCGGGTTTGACAGCCTTGGGCGAAGAGGCGGGCGGCGGTGGTGAGACGGACAGGTGGTTTCGTCGCAAGAAACCGTCGATGGCTTGGGTGGTGAAGGAAGATGGATTCAGAACAGCATCGCCATTACTGGTCATCACGCAATACGGGGACAGGACTCAAGAGTTCCTGCCTCATCTCGGTCGGCTTGGGGAGCGAGCAAGGGACAGGTGCGAGGGCGGGAGCGGCGAGAACAAGGCGCTTGGCTGCCTGCACGGGGACGGGTGCTGTGTCGCTTTGTGTTCGCGGTCGGGAGGGGAGGCAGTGCAGGGCGATGGGCGATGAGGGATGGGCGATGGGGGATGGGGGATGGGCGATGTTGTGGATATGATTGTGGTACAGCGGGAGACGGACAGCAGGCGTTGAACAACGAGAACAGTGTGTGGAGGGTAGCAGTTGCAGGAGTCGAGTGTCTGCGATATGGAGGCGTGTGGGAGCTGGCAAATCACAGAGAGGAGCTTGGCCGCTAGCCAGGCTGCTGCTCAAGCTGCGTGCTGATTTGGCTGACATCCCAGCCCATCCCACAGGATTGGCATGGCCTCGGATGTTTATCATGGGGAAGATGTGACTGTCTGATGAAAAGGAGACCGAAGCATGTTGCGCATTTCGAGTATTCGTCTCGGCTGCCAACATTGGGGGGCATTTGGGGGGGGGTATTCCTACGCACTCGCTGGCCGTCAGTCCACGGTCTGCCTGTGCTTCGGCGTTCAACAGAGCAGCGTGAAACATTACTATAGCCCAACAAACGGCGCGCTCTCGTGCCATGCTGAAGCTGTGTGATCGACGGGTAAATTAACCTTAACGAAAACGCCGATCTGGCCCCAAGCCCAGGGCCAGTGGCAGCAGAGGTGCAGCGGTGAAAGGCTGCGGCCTTCCCACCTCCACCTGCTCACTCACACTGCAACGACGCACCCCAATCTGCTCTCGCACATTAACGTCACCATATCCAAGACGCTCTACGAATAGGCATGGCAAACGTCGTCGCACGACTCCTCGATCCTGTCGCTCTGTTGCGCACCTTCTTTCTCGCCGCATCCGCTCTTGTATCGAGTCCACCGTCTCTCCGCCTTCATCTGTGTCACTAACCTGCGCTGCTTACTAGATCCTCTTCATCCAGGCCGTGCCACCACTGAAATGCCGCTTTCTAGCATACGGCTCTCGTGCCACCCACCAAACATCTGATGAGCCACCGCAGTCGTCACAGAAACCCCGCACCCAGTCTGTGGACCAATTCCTCGACGACCTGGCCAGCTTCCGCATCCCGCATAACTACTTCACACATTTCTACATATTGTCTGTGCTATGCTCGCTGTTTTGGGGCTATCAGCTGTGGCCGTTGATTGGTCTTACCCCGTGGCGAACCGTAGATGCCACTGTCAAGGCGGTGGGGAAGGTGCAAATCGTCTGGTTCCTCATGCTGCTCCAGGGCACTCGTCGGCTTCTGGAATCATATTTATACACCTCGAAAAGCAAGAGTCAGATGTGGATCGGGCACTACATCCTCGGTCTAGTGTTCTATCTCACTGTGAATGTGGCCATCTGGATTGAAATCACAAATACACTTCGGAACGGACGCC
Source organism: Lindgomyces ingoldianus (assembly GCF_010093535.1). Classification (NCBI taxonomy): domain Eukaryota; kingdom Fungi; phylum Ascomycota; class Dothideomycetes; order Pleosporales; family Lindgomycetaceae; genus Lindgomyces; species Lindgomyces ingoldianus. Next base: position 474,106 of record NW_022985163.1, on the reverse strand, counting down.
GCGCTTCAGATCCAACATTCGAGCGGAAACTGCCTTTTCTTACTTCCGCCATTCTTCTAGCGCATGCAGGGCAGCACGTGTACCATTCATACCTCTACCGTCTGCGTACTGAAAGTGTGGGCCCGACATACAAGCTGCCATCTCATCCCCTTTTCCCAAACCTTCTCTGCCCTCACTACACTTGTGAGGTGGTTATCTATCTTCTTCTGTCGTTTCTAGCAGCTCCAGAAGGCCGACTTGTGAACTGGACTCTGGCCTCCGCAACGGTTTTCGTTGCTGTCAATTTGGGTGTCACTGCTGGTGCAACAAAACACTGGTATGCTGAGCGTTTTGGGGCGGAAATGGTCAAGGGGAGAAAGCGAATGATTCCTTGGATCTGGTGAGCTTAGTGCTCCTTGTACTGGTAAGGCAGGAGTGACAGGTAGTTGCGGGGCTTGAGTTTGGACTTTCAACTCAGCATGCAATTGAGTTCATATGCTGATTCGCACGTCTCATTTCCTCGCCGTTTCGTTACTCTTCACACACACACCAACATGTCTTACGGGCCCGAATCTTTTCCATGATAAGCCGTTCCTGCCCCTTGAGGTTGAAGGAGTATCACTAGGCAATTTTCACTGGCAGGAGCGACACCGGTACCTTCCCCTCAAAAGGCTCGGAATTCGAACCTCTCGCCCCAGTCCTTCATGCCTCGTCGTCTATCGCTCTCACCCTTTGTCTAGCACCCTGAACGAACACGCAAGGTGCACTCCGTCCTCGGATTTCGCTGAAGGGCCAAAATGACCCGCATCGAGCTTGGCCCTCCTGTGAACGCGATGGTTGGCACTCGCGACAGCGCGCCAGGCGGTACGCGCAGGAGCAACCCAAAAAAGAGGTATGTCTCTCCTATGATGTTTCCATTCAATCTAACTCACGCACGTCAGAGCAGCAGACAAATCCCGAGTCAACCGAATCCTCCATGCCCTCGAACGCGAAGACGTCGACCTAGTCAACTCAATGCTTGAAGAATGCAACCTTCCCGACATCTCCCGACTCGTACACGTGCTCAACCTGTCGAGGACGCAGCCGAAGACGTCCATTTTCCAAGAGTTCATCAGCGCATTACCAAAACTGTGCAAGATCATTCTAGCTTTCGTTTTGCTAAAAATGCTTCTCACAATGCTCTTCGCAATGCTACTTGCCGCCAGGGCCGAGAAGTTCCTGAACCGAACTTTTTGTTGACTCGCAATTTCGAAGGAAACAGGCAAATTCGCATGCATCCAAATAGATGAGGCACTATCCATGAATCTAGAACGATGCGAGCTTCTCGGCACTGGAACGAGTATCACGACATAGCTGGAGGGACGGTGTGTCTTCTTTGTGCACAGTGGGCTGACAAGCGTGGGTGGCATTACTCCCTCATCTTGCTAGCATGTCTAAGGGGAAACATTTGATCCTTTAAAAAGTATGTACTAGTGACGGAGAGCGTTAAGAGACCCCGCTATAGTCTTCATCCTTCTCGACATACTCTTCAAAATTAATGACATGTCCATTTTCCTCTCTACCAAATACCTCGTTCTTCATGACATCAGCGTTCCTACTCAACGTCTTCCCGCCCCTGTTTGTCCCCCAGTATCCAGCGTCTCCTATTCAATATTTCCAAGACCGCATCTCCGCTATATGCATCTCTCTCTCAACCACCCCGCACCTCCTCCCATTCCTTTCCGCAACAGAAGCCTAATAATCGAGTAAAGGACAGTGTATTAAAAAGAAAACAAAATTAAATCCAAAGAGGCACGTAGGGAATCGACATTGAGTCTCTCAAGGGGAAAGTGATTTGGCAAATTCTGCAGCTCTTTCCCCCTTTGTTATGCTCCCACTACACTGCATGCCCATATTTAATCATCGCATTGAGAAGGTGCAGGAAATTTTGGGTATCTATATACTTATGCACGTCTAAAATAGAGCGAGAAAGTGGGTGGGGCACTTTTGAATTATCGACCCAAGAGAGCAATGGAGTGGAAAGCTGGGTGGGTCTCAACCAATATTTAAACCCAAGGATCTTTGAGGGATCTGGGGGGCTGAGGTTTGGATGAGGTTAGATAACCACGACTAGCTACATTGGATCTCAGTCAACCGTTCCACCCCACCCTCTCTCGCCCACTCTCGCCCCGCTTCGGCTCTGTTCTGCTCTCTCTGTTGTATTGATTGCGATTACTTTTGGTGTTATTTCCCCGCTCATCTCATCTTATATTACTTTATCCTAGCGATATTATGGAATCTCCAGTCTCCTGCACCCATGAACCCCCCTTCTCCCGACATCATCAAATCAATGCAGACTCAAGAACAGCTAAAACCGCGTAGCTCTTCCATCAACGGGTTTAGTTTCACACTGTACTAGTATTGGGAAGTGTTGTTCTGAGAGCTTGGCTAGATCTACCTCTAATCTTGGATAAGCTGCAATTACGTTAATGATATCTATGCTGGAGGCTTTTATGGACATGAGACTTCATGTATGCTTTGTTGCCTCTTCTCTAAACCGAGAGACAAGTAAGCACGCAGACGAAGCTGGGCAATGATACTTGACTTCCTGATTTTTATTCCAGCCATATGCCATTGTTCCCCCGTTTCAAATTCCATGGCTTCCTAGCATCTCAAAGTCCATGGACAATCGGAGTTCTGATCATAGCGATGGATGCTGAGGTTCTTAGTCTAGTCTAGGAATGTCTTGGTCTCTGAGAGGTAGGTAGGCGGAAGAGGTGGCTGGGTCATATCACGTTGCTTGCAGTGGTTTCATTCTTGCTACGACCGCTTCATCCCCGTTCTTAGGCCGAGGAGATGCAGGGAAATATCGCAAGCCTATGAGACGACCTTTTTAGCGCCTCGCACTGGAAGTGAAACAAAGTTACGAAATGAGTGGAGGGCGATCCAAGCTACCCACCATGTGTGGAGGCTGATGAGATTGTATTCTAGTCCGGCTTTGGCAGCTGGCTAGGAGGTGGCTCTGGGTAGGCAGGTACCTGGCGTAAAGTGGAGGAAGGGAGCTGGAGTGGATAAGGGGGTGTGTATATATGCCAGTGGGATGGTGAAGGGACTTCGTGAATGCGGAAGGAGGGAGGGACCGCGTGACAGGCTGGAGTTTGCGCGGACTGATATAAATGAGGCGAACGCAGGGTGAAGACGTAGCGTAGCTTAACGTCGCATCTTTTCACTTGGAATCAGCTGGTGGCGAAGGGTATGTTGATCTAATTACATTTTCTAGCCTATCCCCTGAACCTTCATCTCCTTCCCATGCACACAATCTACAAACGGGCTTAGCCATACATTTATTTCCAATCTATTCCAGCAAAAACAACAGCACCCGGAGAATACATAGTCAAGCTTCTGGGCAGCATTTATCACGAACAAGAGCCATGAGTTGGTCGACTTCAGTTCTTATGTAACCAAACTAGCTTCTGCAGCGCCAACTCGCCTCCCTAGGACACATGGTGAGGAGAACTGAAATTTTATTCTAAGCCTGCTCGATCGGACAGATATTATTCATGGTATCGGTCACTTTTGGAGAGCTTCTTGAAGGCTGGGTGATGATGCAGCGGAAGTGTGCTGTATTGATGTGGAGCCTCTAGGGGCAGGCATGATACATAGAGAGGTACAGGCACTAATAGATAATATCTCGACCTAGTTACACTTCTACTATATGGGATGCAAGTGGATCCCGCGCATTTTCAGGAGATTATTTGACAGGGATGGATAATCGTGAGTTTGGCTGAACCCCCGAGAATAGTCAGCCATTGGAATTGACCCTGCTTGAAGTTTTTGCATGTGTTAAATTCCTGTCGTTTTAGTCGGTCGTTTTAATTCTGAAGGTATTTACGCTAGGTATGCTACTTGTCAGGCTGAGAAGTCTGAGGAGAGGGTCAGTATCTACCTTATTGAGCCCGATGGAGGTGCATGAGTTGGAAACTAGGAGGGTTTTAGAAGCGCACTGGTTTTATAGCTTTGCAGTGGGTTTGAGTCATGAAAGAGGTGATCTATTGTGGTCTGGGAGTCTAAGAAGCTGTATGATTTGTATAGTATGATGAGAAGCCAAGCCTAAGGTAGATTACGCAGCTCATTGTAGAGCCCTTCGGCCTACAGGTTTATATTGATTTTGGTGTGCACGGGAGAAACATGCTGGAGAAGCAGGCGGTGCAGCGTTTATATAAGAAGGCAGGAGTTCTTAGCGGGATGCATGAGACGAAGGAGTGACTTAATTGCATGAAATACTTGTGATTCTTTCACCGCAGTGGCGGACTAATTTTGACTTCTCTGCCACTACCTCATCGGCTCACTTTTTAAAATCTTAACTTTACGGTATACTGCGTTCAAATTTTATTGTTATATCCTAGCCATCCCGCATTCCATATCGTCACTTCGACGATATCGACACTGCTTTCCATTTCCTTTCCTTTCATCTACCTGCTATGTCTAGGTACTTGAAAACAGGAATCCCAATGGAACCGGTGTAAGATTGCCTAAACTTCGCGTTACACATTCCAGACTTATTTTGCTCTGTATCCACCACACGCTCATCCTCCTGCCCTCCCCGAGACTTAGCTCTGGGGTTAGCAGAACTGCCACAAGCTCCTAACTAGTTTTGAGGTTGGTAGTAGCTTGTATATCTTTTAAACTTCAGTTTGTCTTGAATACGCCCTTAAAACTTCTCTGATTTGTCTTTAACGTCCGTTTATCTCGTACTGACTTTTCCCTAATATTGTTTATCACTGGCTCTCAACAATCCAGTAACAAAAGCTCTCCAACTGTCTAACAAAAGCCGCTTGGATCTAGGGCTAGCTCTAAAGCTGCATACTTGTACTAGACATTAAATTCTGTCTAATTAGTAGAATTCCATATAAAGGTTAATGCTGCTATTCCTTAACAGCGCCTTAACAGGTCCTAGCATTGCTAAGCTCTCTACCTATATGTCTAGCTTCTGCTGTTCAATTGCTAGCCTTAGCTCTAGAGTTTACTATATATTTTTTAACAAGCTCTAATAATTTTTAAATATAACTACAAGGTTTAGAATAAGAAGCAGCGGTTCTAATGTAACTAATCGAACTTAGCAGATGCAGCAAAGTGTGCTAGCTTAGGTGTGAGGTGTAAAGAAGTATAGAGTACTTTTATAACTAACAATCTCTTACTTTACTCTACCTCTTCCTCTATTCTTTCACACCCTGCTAACAGTTACATCTGCAGAGGTATAGGGCTGTACACCCTCTTCACTAGATACTGGTAACTATTATCCTCTCCCTGCTCGAATAACGGATCCCCTAGTCACCGTAACAAAGCCAATAAGCACTTGGCAAGGTCGGATATCATAACGCCATCCTCCCCTTCTGCAACCCCCCAAACTACCCAAACCTCATCGTCAACCTCTCTGGCCTATTCCCCACAACGCCTTCAATCTCCTCCATCACCCCCTCGTCTAACCTCTTAATTAAACCTAGTGCCCGCACAGTCTGCCAGATCTGCTCCGGCCGGCTTGCGCCCGTAATCGCTGAACTCACATTCTGATTCTTGAGCACCCACGCCATACTCAACGTCGCCGTATCTGTGCCCAACTTCTCCGCCACCGCTTTCAACTTCCTCACAACCTCTTGCTGCCGAATCCATGCCTCGCTGCCCACATTCTTCGACACCGATTGGATGTACTTATCGTCACTCTTTTTGAGCCGGGAATCCTCAGGGATTCCGTCGATATATTTGCCGGTTAGAATGCCGCCTTGGAGTGGAGAGAAGATGGTCAACCCCAGGCCACGACGAGAGTAGAGTCCTGCGTTTGCGAATTCCTCGTCGACTTTCTTCCGGTTTAAGAGACTGTATCCGGGTTGTTCGACGATTGGGCCAATTAGTCCAAGGCGATCGGCTACTGCCCAGGCTTCTTCGATTTCGGAGGCAAGCCATTCCGAAGTTCCCCAGTAGAGCGTTTGGCCTGTGGAAATCAGGTGGTTGAAGGCGCGAACGGTTTCCTCGATCGGGGTGTGCCGGTCGGGGCGATGGGCATAGAGGATGTCGACATAGGAGAGTTGGAGTCGGGAGAGGGAGGCCGAGGTCGCTTCGAGGAGATGCTTGCGCGAGAGGCCTAGGTTGTTGATTTTGTTTCGGGGGGAGGGGAGGGAGGAGTTATGGGTGCCCCAGTAGATCTGTGGGTGGATGAGAGATGAAGAGTTTGGGAACTGAAACACAACCATATAGCCCGAATTCAATAAGCAAAGAGAAAGGAATGGACAAGGATTTGATAGGAGGAGGAGAGAGGAGGAGAGAGAGCAGTAAGAGTAGATAATAAACAAGAGTGGATATGCTCGATGCACCGAGAAAGAGAAAGTGCCCGTACCTTCGTAGAAACAACAATATCATTCCTCTTCCACCCAAACTTCTGAATTGCCCTTCCCATAACCTTCTCACTTTCACCACCTGCATATCCTTCCGCGCAATCAAAGAAATTGATGCCAGCATTGTATGCAGCCTCCAGACATGCATGTGCTTTCTCTGCCCACGTAGTCAGCTCCAGTTCCATTCAAATCGCTTTACCCTGCTTTCTTGAAATGGAGACATCAACACTGCTCCAGAATCGCGGATTACAACAGAGAGTTCGGTAGGGATATGGTATGCGGAACATGGAAGGGAATTGGGCGGTGCAAATGGAATTGAGAATTCGACGTACCTTCATCCACATGTCCTCCATAAGTAAGCCAGCCCCCCAGTGAGATGGCAGAGACCTGTAATCCTGAATGGCCCACGAATCGGTATTCCATTTCAGGAAGATCAGATGGAGCCCCATACTCGTCTTTTGATGGAACACTCATGTTTAGATATATATTTTACTCTCGCTAGATATGGATCTAAAAGTCAGGAAGCACTAGGAATTGAAGAAGCAAGTCAAGAACTCGGAAGGAATCGAGGGACATGGCAAGATCGAGCAGACTTTAATAGTCAAATTTAACGTAGGCTTCAGAGGGTTACGCAGTCGTGTAGGATTTGCACTAATTTCTCGGTGGGGTAACGCTTCCTAGCTTGCATGTAGAGCCCCACAGCGGCAAAAATGTCGTGACAACTGACAGGGATTTAGCCTGTTTGGGCGAAGATGTTCTGTGTATTGAAATTCGAGAATCAACAATGGTTCATTCGTATCTATGGGTACGGGTAACATGATTTCTTGTGACAATTCCAATATACCAGACATCTAGAGGTCTCAATCAAACGTAATCTTCTTTCCCTTAGCCTCCACAATGGCCTGCGAGGCCCTTTGAGCATTTGTATGAGCAGCACCGGATTTGATGGTCCGAGTATCAATTTTGCGGTGAGGTTGTCTCTTCGGACGTGGGCGATCGTTTTCTCCATCTTGATCAAAGTGCCTCTGGCGGTCTGGATGCACGCCCTCGATATCCGGTTTCTTCTCCTTTCCGTATCGCTTGTTATAGCGCGTCGTGGAATCTTCTGCGAACTCGCAACGGAGATCTCGACCTCGAATTTTGTTGATGTACCATTTTCGCGGCTTCTTCTCCTTGGCTCGGCCTTTAGACTCGGCTTCCGAGCTGTCGTTATCGTCCTTCTTTGACTCCGATTTGTAGATGTAGCCTTTCACTGCCGAAGTAGCCGCTTCGACGTTGTCAAATGTGATCCACGCATATCCCTTGCACTTCCCCGAGTCCTCAAACGTAGCCATGTGTATGTCGACAAGTTCACCACATTGTCCAAAATGCTCTTGCAAGTCCTCCTTCGTAACATCGAATGCTAAGTTGCCCACAAAAACCCTTTTGTTTGGTGGGTGACCAGGCTTGTCCGTCTTGCTATCCGATCCATCCTGCTCGGTTGTAGCTTTCTCTGGCCGTCCCTCAAAGTTGTTCGCGTTCTTGATGAGCAGCGGCCGACCGTCCAACTTTGTCTCCGTGAGCGCAATGGCTGAATACATAGCTAATTGTGTAGAGAAGTCGACGTATGCGAATCCCTTGTTGAGAGGCTTTGTCGTCCATCGCGGATTCGGTGCTTCTCTTGGTGCGGGCATGTTCACACGAGTGATCTGCTCGTTCGTGATATCGGAATTCTCGGCGAGGAATGTGCGGAGAGAGTCTTTGGTAGCGGACCATGGCAAGTTGCCTATCCATACCCCGTATTCAGAGCGTTTACCAGACTGATTATCACCCTCAGACTTTCCAGTCTCAGTCTTAGCTTCTGCAGAAGATTCTTCGGCGCCCTTAGCTGAGGGTTTCAACTTCTTCGCTTTTCGTGCCGCCTTTTTTGACACTGGCTCTGGGAGATTTACGTCGATTTCTATTTCTTCGGGGAGGGCCTCTCGCTTTCTCTTTTTCGAGGCACGGCGGTGGTCCTGCGATTCGGGTTCGCCATCTGTGGCTTCCTTCTCCTTGGATTTTGATTTCTTCTTTTTCTTCTTAATCTCTAGATCGACGCTTTCGTGGGCGAGTAGCTGTATTGAGGCAGCCATGGCGGTTCTTGGAGAATCTCTGTGTGCTCACAGTAAAATTTAAAATTCAACTCCAGTTCGGCTCATGCAAATCGTGCTTAGTCATAGCTTGGCGCGAATGCGATAACAGTCCCAAAATCGAGAAGAAGCTCAGCGTATATGTACTTAGCGAAGTTTCCACACGAAAACCATTGTAACCTTGCCGGGGCACGAGTTATAAGAGTACTCATGTATTGTGGACTGTCGTATCGTGGGACGCCAAGCCCAAGGTCGATCGGGCAACCCATCCTAACCCCTACGGCATATAATTTTTTTATGAGTGGAAGAAAGGAACACATGGTAATGCTATTTTAAAAAAGAATTTCCTAATTGAGGATTAGCTTCGCACCTACTTTCTTGCTACCCTTCCCCTTCTGGAGTGTTCTGTCGGGGAAAGTGAGTTATCCATCAGCCACACCACAGCGTACTATATAGTAAAATTGTAGAACTTGAGAAACAGCCTTCCAACGGCGTAAGAATCGTCCAAATTTATTTACCTTGGAATGATTGTTAGCCGTAGGAAGCTGAGTGGCTTAGTGGAGATCTGAAAAGTCACCTCCCCAACGATATCACTTTATGCCACCTTCACATCATGATAGAATTAGAGCTCAGTATACTTAGAGTGAACCCAAGAATGGTGCGGGACTAGCCAGCGTGCAAATGCTGATTTTACGCAAGCCCCCTGAGAACTATGGAAGACTAGATTGTAGTTCATGGTGGCATGTGGCTCAGACCTGACAGCACGTTTAAGCGCAGCATTAGGTGTGGACACCCAGAGCATGTCTATGTACTTGAAGCGGGGTATCTTCGGGTTTGTGTGCAAGACAAAATCTCTGTGAGGTTAGTTGTAGAGATTTCTGTGTATTCAGTCTTGAACTCAGTATGAGCATAGGTCACTTATCGACATACACTCCCTTACTTCCACAGCGAAAACTTTTACTTCCTTTACTCGCCTCATTGGTTTGGAGAAGTGTGGATCAAACAGAAGGTTCGCGATGCCCAACAATATTCGTAAAAAGAAACTTACGGAGATATATATTATCAATAGTTATAGTAGGCGTCGTTAGACCTTTGAAAGATCGGGCGGAATATTGAAAACTTTTTTGGGGCGATTTCCACGTCATATCCTCTTGCTTGCTTTGACATTGTTAGTCTTGCGCTCCTCCATATAAGCTATGACATCATCTTCGTAGTCCAATATTTTCTGCGCACGCCGTCTCGTTTCGGCGCTTTCCATTTGTCGCAGGATATCCCCACATCGGCTGTCGAATCGCATGGACCAAATATGCATATCCATCATTAGCTCTTCCGTCTTTTCTAATTTGTGGTCTCGACTGAATAGGGCATCGACGAAATCGCAACCCGGCTTCTTCCCTATATCTGACCAAAGTGTGCCATGATTTACCTCCTTAGGGGCCAGCCACATGTACTCCTCGCAGGCATCCAGCAACTTAGCGAGCCTAATCCACAACTTCTGCCCGGACGCAAGAAACTTCCCAATCACATCCTGGTTGGCCTGTGATGGAATAGCTTGGGTGCGGTCGTGATCCTTCGCCGTTCTGAGGCGAAACATCCAATCCTCTCCTACTTCCATCATATATGCTAACTTGGTTAAGCTGATCCAGAGCTTTCCAGCCATGGCAGCCAGAGGAGTGTTAGGACCGTGGTGATATAAAGTCCAGTCATATATCCACTTTCCCATCGAACCTGAATCCAACGTTCCTTCAAGAACGGTAAATGGTCTTTCCTCTGGATCCCAGAGTCCGATCGAGGGCCCATCCGGAATACCCCACTTGCGCGCCACCCGTATTTTGCCTTGAGTAGGGCCTTCTAGTAGCGTACTGGGTCTATTTGGCTCGCCGGAATGCAACTCGTCATATAACGAACCATGTTCATCGGCGTCCGACTGTTCTAGTTTACGAACCGATGAAAGCATAGCGCGGGTAGAGTCCGACGAGCTGGCATCCGAATCTGCTTCTTCTTGGTCTCGGCGAGCGTTGGGTACGGAAGGCTTCTTGGATCGACGAACAATGGGTGGTACAGGTAGTGGGGAAGGATCCTGTTTAAAATCTGAGGAGTGCGGACTATCATAGTGTTCGTCTTTAACGGTGCGAGAGAGATTGATAGTGGACTTTGGAAGTACTTTGGAAGTAACAAATCCTTGAGGCGATATCCAATACCGGAAATTGCATCCACTGCTACAACTAACAAGTCAGTAATTTGGTACCATGGGTAAGCTGGTAACAAATACCATTCAACTTCAGCCGCCTGAGGTGCCACAGATACCATCTGTCTTGTCTTGCACTTGGGGCATATAGAGATAATCTCCGCAGCTTCACCTCCTTTCCCCGTTAGATTAGGTAAGCCACGTTCCTTACTGTCTTGGTATACTTCGAGGGTGGTGGCGGTCGTTTTTTTCTTTCTTGGCAAGTATCTGGGAAGGTTCCAGTTCGCCATCAGATCTCGCAAGTCGTTCAATCTACCATCCTTGGATTTGATGATGGGAGAGGACCTCGGCGAACATTGGAGTGCAGGCAGCCAGTCTTGTGACAATTTCGGCGTGGTTGGCCCTATGGGGAATTCGGGCGTCCTGGGCTTGGTTGTGGAATTTGAATCTTCTGCAGGAGGTGCGGAAAGCTCTGACTGGGATAAAGGGCCTGGGTGGAGCGTTTTCTCCTGCGAGGTATCTGCTTGGATGGTAGTTGGGGGATTCAGAGTGCTCCATTTCGCTGAAGCCTCACAAAATTTGAAAGTTTCCTTTTGTTGTGGATACTGAGGCCAACCCTGTTCGGCTGTTGAGGGCAAAGGAAGAGATTCTGGTTCTAATAATGTGCTGCTAGGGCTCATCCACACATGCTTCATGGCTCTCTTCGCCGACAAACGTTTGGTCGGATCTGCCTTTAGCAGACCTTGGATGAAGTTAACCACCTCACTCGCGACGAGGGGCTGTAATTGATCAAGAAAACTAGAAGTTGGATTCTCCATCCAGCGCAACATGCTAAGGATGTCCTTGAATGTAGGGGCTCCACACAGCATCCGAAAGGCAATTTCTCCAAGAGCCCACAAATCCGTAGGCTGTGCATCGAACGATCCCTTCGCACGGCCAGTAGAGCTCGCAGCGAGAAGTACCTCTGGAGCCATGAAACCAAAGGTTCCCTTGACTGTCGATGGCCCGTTTCCATCCTCCGCCCGCTTGCTAATTCCGAAGTCTCCAATCTTGACCCACCACTTCTCATTGTCTGGCGGTTTTGATTTGACGAGAATGTTCTGCTCAAATAGTCAACTTGGCAGCAATGCATCAGAATATTTTATGTGAGACGTAGCACTCACCGCAGGTTTTAGATCTCGATGAGCAAATCCGTTTTCGTGCATGTAGAAAAGGCCTTCGAGGATTTGTGATATCGTGTCTTGAGTATCCTGAGTAGAAAATGACTCGCCGGTCTCTGGCATGTACTTCTGAAGATCTCCGTAGCTCATAAATTCCATGGCGATAAAGATAGCCTCGCGGCTCTCATACCAACCGAATGACTTGACGAAACACGACTCGTACTGTAATACAATTAGCGAGTTAGTTTGTAGTTACAACGAAGAGACTACTTGCCTTGGGATGAGAAAACTTAGCAATGGCCTCCAGTTCACGGTTATAGTCGAGCCGTTTTGAAGGACATTGTGGCTTTAAAATCATCTTCACCGCGCGGGCCTTGGGGACATCCGAGTGGTTGGAAACACATGATTCTTTCCAGACTCTCCCATAGGAGCCGTGGCCTAAGTGCTTGTCGATTTTCCATTCCTCCTCATATTTGACACGTCGTCCACTCAAGTCTGTGCTGGTGAACCGGTGCACAGTCGTATCTCCTCGGAAGGCTACCAGGAGCTGTGAGTCCTTTACCAAGTCGGGCAGCAGCGATGGACTCATGCTGCCATCACGCGTGTTTTTGTAAGGGTATCAATCTATCGCAGTATTGGTGATTGGCTCGTGTAACTGTCGAGAGAAGCCGAATACATGACGGGAAGGAATGAAGATTCGAAGAGTGATTCGCGGGATGAGGCTGAGGCTGTGGTAGCTGGAGGCTTGGATTTAGAATCACGTGAAACCTCATACAGCCTACATGCCCTAGGTGAGAGATAGGTGAGAGAATAGTGAGGGCTAGAAGCAAGAATTCTAGGTTGTTAAGCAGCCGCTTCCGAGGAATGCTGCCTTCATGGTATTCCCGATACTAAGTAAAGAGGAGCCAACCCTCGCCGTGTCACATTGATATCCACATGCAGCCTCGACTCTAGGAATGAGGATAAGAGAGGTACGACCTTGTAAGAGCAAATGGTGTTTGGGTAGCATCAACTTCACAACTTCTGAGCAGAGGCCGTGCCTTCCGTTGGCTCCGGAGCCTCGTTCGCTATCCATAGGCAGCACACCACATCGTCACCGTGTTACTGAACGGAAACCAAGATGGCGGCCTCACAAGCTAGCTTTCATAAGGCTGTGAAGGGAGATGGATATTGCTTCTCTCTAAGGCTTTTGCTGGGAAGATAGAGCGCGTCACGTGGGGCCTAGTCTGGCCCTTGACACTGCAGCTCCCGCGGCGATAAACAACAGCAGTGCAGAGCCGCGCGCAATTTTCCGCCTTGCTGCTGCTATTGTCACCTCTCACCGGCTGACGACGCCGCTTGGCTGCCTTCACTTCAAGTTGCCGCTCGACCTGACATGCGTGCGTGGTAGTGCTTGAGCTTTGACCCCCGCCGAACGCCGCCTCTTGGTCGCAGCTGCCTGTTCTCTACCAGCTCACTCTTCCCCTCTCTCCTCCCCCCATCGACCTCCCCATCAGCTCCAACCCTTCCACAACTCCAGGAGAATCTCGTTCTCACCTCAGCCGCACCTCTCTCGTTGGCCTCCTCGTCGACGAGACTGTGCAGCGTGATACCCCTCAAATTCCGATACGTCACCTCGTCAGCCTCGGTCGAGCTGTCACCCGCCATGGCTACCAACGTTCCCGTTACGCTGGACACGCTGATCACCATCAAGATCCTCTTCCAGGGGCATAATAAGAAGTTCAAGATCCCTCTGCGGGATCTGGGAGCCCAAGTGCTTCCCGACAAGGTGCGTGGTTGTCGCTCACCACACGCTCAGAAGAGCACAGACAGCCTCCGGCTCCACGTCTGAGCTTACTAGAGAGCGGAAACATCATCATGTACTTATTCTAACACTCGCTGTTTAGCTCCGAGCCCTGCTGCTCATCCCCCAGAACGAAGAGGTCGTGTTTGAGCGATACTCCGATAGTGCCGGCGCCTACGTCACCTTGGACTCGGATAAGCCCCAGGTCTACAAGACGCTGTTCCGTGCTGCAAAGGCTAAGCTCAAGCTTCGTCTGCGGGCCACGCTTCCAGATGATGAGAGCGAGCCCGCCTCTGAGCCGCTCCCGCCACCTGTCCAAGAGCCGCTTCCCACCACCCAGCCCAGCTCGCTCCACCGCATGAGCGCGGACACTCTGTCCCCACAAGACCCTCCTCAGGCTTCGCCAGTCATCGCACACTCCCCAATGGCCTCTCGTGTACTGATGTCAACGTACGAGACCAGCCCCGCTGGCTCTACTAGTCGATTCAGCCTGGCCTCCCCGTTGATGGCGAACAAGCCGGATGCTGAAGGTGAAGCGCCTGTGCCTCATCCATTCCCTGCACGCGAGAGTAAGCTTTTAATTTCACTTTCTTTTAATCCGGATGCTAATTGTATAACAAGGGTTCTTCAACGGCCTTGCAAACGCCTCTCAGGATAACGACCTCGTCTTCCGCCCCAAAGCTACCTCACCGCAGTGCTCCTGGGTCGTATTCTGCAACAACTGCAACCAGCCCATGGAGAATGAGCATTTCCACTGCAGCATATGCGACCATGGCGATTACGATCTCTGCCCTTCATGCGTTGATGGCGGCATCCATTGCCCTGGAACTGGACACTGGATGGTCAAGCGCTTTGTGAAGAATGGCTGCGTCGTCAACAGCACCACAGAGCGTGTTGGCCCGAAACCAAGAGCCCCGACCGAACCAGAAATGCCGGGCGCTTTCACAGACGAGAAACAGCCTTCAGTGTGTTACCACGAAGAGCCAACACGTACCTGCAACAGTTGCGTGAAAGGTGAGTAACTTTCTCTCCCGATATGAGATGCGTGCCCTAACACTTACAGTTCTCCCCGAGAAGGAGTTCGTGACTTGCACTATCTGCGACGACTATGACTTGTGCATGGACTGCCACATCATTAACAAACATGGTCACCATCCTGGCCATCCCTTTAAGGGTGCAACAGGGGAGACGACTCTTACAGCTCTGGCAGACTTCCTCTGCAATGCCGGCAGGAATGTGCGTCATTCCGCCGTCTGTGATGGATGCGAGAAGGTATGTCGCCTGCTTTTTCAATTTCAGAATACCATCTAATCACGCCGCAGTTCATCTATGGCGTTCGCCACAAGTGCCTCAACTGCCCTGACTGGGACTTCTGTTCCGAGTGCATGAAGAGCGCCAAGTACATTCATCCTCGCCACAGGTTCGTGCCCATCTACGAGCCCTTAGCCGAACCAGTTACCTGTGCCGTGCGTCATTATGGCATCTACTGCGATGGGCCACTTTGCAAGGACAAGGAAAACCTCTCGTACATCGAGGGTGTTCGTTACAAGTGCGCTGTATGCCACGACACCGACTTCTGTGCCAACTGTGAGGCCATCCCCAGCAATAGGCACAACCGCACCCATCCCTTGATTAAGTTCAAGACACCTGTCCGCAACGTGACCGTCACAACCATGAACGAGGACAAAAACGGTGTACCCACAGCGAGATTGGGCGATCAGCCCGCCCGGAAGTCTACTGCAACAGAGACTACCCCAGTTGCCCCATCGGCGAACGCTGCTACCCAGGTCCAAACCATCGTTGATATGAAGCCTACTGAGGAGCCGCAACCTAAGCCAACCAAGGAGAAGATTGAGATCCGTGATCTCCTTACTGAGCCAGTTCAGGAAAAGATCAAGATCAAAGATCTCCTTGATGGATCAGTTCCAGAGGTCTCCCCTGCCAAGCCTTCTGAGGAGCTGGATGCTCACTTTATCCGCGATACCATCACTGACGGAACCAAAGTGTTCGCTGGCTTCCAGTTCGTTCAAGTCTGGACTCTGCGCAATCCCGGTCCAAAGGCCTGGCCTGCGGGCTGCAGCGTTCGACATGTCGGTGGTGACCACATGCTCAATATTGACAACACCCAGCCCTTGAGTCAGAGCGAGCTCGCTGATGCTAGTGAGAGTAATGCCATTGGCCGCCCTGTCGAGCCTGGAGAGGAAATCTCTTTCCGCATTGTCATGAAGGCACCCAAGCGCGAGGGAACCGCCATCTCCTACTGGCGTCTCAAGACTGCTGACGGAACTCCATTTGGTCACAGGCTCTGGTGTGATATCCAGGTCATTCCCCCTCCAATCCCCGTTACCCTTCCTGCCGCCCAGCCTGTCACTACCGTCACCGCATCAAGTGAGACTGCGGAAACGACCGGCTCATCGTCCAATGCTCCTACTATGACTGCTTACGAGCGCTTCCAACAAGCGAAGCTTGAGAGACTCAGGGCAGCGAGGGCTCAATACAAAGCTCGACACGATGAGAAGGTTGCTGAGGAAATGCGATCACAAGATGATGTCACACAGCGAACTGCCCGTCTCCAGGAGGAAGCTCTCGAGAGGCTCCGAAAGATGAAGCTTCACTTGGACGAGAAGGAGTTCCAGTCACGAGTCTTCGAGAAAGCATCTGCGAAAGCCGAGCGAGAGAAGATGGCTCGCATTCAGAAGGTCCGAAGGGCAGCTGTAGAGCGCCTGCTCGAAGCTCGACGCAAGGAACAAGAGAATTCTGCCGCTGCCTACCACGAAAAGATGCCCGAACTCGAGCCAGCTCCCGAGCTCCCTACCAAGCAGGAGACTGCAGAATTGCCCGTAGAAGAGAAGCCACTCGAGATTCAGACACCGCGCGAACCAGAACCCCAGGTCTCTGGGATGATCTTCCCGCAGCTTGAGAAGGAGTCCCCATCATCTAGCACTCATGAGGCTGTAGATGCCAAGTCAGAGCCACAGCAGATCAAGCCCGAGAGTGCCGTCATTGCCGCTCTTTCTGAGCAGTCTGATGCTGATGAGTCGTTTGAGGACGCCGAGAGTGTTGATATCCGTTCAATCTCCAGTGATGATGAAGGCTTCATGACTGACGAGGAGTATGACATCCTCAACGCGAGCGACGAAGAGATGCCATGAGTAAACTCGTGAGATCACCAGTCATAGATTGGTTAAGGCGGAAAACGGGAGAAGACTTGGTTGTACTCAAAATCACCGTCGCCTTCGGTTGGCGCCAAGATTATGGCCGACACTGCGCTGGACGAGAACATGCAGTGCATATCATCTTGGCGTCTCTAGGTATTGGTTTGGAATCTTTTAACCTATGTGTTTATTCTTTACCTGCTAGCTTGGACTGGGTTTCAGGGACACTCCACTATGAGCAAGGACACACTCATTTACATAGTAGATGCAACGCATCTATCCACACTCCTTTCGACTAGGGCGCTAGCTGGCGCTCCTGGCTTTGTGGCTGGCTTTGGACAATCGTAATGGGAATGCTCTGGAACTGGTTTCTCGTCTTTTGCTTCCTTCCCTTCCATAGTGTTCAGTATGCAATGAGAATCTCCTTTTCAGAATTGTTCTCCCGTGCGACCGTAAAATTTTGACTCGTCTCTCCTCATAAATCCAACTATTCTTGTGTTTGATTTGCGTTTTGACACCTTGTGCCTCTTTGTGTAGTGAAAGATAGTGGAATGTCTCAGTCAGGCTGTCACTGTCATTCCATGAGGTCTCCACGAAATGGCATTAGCATGTGAAGACTGCCATCCTTCCACTCTCCTTCCATGTACCATTTCTTTGTGCGATGTACGGAGTGGAGCTCCTTCACGTATTGTTGGTGCTTTCTTAACATCCAGTATGCGACTGCCTCGAGAGATCTCCTTCGCAAATTCCCCAGCTGATCATGTTTTGGGGTTACAGGCCGAAGCAATTCCTGGCAGGCACACTTGGGAGTCCGTATCTTCTTTAGCATTTCTATTCCCCCTTGCATACCCTCAACAGTAATTGTCGCTTTCCAACAGTCCTACCTTTTTTCACAATTCTCTACCTACAAGTTCTTCTTCCTTCATTCCTCTATTGCCCCCTAATTTGAGTATTCGAACCACAGTCGATCGACATTTGCTATGAGCCGCAAACTCAACCGTATCAATGCTGTCCCTAACCCGAACTATGAACGTGTGGGCATGCAGTCGTACGCCTCTCTTTTGAAGAAATGTTTGTCACTTCTCCTTCCCACTGCTTCTTCTCCTAATATTTTCTCACCACCTTACTGTCTTACCATACTAACACTACATGCTATTAACACTCTTTAGATGACTTCGCGCCCACAACCGAAGGTCCCTATCAGAAAACCGACCAGCCCGAGAAGGGCATCAAGAAGCTGTTACGCAAGAAAAGTGTCGAGCCGTCGAAACATTTGGCGAGAGTCAATGAGCGAGGCAAACCCGGAGCGATCAAAGCAAATGAGGAGCAAAACGATTCAATGTACCTTTGTCCAGTGCAGATTGGCACGCCTCCGCAGACATTGAATTTGAATTTCGATACTGGGAGTTCGGATCTTTGGGTATGTGTTTTCTCACTCCGTGGTTTCGCCTAACTATTTTTTTTTTTCGGAGCTTGTCCACCAGATAGCATTCAATGCTACTTTCCTTTTCCACCTCATCTAGCTTCAATCCCTAGTAAGTACAATACGAAAATACTGCTAACACTTTTTCTAGGTCTGGTCTACCAAACTCGATAGCAGGACTAAGAAATTCGGGTCATCTACGCACAAAATCTTCGACCCCAAAGCATCCCGCACCTTCAAAAAGGTCCCTAACAACACATGGAAGATCCAATACGGGGACAGATCCACCGCCAGCGGCATCGTGGGCACGGACAACGTGACTCTCGGCGGGCTCTGTGTCGAAAACCAAACCATCGAACTGGCCTCCAAGATCTCTCCACAATTCACCCAAAGCGCCGGCGACGGCCTCCTCGGCCTCGCCTTCGGCAAAATCAACTCCGTCAAACCCAAAGCCGTAGCCACCCCCGTAGAAAACATGATCTCGCAAGAAGACATCAAAAAGGAACAAGAACTGTTTACGTGTTACCTAGGCAGCTGGCGCGACCTTGAAGAAGTCGATCAAGGAGAATCCTTCTACACATTTGGATACATTGACGAGGACGTCATAAAACGATGTGAAGCGCCCCCGTATTACACTCCCATTGACACATCCAACGGGTACTGGCAGTTCAAGTCGGAATCCGCGACTATCAATGGCAGAACCATCACCAGACCCAGTAACACGGCTATCGCAGACACAGGCACAACCCTCGCACTCGTCGACGATGCCATGTGTGAAGCAATCTATTCTTGTATCCCGGGTGCTAAGTTCTCATACTCCCAACAGGGGTGGATATTCCCGATCGGGACTCCGGAGGCTCAAATACCCGTTGTGACGTTTGCGGTGGGGGAGAAGCAGTTTGCCCTGCAAAAGGAGGACTTTGGTTTCTCCAAGGTCGGGGAGAAGATGCAGTATGGAGGGATTCAGTCGAGAGGCGATACGGCATTCGATATTTTGGGGGCTACGTGGTTGAAGGCCGTTTATGTGATTTTTGATCAGGGGAATAAGAGACTTGGGGCTTGTCAGAGGATTGAGGGTACGCAGAATATTGGGTCGCCGGAGTAGACGGAGAGAGGGGGTGCAGTTAGAAGGAGGACTTCGTTGTTGCATGGGGTTTGGCCGTGAACGTGATGCGGGCTGTTGTCAAAGATGTAATAGTAGAGGTGGAGCGGTTGAGGATGGGCGGTTGAGTCGTGGCTCTTTCTATTAGTAACGTTCTGTTATCCCTTTCACCCAATCTAATTACAACAACAATGGTTCGCTTTCGCTCTCCCTCTTGCACCTCGACCTAACCTGATGTAGCCAGCTGGCCTTTTGGCATTTTAAACCTACCCTTCCCTTCCCCTCTTTCCCTCAATGACCGACTTCTTAGGAGTTTTTTATATTCCATCCTAACCATTCTGGTGTTGCCTTTTGACATTGAAATTGAGAAGAGACTCGCACGAGGCATACATAGCGGAGATATATACTTATACACCTACTGATTCTCCTCGACGGACTGAATAGAAGGAGAAGGTACGGGCACCATTGAACCTATTAGAAAATTCGGTCAGTGGCGTAGGAATGGAGCAGGAATATTTCAGTTTAGTCGCTTTTCGACAAGAAAGGGAAGGGGAGGGAAGAGTGGATGTGACATTAGGTGGTCGGGCTCAAAAATTTAGTCTCCACAGATCAGTGTTCTTAGTCCTCCCTGAAACGCTTTTTCCAGCGCGTGTTGCGTGGTGGCTAGGCGGGTGTGTGTTGAGGAGGTATCTTGACGACTGCTGTAGAGGAGGTGGACAAGCCGTGTTTGCGATTTTTGATATATCTCCTAGGATGTGGAAGCCCGTCAACACAGCATGACGTGGCTGACGATGAACCTTGGTGTCGACAAGCGCGGTCTGCTATCAGGTTCTTCCTCAGCTTGTTTTAGTCTCACTCTACTTGGAGCGGTTCCATTGCTGCTTGCTATGTCTGGTTGTGTGTATGTGTGTGGTAGGAGACCTCCCTGTTGAGGCTACTATTTATAACTGCCTGCTTCCCGAAGAGGTGGGCAAAAACGCCATATAGTTCCATCTAGCCAATATAATCTAACAATCATCCCAGTCGTTTCGGATCTGCTTGCGTGGCCTTTAGGTGAGAGCTCCTATCCCCAAACCTCCGGTAGACCTCCTCGTTGGGGTTTGTGGGACTTGATGTTAACTAGGCATGCCAATTCATCATGTTTTAGTCCCACCCTATCAGACGGATAACCATCTTCGTCTGAGAATTTTGGAGACTAGGGGCGGGGGAGTTGTTTGTGCTGGCTTGGAGTTGATCTGCTGTAGGGTCGCGTCGTAAAAATGCGAGATTAGCCAGGCGGAAAGGTAGATAGGGGCGTTCATATACCTGGCAGTGGGAGGCGCGAGGTGTGAAGTTCAAGGGGGGTAAAGAAGAACGTGAGAAAAATTGTGAGGGGAACGGTTGCTGCCTGCTTTCACAGGTTGGGCTCTGGGTATTTACCTAGTCGTGACTTATGACTTGTGTACACGCTTGAGCTACATATGCATAATTAGTGGCGTACGTGTAGTAATTAGGACGCGAGCCTGATATAATCGGATGTAGTCACCTATCAGCTAGTAGTTGCCCCGTCTTGCAGACAGTCAACGAGATTCAATACACACGTATAGCGACCTAAGGATACGCGGTCACTCTCCAGCCTCGTCCATTCAATATTTGAAAACCAGTGAACTCAAGCTCCTCCCTTTCCAAGCGCAAGACATTGACTGTCATCAGCATACTCTGTCACAGAAGCCATCCAACAAATAAAAATACCATTAATATAAAAAGGGGAGACTTGACATTTTGCCTTGGTATTCTATATACATACACGGGATAGATGCAAGACCGGCCTTTTCATCACTTCCCCTCCATCCATTATCCACCAAGCCACGCGCCCTCTGTCGATTAAAGACTTGGGACGGGACAAAAAAGCCCCAAAATGGACATACAAATACAGGTCTCCTCCTCTTTCTGTTCGTCAACCGACGCGAATACCAAAATTTTTTATTGCCAGTCCGGACCACCCGCTTGCCATAGCCCAGATGTACCTACCAACCAGACTCCAAAACAAGACAACAGCCCATGAAGTGGATACAGGAAGAGCAGAGAGCGGAAAGGAAAACAAAAGACGATGAGAGAAAGGAAAGGGACCGTATCCGCTAGCTAGCTAGGATTAGAGATGATGGCATCATGCCGAGCAGAAGTAGCAGTGGACACAAAAGAAATCAGAATGCTGCCACACTGCAAAACTCTAGGACACACACGACTAATAGTACAGTACAACGTCCATGGATTCCAGTATCCCAGTCTCCTAGTGTACCCACCGAATAAGGGCCATGAAGAGGGAGGAGAGGGGAGGATTGGGCTGC
The DNA here is from genome assembly GCF_010093535.1 of Lindgomyces ingoldianus. Classification (NCBI taxonomy): domain Eukaryota; kingdom Fungi; phylum Ascomycota; class Dothideomycetes; order Pleosporales; family Lindgomycetaceae; genus Lindgomyces; species Lindgomyces ingoldianus. The sequence continues at coordinate 452,513 of NW_022985163.1, read as the reverse complement.
AGAATTTTCCACTTCTACCACCGCCACCATCGCCTTATTCAGTTGTTTTTTTCTTCCCCATCGTGTAAGACTTCACATGGATATCGGTCGATATCGATCGAAACAGTCCAAGTCTCTTCATCTCGGTCATGCTATCGCCATGGTTCAGTTCACGGCCTTTTGCGTCCTTCGTTTCGGATTCTGTGTACCCTTCTTCTGTCCTTTCGCCTTCGGCCCATCTGTCCCCTCAATATACCTCAACAATTCCTCGATACTCCTCTGGTCAACCCTACTCCCCCTGGCCGCACCACCAACTCCATTCCCGCTAGCCTCAATACCACTCGCCACCTGCCCAACCGACGGCTGCGGTCTCAGGCTCCCACGACTGCCCGTGCCAGTCAACTGCACGCGGCGCACGCGTCCTTTGGCGAGGTCTTGCAGTTGCTTAGCCTGAATAACGGCGGATTGTGTCAGCTGTTCGAGCCATTGTTCTGCTTCTTTGGTGTTGCGGTCGTCGGGGCCGAGGACGGTGTTGAAGATATTATACGACTCGCGCATACGATTCACAGCGGCACGCATATCTTTATCTAGGGCAAGGGCTTGCGAGAGTTGGAAGAGGAGGGTGGCTGTATTAATCGATTGCTTGCCGGACACGTCTTCGCAAATCGCGAGCGAGGCTTCGAACCACAGGCGGGACTCATGGTATTGTTTCATAGACTGCAACATTACGGCTGCATTGTTGAGTGTGGTGATGGAATCAGGGTGGTTGGGACCGTAGATGACCTTCCAGAGTTCTAGCGCGTGCCGGACATACGCTAGTGCGGCTTTAGTATTGCCGTTAGCGTGCTCGAAGAGGCCGAGGTTGAGGTAGTTGAGGACGGTATCGGCATGGTCGACACCGAGAGTACGTTCGGACACGATGACGGCTTTGTGGGCGAGCTCGACTGCGGCGTTTTTTTCATCGAGATTGTAGAGGAGGTTGGAGAGTGTGTGGTATACGCGCGCGACTTCGGGGTGGAGAACACCGTAGATTTGTTCGTGGAGAGATAGCGATTCGAGGAGGAGCTCTTGGCCAAGTTCCTTCTGGTCCTGTGCAACAGACATCCGGCCAGCTTCTAAAGCTTCTTCCGCAAGAAGACTCTTTGGTGAAGCTTCCTTGACTACCGGGACAATGTTGAGCACATCGTCGGCGTGGAAAGTCTGAGGAGGAGCCGCACAAACCGGGCTTGTGGCACGTGTTGGAGAACCATTCGCGTTCTTGTTCTTTTTCTTCTTGCTCGAAGTGGTAGTATGTCCGTTCGCCGTTGGGGTGCTGTTGGTGTCGGTGGAAGTACCATTGACCACGACCTGCTTCGTGAATGCATATTCCTTCATCTCCAACTGTAGACCTAGCTTCAAGCAGACCTCTCGGAGAAGTTGCGTCTGCTTACCAGGCTCGATCCAAGACTTTCCGAGATTGTATCGATACCTCAATGCGACATGTGCTACGACTTCCTTCTTCAAACTCTCAGCAGTAACCGCCTCGAATCCGAAATCAGCTTCCGGGTACATCGATTTTAATGTTGAATCAGTCTCAGCGACGGGTTTAGCATTCAGATCACTGCCCAGCAGGCAGTTCAACAGATGCGCAACGCATGCAGCCGCAAATGGAGGAGGAAGATTCCGCATCTTGGAATTCGCAAAGTGCTTGAATCCACGCGCAATCATTTCCTGGATAACTAGTCGTTTCAAGGCTTGCAGCCGAGGATCTTCTTTGTCGGAAAGCTGAGCAATCTTGCCTAGATATCGGATGTTGATGCCTCGCTTGTGGAGCAGGGTGCTCAAGGACTGGCCATCCATCGGGAAGCCGACTTCGCCGTCCTTGAGTTCCTGGATCAGATGGGGAATAATGTCTGTGAGGAGGTAGTTGCAAGCCGCACGAACTTCCGCCTCATCCTTGGACCACTCAACTTTGTCTTCTTCAGACTGAGGATGCTGGCCGCAGAAGACGTCAGGGTTGAGGGCGAACTGGAAGCCAGAAATGTCCACACGATCTTGCTCGCTGGCCTCGACATCTTCCTTCACTTCCTTCGACTCGGATGACTCCTCTTTATTTTCTGTTGACGGGTTTGCATCGCCATTTACCACCCTCTTTTCTTCGCCTTCGGCCTCCTTCGATGCCTCGGCTTTTTTGGCAAGCTCGATTTTAATATAGTCTCGAAGCTTGAGTCGTCCATAGGACTCGACAAGCTCGGGTCGGAGAGTGGCCATTCTGTGCGGATAGTCCTTCTCTTTCGGTTTAGCCTCTCCATCCTTTCCAGGCTCGCTCCAGTACTCCTCAACCCAGGAGACATCCAGGGGAGTCAGTCGGTAAAGATCGAGGGCATACCGCCTTCCGTCAGTGCCAATGAGACCCTTGGTCTCGACGCTTCCTTCTAATTCATGCCGAACATTATCCTTGTCCCAAACAGGGTGCTTCTTGACTCTGAGAGCCTTTGAAAGCTGCTCGAAGAGAGGAACGAAGGTCTTGTCATCTGCAACGATTTCTTTGCCTTCAACCGCGCCATAGTCGATCTGGTGCTCGCCGGGATCTCGCTGCTTGAAGATCCCAGGGACGATGCTTTGACCGACAATACGCTTTCCGAGGTAGTCAACAACAACGGTGCCGGAGGTGAAAAGACCCTGGATATCGAAGTTGTTCACCGTCCGAACTCCGACGACGTCCTTACCAACAGCGACGCGAGCCGCCTCATCCCCTCCTTCTGTGCCAAACGTCCCAACACCATCAGCGCCGAACGAGTAGAAAATGTTGTTGTAGACGAAGATCTGGGCATCCTTGGCTTCAGTAGGGTTCAGTGGGGCAATCTCCCCACGAGCTACCAGCATTGCACCGCGCGTGGCCGCTTCATTGTAATCCGCAAAAAGCTTCGAGGTGAGGCGTTCCCGGAAAACACGGTCGTGCACCGCCTCCTTTGGCATCTCCCGGGTCGATTGGAATTCCTCATTCCAGTCGCGTAGTGTCTCCGTGCTATCCACCCCAGATATGAGATAGCTCTCTTGCGTCCGTGCCAGGTCGGCTTGGTGTACGGTGTGGGAGGAATTCGGCGCGGGGACCAGCCACGGGTTGGCCGGGATGGCATTGGAGAGTTGGAAGATGGTAAGGAGGTCTTTCTTCGCATTGTGCTCCAGGAGAGACTTGAAAGAAGACTCGAATGACGGAGAGGCCTTGGAGATGAGCGTGAGGAGGGAGTGTGCGGAGTAGTCTTTTGGTGCGGGGCGCGGGAATGGATCGAACTTTGTGTTTGAGGATTTGTTAACATAGAAGCCCCCGACATGTGCAGTGATGTGGTGCTGATCGCCCTCGTTGGTGGTGAGCTGCAGGTACAGGAGGTGTCCTTTTGACCGCAGGTGGTATGGCGGGGGATTCCAGGGGGACACGGAGATTGATTTGATTGTCTTCGGGGCGGGGTCTTGGGGGGGCGGCAACAGCGTCTTCACGGAGCCAGGCGCCTTGAAGTCGTAGTCACCCAGCACCGACTGCTCGGCGACGCTCTGCTTCGCGCTCTCAGAGTCGTCCTGGGCGACCGTGTCGTGCAGGGAGAGACCGGCCATGATGCCCTGCAGCGTGTCGGTCCTGTCGCCAGTAGCGCCGATCAGCTCCCTGACACGAATTACGTGCATGCGTGCCTCCTTCTCGGTGTAGGGGTCCTCGATGAGCGTCAGTTCGGAGTCTGGCTTCAGGCCAGGGACCTCAGAGAGCTCCACGAAGTCGTTGATGCGCTTGCCGTCGTGCTCGAGGTGGAAGCACGAGTACTGGAACGTCTGCGGGGTCTCGACAACGGACTGGCGGAGGTCCTGCACCTGCTCCTGGGTCGAGAGCTGCCATTGTCAGCGGGGGTGAGCACTGGGGTTGGGGAGCTCGCGCTACCATGATCTGTGTCTGAAACGGCTCGTGGGGGAGCTTGATGGTGACTTGGAATACATCTGGAGCTCCTTCAGCATTCGATCCGCCGCCGGAGTGCTTTCTGTCGTCCAACATACTGTCGACATGGGGCACACTGGGACCATTCCCCTCCGGCTGCTCAGCAGCGGCAACCTGGCCGTTCAGTGTCTGCTCTGCGGCCACGGACTCGGCGACGTCTGGGACACAGTAGCGGTTAGCCATGAGCTGTGGCGTGCAATGCCGGGCGGAAATAAACTGTTGTGGGCGGGGGGGGGGGGGACTGGCTCAGAGGTGGTCGGGCAGAGGAAGCTCACCGGTCTTGGAAGCGTCATTGTTGCTTGCCGCCATGTCTGCAGTGTCTATCTGGGGGGAAGGCAAACAATTACACGTCGCAGAAGGCACGGCGCATGAAAGAAGATCTGGCTTCGTCTGAAGGAGATAATATACAAACCGGTGGCATTAATGTACAATGGCAGCGGGCACGATGGGATGAGCGAAAAAAAAAAGAGTCGATGCTGCTCCGCTCCAAACTTTTTTTCTACCAAGCCGCCGGATGCACCCGCTTCGCCGAATCGTTTCCGAGGGTGAAGTTGGCCCACCCGCCACACTCCAGCCTCTCAGCCTTGCCTTGAGCGCTCCAATCTCGGGATTCCTATTCGCATCGCTGACATCCGCCGTCGCAATTGACTGTGACCACGCTGCTAGTGTGTCCAGTTCCATTCTTCACCCCCGTCCACCCACCATGCTGTGTCTGTCGTCTTCCTCTCCGCCCAGCTCGCCGCTCCCACCTTGGCTGGGCTGGATCGCCCACTAGCCTCCGCTGCACCTCTCCCTGAAATCTCACTCCCTCAATCTCAAAGGCACATCCCCCCAATTCACCCTCTCCGGACACTCTCCTTGCCCTGCATCCCCAATCCCTTCCTTCGTCGTCGTGTCTCTAATTCTCTTTCTTTGCTACTTTCGCTTTCCCCGCCCAGGTTCCCCTCTGTGTTGACCCACCCCACAACAAACGCGCCCTGACACCTCACGCGACACCGGACGCGAGCCGTCGCCGCACCTGTACTAATCTTAATGCTACCACATGCCCTGAGATCCAGTTCTGCCATTGCGCGACACCATGTCACGTTTCAACGTCCGTCCTCTTCCCTGAACCGGTTACGGCGGGTTGGCCTTGTTGTAGCTAGTTGCACGCGACCTGCATTTTGTCGCCACCTCACTGGCCAGTCTGGTCCCCCAACCCCAGGAAATGATGCCCCAAATCCCGTCGATGATGCAACAGAAGGTGCTTCCGAAGGCGACACCATCCATTCAAAAGCCCAATGGAAAGGAACTGCGTGGAAAATGTTTGAGGCCGCCATGACCACCTTTGCTTCCATCTCCATTCTGGGATTAGTCGGCTTCACCTACACGCGGTACTATAAATACCTTGTTCTGGAAAAGATGGAGAATGCATTTCGGCCGGGCGACCCTGTGCTGGAGCTTGCTGCCCATGGCAAAGAAGTCCCCAAATCCCAAATGGGCGCTATCCCTGGTGTCGGCGACGACTATGATCGATGGATCCCCCGAGTCGAGCAGGAAAAGATCGATGCTATCGTAAAAGGCGAAGACCGGGGCCGCTACCACCTCCTCATCGGCGAAAAGGGAACTGGCAAGAGTTCTATGCTGATCGATGCCATGTCCAAAATCGAAGGGGAAGGAGTCGCCATGTTGGAATCACATGCCGACCCAGAGATCTTTCGCATAAGGCTTGGCAGGTGTTTGGACTTCGAGTTCCACGAGGACAACATCGGCGCGCTTTTCTCCATCCGTGGACCCCGTGACGCGTCAGCTCTTCTAGACATTGAGCGCGCGTTCAACAAGCTGGAGAAGGTGGCGTTGAACCGACGGAAGAGAGTGGGACGACCGCTAATCCTCATCATCAATCAAGCTCATCTCATACGGGACGACGAGGATGGCCGAGACCTGATTGAGCTCATCCAGCAGCGAGCAGAGCAATGGGCCGCCTCCAACCTCGCCACGGTCATCATCAACTCGGATAAGTACTGGGTGTATGAGAGGCTGAAGCAACATGCAACACGAATGGAGGTGACCCAGGTTAAAGACCTTGAAAAAGGTCATGCCATGCAGGCGCTGCGGAACTATCGAATGAAGTATTGGAACGAGCAAACGTCAGAAGCAACGCTTGAAGAAGTGTACGACAAGATCGGCGGCCGACTAACCTTCTTGAACCGAGTTGCCAAGTCAAACAACATGATATCCATGTGCGACCACATTTGCGAGATGGAGAAGACGTGGTTCCTAAACAACTGCGGTATTCTTGGTGCCGAGATGGACGATGATGTCATGGATCAGCAGAAATACGCCGTAAGTACTTAATCAACATGGCTAAATCTTCTTTCTCATCGGATATACCCTTCTCTCCTATCCGAATCTTCATCTAACCCCTCACCTAGTCCACCGCCATGGTCCTCGCAAACGCACTGTACAAGAAATCCCTCCAAATGGACCAAAACTATCACCCGGAACGCGGACACATACTCCCAGAATTCCCGCTGCATGAAGCCCGTTACATAATGACGCGCGCCGACTTCATCCGCCAACACCATGATCTCTCTATCTTCGCAATCGACTCCCACGCCATGGTCCGCGCTGACAGCGTGCCCATGCAGCGCGCTTTCAACGAGATTTGTGCGAAGCCGGGCTTTGAGAAGTTCCTGGAGGATACGTTAGAAAGGATTGGAGATATTGAGAGTTTGGGGAGGACGAAGGAGTTAACGTTCAAGGATCTTTGGGAGGGTGGGAAGTATCGGATCACGACGAGGGATCGGAAGGGGAATGTGGAGAAGGAGGTTGAGATGGTTACGGTGGAGGGGAAGAAGGATGAGGGAGATGAGGATTAGGTGGGTATGGTTGGCTCGATTCAGGCCTCGAGCCCACGGATTGGATTGCGATGTCTTATTAGTTGTACGATGACCTTTGTACGATATGATACTAACTGGTGTACGCAGTTGTGGGTGGTGCATCGCTCTTGAGGTCAGTCAGCCGATAGAGGACGTAAACTCTCCCACCCCACCACTTTCCCTATGTTTCTCGCACATATTTTCCACCAGATACCCTATTTTCTCTAGTAGTTTCATTACAACTCATATCATACAGACGACAACGTTTGCTCTATTTGCCTACATGCCGACGTGCGTCCCCTGACCATTATCGACGCTTCATCTAACATGGACCAATCCAAATGCTAAAATATAGCGATCTGAATGAACAAGCACACACATGGGCGCTATTTCGAACTCAGTACCTGCCGTCTTAGCATGCGTACCGCCACGAAGACATTGGCTGGTATGTTGGAAGTTTTCTGGATCTAAAGTTTTAGTTGGTTAGCGCTTTTGACAGCGAGCTGGATATCTGTGCTCTCATGAATGCTACATTGGTGTATATATCTCACAACTGATTGACTGACCCTTCTAGCCTCCTGTCCTTTTCTATCCTCCTCAACAACAAACAATATTCCTACCTACCCATCCACCGAACCCAAAATCTACAAAAGTCATACCCATCGACCCACCTCTTCTTTTTCCAATGGTTCCACTTGATTCCGTAACCTGCAAATAACCGTAAAGCCCACCAATCGCTCTCTTTCGTAAGGTTAATGTGCTCTAAGGATTCTCAGACGCACATTTCTCCTGCTTGATTCCATTCTTACCAGCGTCGCCGGGCTCTAGAGTGACTACCATAGAGAGGCACCTCCATTAACCGCACACATATGAAATCTGTGTCTAGTGCCGCTCTCTGTGACTACTTAATTATTTTTCTGATCTGACAGGTCTTCCGGAACCGTGTATTGCAACTCGATAGCTAAATTATCCGATAAAAGATCCCAATAGAAATGTACCTTACTTAATAGTAAGCGAATAATGATGGGAAAAAAAATTTTGTTACGTTAAGAGATATTAACAAAAAAGGTTTCTTGCTAATGGATATAGAGTTAGGGTCAACAAACATTAAAATTACACAGATTTATACATCGCTCATAGCTGAAAACGCCTCGTTTCAACCGTTCTCTCGTCCCTTCTTCCTACACTTAACTTTCTGTCCGGTACGTGAAGACTGAATATGCCTTCACGCAACAAGAACGTGGCTAGCCGGTGCAGTTACTGTTCCTTGAGGAAACATGTTGTGGATCTGCAGGCCAGACAATCGCTGCAATCTAGAACACTGGAAGCAGGTTCTACAGCGTTGGGATATTTTGTTCTTGCACTTCGTGTTGTTGGTTTACTAACACATGAAGATACCTAGGCAACTCGCTCGTAGTCGTTCGTGCGTCTACATACAAGCTTAATGCCTCAATGCCGAGCTCCGGAAGTCGTTCATCGAGGGGGAGTTCCCATTGAAACGTCTTTCTGAGAGTCATACCATTGGACTTGGGTAGGGAGCCATTGGGAAACCATTTCTGGGTCTATTCCCGAGTCAAAGCCAAAGGAGGTGTTTTCAGGAACGTACGTTGAAGCATGGGCATGTAGGTCTGAGTGGGGTGTTGCCCAAAATGTGCCTACGCCTTGCGGGGTGGCGAGGGACGGAGTGTTCGCTTCATTTTCTGCCCAGCTGTGGGCTCCTTGAAGAACGACACCTTCCAAATCTGGAAAAGGTGGCTGGCGTGAAACCGTTTTTGGTACCTCAAGAGCTGGGTATTCAGGATTGGGCAAGGCCGACATATCACTTGGCAGGTGCACGTTGAAGTATTCAAGTAGGCCATGGTCTTCCGGCTGCTTGGAGGCCACGCTATCATCGAAGGTAGGTAATTTAAGCGTACTCAATGGGCGGTGTTGACTGGATTTCTGGGAGAACTGCCGTGAGCCTAGCTCTTGGGCTACTTGAACAATCAGTGCAGCATCTTTGACATCTCTACACTCTAGCTTTTTCCGCAGAACGGTCGAGTACTGGATCTGCCACGATAACTTGTTTCTGACTTCTTTGTTGACGGCCTTCCAGAAGGTCCTAACCTGCGATTGGCGGAGTAGATTGCACATCCTAGTTGAATAGCTCCAGGTTATTGGTTCCTCCCACGGACATTGGACTTTTCGATTTTTTATTTTCTTCATGTGATCCACCACGTGCGAGAAATAGTCTTTGGAAGGTTGCGTAGCATCTGGATTCATAGGGTCAACTTCGTACACCTCCTTACAACCATCGAAGCCGCAGGCGAACACAACTTGGGGTTGCAGTAGCACCCTATCGTAACCATGTGAGAGTGGTCCAGTCAGATGTTGACCATTGTTTAAATGAAGCTTGTAAGCCGATTGCAAATCAAAAGAGAGTCCACAGCCACCGGCTCGGCAGATCCATAGAAAGTTTGTATTGTGATAGGTCTTGAAGTGTTTCACCAGATCGCCCTCTCTTGAGATCCCGTTTTCGATATTAAACTCGGCGCAAAAGGGACATAGGTATTGTTTTGAGGGATTGTTCTGTTTGGTTTGTTGGCTTGTTGGTTGTGTAAGCGGCCCCAAACTCGCAGCATCAGTGTTGACTCTAGTGCCTGGATGCGGTTCTTCGCTGCAGGACGGCAGTTCTGCATCATACTGGGGACGTGTGGGGTTGCTAGCACTGTGCACGGAACAGCGTGAGAATCCGCGTTTGGAAGATGATGTTGAGGAGAAAATGGAGCTAGACCCAGATCTTGAGCTGAATCCAGACCGTGACGAAAAACCAGAGTTACGACCTGCACCTGTTAGCGAAACGCTTATCCACGGCAAACTATACCTTTCAACATACGAGCGTTTTTGAGCTTGTTCTGTATTTGTGTCGTGGTGTACTTCCTGATCAGATAGTCGAATAACTCATCGTCATTCCCAGTGTCGCACGAGCAGATTGAATCAGGTCTTGAGCAGTTGTTGTCCTGGTTCGAGTCGAAGAACATTGCGAACAGAAAATTTGGATAAGGCTGAAGAACACCAAAGAATCAAACAAGAATTAGGAATCGAGCGCGATTCAAAATACACTCCCGGGGCTTATATGAACATGGGTATGACCGGGCTCAAAGTTAAGCCTGCACGGTCAATGCCTATGATGAGGCATACACGACACCGCGCACTTCCCCTGCAGCATTCTGTGGAATCTCCGGTAAGAGGATGCTACTAATGCATTCTTAATTGAATTTTCGCACAGGGCAGTGCTTAAATCTAGGTGCAGAGGGTAAGCACGATGGTTTTAATCGCTGATTTGCAGTTGTCCCCCAAGGTAAAAACCGTAACAAGTCCTTAAATGGCAAGCGTGGATTTACGCCAGGATCCGAACTGCACCGCCTCCACCCCAAAGACAGGTCAGGCACCAAGATTCCTACAGAATGATCCGAGCTCTTGCCAAGCCGGAAAAAGATCGATTGGCAGAAACAATGGGCTTTGTTTCGCGCAGAGGAAGAAACCTGACTCCGATTTCAGCCTAATAAGCTCCTACAGATTCTAGAAGATAAATGGAAAAGGAATGGAAACCAGGGAGCCTGCTATGGAATGCAGCAGCCGTGCTGAAATCCTAAGGCTTAATTTTCAGCTCTCGAGTGTCAATCCAAGTTCCCCCGGAAGCTCGAAAGATGTATTTCTATAGCGAAGGCGCAATCAATCGAGATTGTATGACACCCAGTCTAACAGCAGCAAAACGATATGCAACGCAGGCTAGCTCACTAGCTAACCGAATGAGAGGCGTAGGAGATGGATCAAAATACAGTGATGGAGGGGAAGCTTGAGCGATACTAGGACCGAATAACCCGTAGAGAGGGAGAGAGATATGTCGGGAAGAGCTTGCGGAACAGGAGTATAATAGGAACTTAGCAGCAAATTAACGCCGACCTTACCGAGTCATCTGACTTGTCCACTGTCTGCTCCTACAGCTTCTGCAGCTCCTTTAGCCCCAATCCATGCAACTCTTACTCAGTCTCTCTGCCCCCACTTCCATACAATCCTCCACTGAGAGCCTATCACCCGAACGTCGCTGCACACAAGCTACCCCCCCGATCGTCAAGTCATATCGATCCTACAGAGGATGAATATAATCTATAATCTACTCTCCTCCTATTCCTCTTCCTCTCCCTCCGATTCTGAAGCCGTTTGGTAACCTCCTAGGAGCTAGGCAACGCTTACTTCCTAGTACGCTATAGAGGAAAAGAGATACGGTTTTAAAGAGGAAGAGGAGATTGAAATTAGCTACCGCATTTACAACCTCTCACACACATTCCCTAGGGGTATATAGAGGGCCACTTAGTGATAATTTTGCAACAGACTAAATGTCTTTACTATTGCCAGCTGCCGTAAACCCGGCCCCATTAGCAGATGCTGCAAATTGCACTCGCTTCTCACAACTGAGTCATCTCAATCACTATAAAGCGGTGCGCAAACTCTAATTGAACCTAAATACACGTACTTCTCCAAGTGCACATTATACAACCGCATGGCACATACATTTTCACGGTTTCGGATCGTGTCGCACATTATACCGTACCGATGCTCTGCACTATTCACTCATTAGAACTAGCTCCTGTTTCGCACACTAGAAAGTCAGCTCAGAGCCCTTTCCGGCTCCTTAAGCCTTACACTATCTATTAATACTATTGTTTAGATCTCAACACTTTGCTAACTCACTCCCCTACCCTCAATCCCATGAATCCCCTGTCTTCCATTGCGAGAGATTGCGGACAGTAAGAGCCAATAAATCTTTAGCGTCGGGTATAGTTGAAACGTCGGGTCAGTGTCACTGGAAGAAACTGTGATGACATATTGAGCGGCGGCTATAATTGATGAATGTACTAATTAAAGAGGAAAAGCTGCCACATATTCTGGGAGAACTACTGAAGAGTCGGAGAGACATTATATGCGATCCATTGATAAATATAGCATGCTGGCGCTCATCCAACCTCTATGTCAGGACACCTCCTACCCACTATATCTATATCCGGTCCACCATCCCCCTTCAACTCCATCTTCCAACTGACCACCTTTCACATTCCCATCGCCCACAATGCAAAGACGCGCTAGCTACCAGTATACTGCCGCTACCCCCACCCCGTTCAGAAACCCGGGGGGGGAGCAACTGCAAGTGCCTTCAGCGCTTCTGCAAATCCCAACGAGGACTAGATTAAGATCTCGGATTATGCCGAGTGCCACAAGACGCAGAACCGTATTGCTCAGCGCAACTACCACAAGTCCTGTGACCGCTCGTACAGTCAATAGCATGCTAATTCCATATTAGGGAATAAGCCCAAGAAAAGGTTCGAAAACCTCAAGGGCCTAGCCACCTCTGAATGTGCTTCCTCAGTACAGAAGCCCGTAGAGCTGCAGCAACCCTTCCATAGCCAAGTCCGAGTCCGATTATAGTCGGCCTACGCCCGAGATGTAGACCCATTACAGCTCCCCCCTTTGTCGTATTCGACTTACCCAGCCCCCGACTCGGTGTCTTACACCGCCGCGGATGTATCCACCACGATGACTCCGGAAATGTCGAGGTACCCTCCCTCTTTTCCACCACTCCTCACAGCTTACCCAAAAATAGCGAATAGCCCTATGGACTCGATAAATAGTGGATGCTGCGGCGACGATGAGATAAGCCCTTTTGGTGTACACTATGCGAAGATAGCGGGGATGACGGAACTCGTCGTCCTGAACTGCATTCGGCCCTCCCATAGTTGTGTCTAGTCTGCGGGATATTTATTTGAATGCCCTTCAACTGTGAAGTTCTTGCTAGTCTTAACCTCGATCCTACACCAGCTTGTTGCTTCGCTAAAAAACAAAAGTTTCTCGGCATAAGCACACTAGGCCTTCAAAGCGTTAGGCATCCTTTTACATGAACGAACTCGCCAACCAACTTGGAAGTGAAGAGCACGACTTGTTGGATTCTTGGGTAAATTGTTCCTTGAACTCCTAGACCTAGGGTGTAAAGCCATTTAAACAGGCCTCACCAAGTTCTCCAAGCAACGCCATGTCACCTTGGTCGGCAGCCACCAGCCATGCATCCAACTACAACGAGAAGAAAAATATCGTGAATGTGGGGAGTTCGAGAAGGAAGGAGAGGGCCGGACAGTGTGAAATCTCTCGTTTATGCTCATCTGCAGAGAATGAACGTTGGTCGTTGCTCGGGGTTATTGCAAGGTTACAGATATTTGTGCTGGAGAGACATATATAAAGAAGACCTTGAGCGATTGAAAGCTTCCACCATCCACATTCCCCCAGACATTACATTCAATTGGATATCAGACTCAATCAAACATCTTTACGTCAAAGAACCTACCAGCTTTTCATCATGAAGCTCTTCTACACGTTGTCTCTCTCAACTGCCATGCTCATGGCGGCTGTCTCCAGTCTTCCTACTACGGAAGATAGCATCACCGAATTTCCCCTGGAAACTTTGCCATTTATCCCAGATCGTTTGTATCCCCCTTACCTACTATCAACCAATTGATTAACACATAATCCCAGTCCCGGAAGGGTCCCCGCCAGTCGTTTTCAACGCTGACGGATCAGTTCTCACTCGGAGGCAGGTTAGTAGATCAATTGGTGTGGACGTCTACTATGGTAAGGGACTTTCTATCCGCTGAAGTCTATTCCTAATCTCCGATTCAGATCCGAATGGAGGAGGAAGGCATGAAAAATTGTGGGTCTTTGGTAAGTTCCATGATCTACATTAGCAACTAGGACAGGCACTAACATTGGTGAAGATAATGGTTGCTGTATGTCTCCTAATATCTAATCCTCTTTGAAGCCCCACATCTAACATATCAAAGTCGACCTAGGAAATGGTTGGGATGACCAGATTACGAGTTTGAATGTCCCGGGAGATGTTGGATGTAACTTCTACCGGTAAGGATATCCATTTGATTCTATTCGGTTGTGAGAAATAAACTAAGATAGTATAGCGATCCCCATTGCACTGGTGAGTTCTTGTCTGTTTATGGTACCGGTGTGGGTGATCTCAGAGTCTGGGGATTCGACGACTCTATCACAAGCTTTCTCTGCTGGAGATAGTTAAAGATCCTCATGAGCTACGCGGTTCCTAGGTACAGGGCTGAAATATGGTGAACCGTTAATTGCGGTGGTGGAGGGATCTTTTGTTGCCTTTTCTTGTTTGGCTTGATTTGGCTGGAGCTCCTACATGACTTCCCAGCCCAATAGCAGGGTATAATTGTAGATACCGGTTTAGTCTTACCTTTTTTGGGCGAATATGGTTTGTGGGGTTTGGCTCCATGTCACTCCTTTATACTCTTCTGGAAATCTAAATATACAATATTTCGGGGCAAAGATTTGAACAAGTAAATGTGAGCAGTGTTGGAGTTAGTATTGTCGCACGTGTCTCATGCGATACTATACCCATGTACTGCGCTATTCACTCATTAGGACTAGCTCCTTTCTCGTACAGTATATAGTCAGCCCAGAGCTCTCTCTCGCTCCTTAGACCTTACAATACACTGGTTCAATTCACCTTGCTTGGATCTCAATACCTTGTCGACTCGCCTACCCTATGACCCCTTCTCAGCTCATACGAGAAGTATTTCATACTTGACACCTATACTTCTATACGGTTATGCGACCCTTGGACAGTGCCTTCAGAGTGAAGTGCAGGACTTTGGTTTTAAGCCCCCAGAGTATCAGGGAAAGAGAACAACTAGGCAGTTGCAATGAGGCCTTTTTAGGGCTGCGAAGGCGCAAAACGAAGGAGCATGCCAATTTTCGTCTACAGCTTCAAGAAGCGGGCCTGGATTTGCCGTGACGAACATGTAGTAGATGGGTGGGTAGGAAGAAGGATTACAAAGACGACAATGTCTGTTAACCTGAGTCGAGAGGTTGGTAATATAGGTGTGATTTCTTTCCACACGCACCTCTGCAGCAGTGAATTGGACTTATATCATACCAACCCTGCAAACTAACTTTCTCTATTATCCATGTTGAGAATCTTTCAAAAGCCTAGTTTTTCGACCCTCTTCCCACACACCATTCCCATAAACGGATACTAATTCTACTTCAAATACAGAATCTCCTCTCGGAAACTATAATCTTTGAAACACTACATATTTTGTTCGTCCTACATGCTAAGATCTAGACTCTCACACATCATGTGGGACTCGCAGATTATGGATGGTGGGAAAAAAGCGTTGTGTCTTGCACAAGTCATGGATTTTGGAGATTGGACTGGAGGTTCTGCAAAAAAACATTTAGCAGTAGATGTGGCTGACAAGGTGAGTTGATATATAAAGAGAGTCGACAATCCCAGACATGGGGGTTCGGGTTTGAGCTTGTATATGGGAGATACGCTGCAGCCCACACGTTCATGACGTCGATATTTTTTTTCTTTCTAAATATCTCTCTCTAAATTAGCCTTTCCACATCTGACCCACTCAATGACAATTTGATACCACGACCACCCCCCTCAAACTATCGACGCGTCCAAGTATCGAGTCCTCTTCTCTTCCACCTTCAAGTGCGATATTCTCTCAATGAGATTTTTGAGCTTTTACTGATAGAAATTGCCTTTGCATCCCCAGTTTATCGTACTGTATCTAAGGATATATGAAGATCTATCACATCGTTGCACTCTCCAAACTCTTGTAGGTCCTCCACGCTTAGGTCTATGGGAACATCTGCGCCCTTGCGCGGTGACATGCTGCAGAGGGGTTGAAAGAGACTATTATTGCGACTAACAATGAACCTGAAGGAAAGTCTCGTAAAGTCCTAGTGAACCCGCTAAGTCTGATAGCTACCTTAAGACACCTAGGTCGTGTTGGAAAGGATGTAGTTACACAGGGTATCAGCGATAATACCCACCAGAGAGAACGATTTGTTAGTAACATTAGTCTCATGGCTCACGGAACCAAGTAGGGCGTAGTAGATTAGTGGCAGGAAATGGGAAGAGATGTATTTAATTTGTGGGCAATTTAGCCTCATAGATTGCACTTACCGTTGCGTCTGGCTCCAGCGCCGAGGTGGTTCGATTGGACATTGGGGTTGTTGGCGAAGATGGCCGTCTCACTGGTCTTCAGTAGAGAATATCTTGGAACATCTCGCGCAGTGTACGGGTATTCATGTACTCTCATTAGATGTTGCCTATTTGAAGGATTAGTTTGGATTTTGAAGTAAACCACAGAAAAATATATGTTCTTGGAAAAAGCACGAAGGCGTTGAGTAAAGGAGGTGCATAGACAGGGACGTCCAAATACTTACTTAAGCCTAGCGATATCTTGGAGCACGTACTTGAAGCATTTCCGGTGACGCAGGGGATCCTTCTTTGCGAACGGACATGCAAGAAGACGGGTGTCGGGCTCCTTGTATATATTTGTGACTTTCCTTCTCTTTCCAGGCGGGCGGTCGTCATTATTGTTGTCGTCATCGCCCGGCGGGCGTTTACGAGACTACTGCTGGAAGCCATTCTGGTTCGCAAACGAGCCTACAGATTCGCCATTAGCGCCGCTGGAATAGTCACCATTGGTGTAGACGTTACTGTTGTTGACTTCCTGGTCGGTGTCGGCCTGGTCCTTCATGGATTGGAGACTTTTCGAGCAACGCCACCCATACTGGTGGTTTGAGAGTCCATGGGCGCATCCCAGATGTGTTGATATGATCTGTTGACCCATGTAACAACTGAAAAAGCCTCCATCGTCCCGCATTGGGAGGATGGAACTTTTCCCCGACTATGGAGCAGCCAAGATCGGGAATGTATTCGGTAATGGTATAGTTTAGATTGTGGTGTCCGTTGTCGACCTTAGTTTGCTTGATGTTACCGCCTTTGCAATCTTCTATCTTAATCTTGAAACTTTGGGCTTTGTCCGCAAGGTTGCTGCTCCCTGACGAAGGCAGTGTTTCTCAAATGCAAGCTCCCCGTTCTTCCTCTTCAGCCCAAGATCCTCAGCCTTTAAGGTGAGAATCTCGGTTTGAATATTGAGCAAACTGTTGTCGTGACGCACGTTCTCTTAGGGAGGAGTGCCGGATGCTGTAGATGGAAGAAGCTGACTGGGAGATTGACAACAGCGATGACGGGTCTGTGGGAGTGACTAGTGAAAGGATACCACGGGATAGGGAGGATGATTTAGGGATATTGATGTCTATGAAGGAAGCGTAGCAACACAATCTGATTTCGCATTAAGCGTCGCACTGCAGAGACATAGAGCTCACTTTCCATTGAAATCCATCCACCCATTCGAAACAATACTACATGTAGACTCGAATGAGAAAAGAAGTCCATGTAGATACGCACCCACATGTACCATACCATGCTGTACTGCTAGTCCTTCCAAGTCTATCACCAACAAGACATATCGCACACTGACCACCACCGCCACAGTGACATATAAGCGACGCCACACATGCCCCCATTTTCATGCTTCATCAGTCATCACAAACCTCTGAGAGAAGAAAGCCCGTGAAAGGCTAAACGATATCCCGACCCAAGCTAATCCAGCCCGCTCGCTTAAATGCAATATGTCTCCATAACATAACGCCTGGTCTAGAATGTCTCCTCTTCTCCAATCTCGCCCTCGGCTTCGGCAGGGATCTCGAATCCCTCTTCAGTGGAGTACAGGATCGTTTGGATCTGCTTGAGCAAGCCTTCTTCCTTCTCGAGTTCCGGGTCGGCTTCCATGGATTGCTGGATCAGAAGCTCGATGTCGCGGAGCTTGCTGAAGTAGAAATCTCTCTCCCGCTCTAAGCCAGTAACTGTCTCTTTCAGAACGTTGTTCTCTTCGCGCAATGCTGCGCTGGCCGCCCCACCGCCGGCGCCTAGGGGTGTGCGAGTCCTGGGTGCGGCGGAGTTGCTCGCAGCGGGGGCTCGACGCGCGGCGCTCGTGGTTGCCGCACGTGCTGCTGGGGCGCCGGTCGCTGGAAGTCCGCCGGAGCCTTTGCGTCGCGAGACGGGATCATAGTCGTGGCCGGGGAAGTATTGGTCCCAGTATCGCTTGGTCCATTGCAGAAACTCGAGGTTATCTTGCATCTTACATTTTACGAGCGATTCGACGGGGATGGGCCGGTCCACATGATGTTTGGCAAATACATCTGTCGAAGGCGAAGTCAGTAGGAGCCGGTGGAGGGAGGTAGAGAATGCAGTCCTTTGTCGGCGGGAATGTTTGACGTACTTTGCAGTATCTTGAAGTTTTGGAGATATGCGTATTCGGTATTGGCGTTGAACTTGACTCGGCCCATGGGTACATCGTCTGCAGCGCCAGATTGTCAGCACAGTCTCTACGCTGCATCCTAGAGTATAAGCAACTCACAGAAGATGCTGTCAAAGACCTGGCAAAGCGCTGCTCTGCGTTCAATCCATCAGCATACGTTCCCGTATCGGTCTGAGACACTGGCGCGAGATCTCGCGGCCCGATCCGCAAGATGAAGGAGAGGAAGAGGAGGGGAGAGGACAGTGCGTACCCAGTACCGCATTGTTCGACTTTGGTAATGTTGAGTTGGAGCAGATTGTTTAACCAAGCGACGAGTTCCTGTCTGGAGTACCGGCGCGGTTGTTAGTGAGAGCGAACAAATGTTGGCTGCTGGAGCCTGAGAGCGGCGTACCTGGACTCTCCCATGGTGGATGGCTGTTCTCTCGTTGTGTTGAGAGAAGATCAAATGCGGGGCTGATAATAGACGTATAATGTCACGATGACAGGGCCGTTTCTTGGGGTGGAAGTGGAAGTGTGCCTTTTCGTGTTTGTTGATGATGTCTGTGGTCGCGACTGGTTGCCGCCAAAACTTGAGCCCCTCGATTGACCGCCAAGACAAGCTAGTCTCAATAGGCACTAATGGCTGCTTTCTAATGGGTCGAAGGCCACGATTTCGACGCTTTCTCTACACTTCACTTATTTGTTCCTATCATAGGTTCAGGTAGGTTATGGAAATGTTGTAGCTTTGGCTTTGTATGCTATATGTAAATCTAGAAGAGAAATAAATCCTTCTATATTCAGCCTGCTCGATATCCCCAAACTCCAACCAATGCTGTTCCGAAAGCTACGTAATATTATGCCCTCGGTGCATAATGCCCATCTGGCGGCGGAATATCTCCTCTTTCTTGCGTCTCGCGAGGAGAGTCCGTGTACTTTGGCGGTCGGTCTGTTGCACCTTTTCGCCTGCGGGACTCACCCACAATAGCTGCAGCAACCATCGCAAGCCATACGATCGCAGCAACCACCGAGTAAACAATCATGCCGTTGTGAGATCCCATGCCCATCGTATCTGCCAGCTTGAAACCAAGGCCACCGTTGATGATTCCGAGGGTGATGAGAATTCGTCCAAGCCAAAGATGGCTGTAGGACCAGAAAGTGCGAGAGCCGTACTTCTTGAAGAGCGAGTGGTGGAGGAATCCGAAGATGGGCTGGAAGAAGAGACAAACAAAAACAACAATGCCAATGATTGGGTGGTAGTTGTTCAGCTAGTATCCTGTCAGGTGGGGGCTTTTCTAGAATTTTTAGGTTGCAGCTTACAACTTTCATGTCGTTCGCAATGTAGATACCGAGTCCAAAAGCAGTAATGTAAACCAAATAAGCGAAACATTGGAACGCTGCATGAAACCAAACAACACCCGGGAACGATGCAAGACGAATAGCAATGGCGCCGGCGGGGAAGAAAATGACAAATGCGAGAGCCGCAAGCGTGCCGTGAGCAATAAGCATCTTCTTTGTCTGAATCAAGTCGCTGGAAGCACCGAGAGGAGTAAAGCCATTGCCGTTGTTGCTAGTCGGGGAGTTGGAATCACAATAATTGATTTCCGCGCGCTCTGCGATATGGTAAGCATAGTGCTAAACCGGATTGGGGAGCCACTTACTATGCGGGCCCCGGTGATCGTCACCAGTGGGAGAAGCGGTGGGGTATGCAGTTCTCCATCCGCTTGGGAAGCTCGAGGGTAACCACGTGGGTCGGCCATTTCCCTCGCTCTCGTTTTCGTTGTTGTCCCCAGAGGACTTGGTTGCCGAGGCGGTGGCGGCGCCAGATGCAAAGGTGCCTGTTGTAGGTCGTGGCACACAGTTCGTTGCGCTACCGCCACTATTGCCGCCGGAAGCAGTGCCAGACGGGGAAGAGTTAGAATTAATAAGCGGATTAACGCTATCTCCGCCTTTGGCATTTGTGTAGTCCCAGGAGAAGGCGGCATCGTTGTTGTGCTGTGAGATGCCTGCGCTCTGGTCGTTCGAGTTCTTTGGTCCCCCAGAGGACTTATAGGCGTAAATCCAGTTTCCTTTGCTGCCAGAAAAGGATGCAGAACCACCAGACCAGCTGTTGCAGCTCGAGCCTGAAGTAACATTAGTGATTCGGTTCGGAGGAGCACAGACTTGGCATACACTTGACGTTGGCGATCATCTTGCCACCGGATACTGTTGATCCCTCTAGAAGAGTCACTTTCGCATTGCTATTAAAATTCGGCGTAGAATGGCCTGTTCCCAATCGTGGGGAGAGGGTGACATTGTTTCCGCCCGAGTTGGTGTAGATAGTGAAGATGTTGGACCCGCTCATCCCGCTTCCTTGACCAAGCGCGACCCATTCATAGTTGCTCGGGGCGGATATTTGGAAGAAAATGTCTCCAGTGCCAGATGAAGCAGTATTCGATGGAATGTTTAATTTAAAGCACACATCGGTGGTGGGGCAGACGCTGGCAACTTGAGCCGATGCGTGAGAAGCTAAAACAGTATAAGCACAGATGGATGAAGATCATGATAACAGACTTACCAAGAGCCAAGAGGCCTGAGGCAACTACATTTCTCCTCATTATTTTCGACCTGTATCTGGATTGTTGAAACGGAGAACAGCACAAAAGCGACTGTGCAGATGAGGTAAAGAAATGGAAAGGAACTCGGGGGTCAGCTGAAACCGGGGCTTGCCAAGTATAAATGCGGCTTGACAAATATACGAGATGAGACGCAGATAGTACAGCTTACTCTCGGACCCCCACAAAGCGAGAATTGGTTCTGGGGAACAGTGAGGGTAGACGAGGATTTAATAAATATGAGAATGCAGTACTCAGCCTTCAGAGAATTATGCAGTGCCGGACATGTGCTTACGAAGTACTCGAGGCCCTGGAGTGACGACCGCTAGCGGTGGTTTTGCAGGTACTGCTGCAGATGGCCTGAATTGTGACAGCTCGTCTTTCTTCTTGGCCCTTTGTCTGCAAGCGGTCATCGCGGGGAGCCGTGGCTGAAGGACATCCGCTCCGTGAAGGCTGGACCCACGTCAGAGAGGGTTGACGCGTCATGACAGCGTTGAGGCGTGAATGTCGCCGTGGCACAGCCTATGGGGTGCAGAAGAGCTTATCGAGAGGAGTGAGGGGAAAGCGTGCTGGGCATCTTGGTCTTTAACCTTTGGTGGAGGCTGAGCACGCACATCAAAGAAGCGACCGACGCCAAGTAGGTCGTCAGCGAATCATCGACGCCGTGTGTCGGTGGCCGGACAGGGGAAGTCGCTATTTCTTCGACTACCGTTCTTGGAGAGCGGTAAAGAGAGGCAATAAGAAAGTTTTTTGATCTGCGAGAGCCGGAGACAAGCCGCCTCCGGACAAACTTCCCGGGAAGCTTCGTCGTGCACTTCAAAGATGGACCTCAACACCACAATATCCAACACTGCAGCGTACTTGCAGTGACTATTCCGTTGCAGGCCCCCACCGACCGGCCTCGGGGATGCAGCATCAAAGTAATTGCGTGAGAGTCCGCGTCAGTAAAGATGCGGGAGTCGGTCAGGCTAAATGCGCGCCATCTCACTGGTTGAAATCTCGCGTTGCGGCGCATCGGTCTTGACTCCCGGATGCTTTTCACCATCGTTAAACACGCAGACTGAGATGCAGGCCTAGAAACCGGCATCCGAATCAACGGAACACTGCATCAGCCCTGCAGACCACGTAATGGTCAAGCCACGCCAATGCTTGAGCCTCCCAGACTCTCACCTCGTTATCTGGTTACTTGTACATGAAAGTTGCACATCCTCGCCTAATAACACAAGCCTACGCGTTCACATCTACCTTGGCTTTTTTTTGGTTCAACTTCGGAGGCATCCTATCGAAACCTTTACAGACCACCATTTCATGAGAATTCCACAAGCCTCGTTCTGGTTCAGATGCTGAAGGGTATCCGAATAGGAGGGAACCAGCTGACTGTGTCTCTCTATGAATGTTTCACGTCAATTCAAGCCTTGGGCGTATTCTTGGCTCCCCGAGAGACACCCGATGGATTCCTATCAGCATTAGGCTGGCCATTTACCCAAAATCCCTCCTTCCGGACGGACCTTTGTACAGCATGGCATCCCCACAACGCTACCTTTTGGGCACGAATCAAAGCGTAGCACATATTGAAACACCTGCTGCAGCTAATTGGCGGAGAAGGAGCCGAAAGGCCTTCCATTTCTATTAGGCTTTCAACAACTGCGCCAGTCAATTGAGGTCTTAGGCAGGAGAGAGACCTATTCGGTGTTGTTGAGAACCGCGGCGATCATCGCAAAATCCCGAGTTTCAGTAATCGGGATTTCCAAACCTCCACCTATGATAGGTACTCTTCAGCACATCCGAATCGCATCCGCATAATTTCTCATGCTTCCATGGAATATACCGCAAACGCGCGTCCTACCAGACGCTTGTTTGAGCCTGGAATGCAGAATTTGAGGTCTTCCTATTTACTAGCGCTAGCCGCGAACCCCCAGAAACATTTAAGCAGGGCACAGCCTTTGAATTTTACTCTTTCCGCAAGTGAGCGTCACTTTTGGGACAGTCCTTCCCTGGTTACAAGTACGACGCTACTAGATATACAACCAAGCCCCACGGTCGAATCGCGGAGAATGAAAAGAAGTTCACCGACTTCCTGTTTCGGAACTCGCTAACCGTCAACCACCAGGGATGCGCTTGATAAGACTGTGGTCAGCGGCAAGATCCACAACATCCTTCACAGCCACGCTACACGTCCTACGTAAAGAAACTAGCTAAGGTTGACCTCTGGATCCTAAAATCAATTTACCTCCCGTCTACCAATATGCGCATCGGTCAAACGGAGGATGCTGAAATTCAACAACTGGAACACTATTCTCGATGACGATTTCACGGTAATCTTTCCTATATCAAAATATTTGATATAAGTGAACTCCCAAGAATTTGGGACATTTTTCTCCATTGAAAGCGCCAACGTGCTAGCCTCGAATACGACATTTCGATACCTCCATCAATTGACCCTCCCTCAATGCCGTGCCCTCCACCCCGCTCCGCCAAGAGGACCATTTCGCCCTGGTTGTGAGTCTCCCGATTCCGATTCCTTTCCTCTCATTTGTTATAATCTGAACACAGTAGCCAAATTATCTATGCCAAAATCATTACTCCCGTCAATGGTATGGCAATTGCCAAGTACATGCGAAAGTTGTGGAAGGCCAATACCTTCATCAATATGTATTGCCACTTAAAACATCGGTATTGCCAGGAGAGTCCGACCGAAGAGTTATGACACAATGTCCTGAGCATGAGTTGAAAACTCACAGATATGTATAGGGCGAGAAGGAACACCATAGCTAGGGTCGCAACGGCTTTCATGGATGTACTATCCCTTTTCGTTGCCTTGGGCATTGTCCTCGAGTCCTCCGCTATATCTTTGGTATATCTGCTAACTTTGTAGAACTTTTCGCTGGTTCCTTACTCCCATCCTCAAATTTCTTCAATTCTTCAGCAGTATTGTTCAACTTCGCGGCGATCTCTTGATTTATTTTATTATTTGTGGGCTATGAGGTCCCACATTACTCATATGAGAAGCCACGATTAATCTGTTGTCAAGCAGCTCTTTTTGATGAGATTGTCAAACTGTGTCAACGGCTCACTAGGTTGCTCAGGTATCTTCTCATCATGTGTGGGCAAATACTCGCTGCGATCCTCTAACTCCACTATCCCAGAAATATCCAGATTCTCAACCACCTATCGCGTCATTGTACCTAATACTTGGTTCCTCGTTAGTCGCGCGTCGACGGCTTGCGTATACCTCGACACCTGCCCATCGATTTAGACCAGCTTCGTGTATCGCCAGTTGCATATTAGCGACTGATTCCCGATATAGCTCCTTGAACCATTTCTGCTGAAGGTCAGCAAAGATTTGGGGGGAAGGATTGGATGCCCCGCTGCGGCCGTCGCGTATTCCGTGGTATTCGATGTAGACCTGACGTAATTTTCTCCACAGCCTAGAAGGAGTACCATGGTTATTCTGGCAGGGTTCCAGGTGATTCCAATTTCTAGACTCATGTTGTCGCTCATATCACATGTCATGGACATAACACAGCCTAATATTCCCGTTAGCAGCCGGACTTACGATCAAATGACCCGGACTGATTTTTCCAATCTACTGCGAGTCACCACAGTTGCTAAGGATACAAGAATAATATACTTCGCCGTTAACACAGTTTGCAGAATTGTCTTGAGCAAGTAGCAATGGTCCACGAGATCAATAAATGAACGTAGTGAAAGGGGGGTGGCCAGTTTTGCCACTTGTGGCTCATTATCGACTCGATAACCGATAGTACATACTTCAAAGATCAATACGGATTACACTTAATACCGTGGTGATAACACGTACAGAAGCAGGAGTTGGGAGAAAGGTTCGTCACTACCTGTTGGCTGAAGCTGGCGGTAAGCTATCATAACCCGCATCGTACCAAACCTACGAAGAGATACAGGCCTACAATAGCTAATTGATCAGCTTCCTGTCAATATTTGTCCGCTTTTCGCATAACATCCGATTTGCATCTTAACGCCGTCGGGGGAACCCAGCTAGCAACATGAAACAGCAGTAGCTAACCTTGGTAGAGCAGACTTTGAAAATAGTGTTCGATTGCGGCACAAATTTGAGCGAGTTTGCGAAGGTCTTTTTGAAATCAGTCTGCATTTCAGTGGACTATGTCTATACCTAATAGCGAATCTCGTGAACCTAGCAGTTCCGTCTCCAGCCCGACTAGACTCTTGTTGAAATGGTCCGGAATGGTATGTCAAGCCACCAATCGTCGTTGGACTCGGCGACGCGAACTGGAGGAGTATCTCAACAAACTATTCGGGCAAGGACAATACGGCTACATGGTAAACCAAACTTCAACTATCCTATCAAGCATCTAACCCACTACAGTTGGAGAATGACTTCTAGGTCCTTGATATCCTACGAAACCTTTCTCTTGGATTTATTGTCGAGAAGAGTTCAGAGGAGACCGAATTCAAGAGCAGAAGTCGAGGAGACTAAGGAGAGGAATAGTCCTTCATATAATCGCTTCTATGACGTCGGCGGAGCTACGCCATGCTTCAGTCTACGAAGTATGATTTGCGCCAATATTCATTACATGACATCTCGAGCGGTATGCAAGGATCATTTTGTTGGGGGATGTATCTCCCCAGCGTAATGCCCTTAATATTATTACCTTACTTAGAGACGCTGACAATCTAACAGATGCAGTGGGGGAGCTGAGTCGGTGTATCTCCGAATTCGCCTCATAATTGTTCGCTATCCTTCTATACTCAAATTTGGACCAAAACATACTCTCCATCCTGTCGCGACACTAGTCTGGCACGTCCTTTCCTGTGTTGGCTGCAGAAGAGTATTGACATATATTTATTTTTGTGAAGTTGAAAATTCGTTATCAATCTAATTTTAAAAACACGAATCTGTTGGAAAATAGCTACTCAGCTAAAAGTCAAAGGAAGTTCCAAATGTTTCTGTGGCTCGCTTTACTAACGGAATTCATTACTCCCAGGAAGCATCTAGGCCTACATTCTATGCGTCTCTTACTGTTTGTGGGCTAACGCGTTATTAAAGAAATTATCGACGATCGCACAATCTAAACTTGTTTGAGAATCTTTCAACCAAATCCAAATCGCTGCCTGGAAATGGCCCGAAAAGATTCGCTGACGGCATGATCAAATGGTCCAGGCGCAGGGCAATACCTCCAAACCAACTTCAACACTAAAACGATAATCACATCATGCTACTTCTCGCCAACTACACCTAATATAGGGGTTGGTTCCTGATGATGCCGCTCACCAAGTGTAACCTTCCAAAATTTTAGGAATCTGCACCCAAACAATGGATATCATGGGCACGTTCCCATGTTTCTTGGCCAGATTACTTGAAACTGGCTGGATATGTTTTGCTGTGCAGCAATACTAACAGATGAGTGTAGGCGAACTGTTTATGTCACTCAACGACATTCGGGGGAAGAATAGGTCTATTCAAGAGCGAGCGGAGATCCACGTTTGAGTGTCCGTAATTGATGGGAGTGTATCGAATGACGGGACGACAACCACGATCGATCGACAGAAAGCAAATGGAAAGCCAAAAGAGGTCTTCCAAGCGACAACTTTCAAGAACGGATATGACTAGGTGTGCTAATCTATGCTGAAACGTGGCTGTGAACTTGGAAGGATCGTACATGCCCGGATTGGGAAAGGTGCAGGCCTTGCACCAAGGCAACGCCGTAATACAACGGACTATATAACTTAGGCAGCCATCCCACCCTAGCGACTCAAAGGTCTCATTTCCTTTTCTACGGCCCCCACCCTCCATTCAACTCTTCGAATTGAACAACAACGCCATATTCTCTCCAGCCTACAACTACCCAAAATGACACGAACATACGCCCCGCCACCGTCTCCGCCGTCCGCTAGCTCTATAATGCGGCGCCAAGTTCTCTCTATCGCTGTCGCAATTCTCCTCTGGACTGCCGCTATCCCTTTCACACCAATCTCCTGGCTAATTGGAGAAATCGAAGGTGCATTCCTAATCGACCGCTTCATCGCCGGTATCGCACTCCTATGCGCTTTATACTTCCAATTCGCGATTGCCGGTCGCACGCACCCGATAGCCATCTCACTACCGAATCCGGTAGCCCAAGGATCTGATTCTTACGTCTCGAATGGCCGGATGGGCGGAGCGCAAGCTAGACAAGACTCTTCTAAGAATTCGGATGTGGCATTTTTTTACCATCCCAAAGACTACTATTTCTACATCGTTATTGAAATTGGTGCTCTTTGCGTAGCGGAATGGGGAGGAAAGTATGTGATGTTGCCGGGCATGGAGTATGTCCGAAGAGCGATTGTTTTAGGAGTCGTAGGGATTTTGTGGGCCGTGGGTTGGGCGGTTACGCCAAGGAGTAGAAAACAGTGGGCTTGGGGTCATATTAAGACATTTTGGTTTGTAATGGTGTTAGATTTGATTCGGGATGTAGGGTTTGGTGGCGGGGCGAGAAGGAGGAGGTGGGCCAGGTAGGAGACAATTAGAATGATGAACGCTTAAGGGATCGGGCAAATATTTAACGACTCTTCACGAGCATAATCCAGGCTCAAAGTCCTTGTGCGCGGCGGAGTGAGCTTTTGAGGCGGAATAGGAAAAGTGCGGAAGGGATTCCCAGAGTGTTAACAGGCCTAGAGCTCAGGTTACCGAGGAAGTTTGTTTTCTAACTCTTGGGTGTTCATTTTGAATCACTGAGCTCAACTGCATAGGCTTACCCATGCATTTTGCGATTCT
The DNA here is from genome assembly GCF_010093535.1 of Lindgomyces ingoldianus. Classification (NCBI taxonomy): domain Eukaryota; kingdom Fungi; phylum Ascomycota; class Dothideomycetes; order Pleosporales; family Lindgomycetaceae; genus Lindgomyces; species Lindgomyces ingoldianus. The sequence goes on along the minus strand of NW_022985163.1, from coordinate 425,148 downwards.
CGCAAACAGAGTTGAATCATGCTTCGTTTCTATTCAAATTTGTGTCTCTCGTTCTCTTTCATCCCAAACTACCGATGTTGCAATGGCCCCCAAATCTCTTCTATCAACTTATCCGAACTACTACCAAAAGAGCACCTAGGGGTTTAAAAATCAAATCATGATCTGGGCGCTTCGCTATCCAGCAACACCTAACTTTGGTAGGCGCCTTCCTGTGCATCAACCTACATCTGCCGGCCAACCAAAGGCATGTCAACTTCTAATCTCCACGATCTACGTCTCAACGCCAATAAAAGAATTTCTAGTGCTTAAATCACTTCAAACCGGACTATGGAACCATCACGGCCCGCTTTCCCCTTCTATCATGCACCAAGATGCCCGTCGCATCATACTCAGTCGAGATTTAAATCTCAAGACTTGATACCTTTCTCAACGAGAAGGCCAGCTTCTTTTTTTTATTAAATTAGACTGCTCATCCTGGAATTTGGAGTAGGTTGCACACCAAAGAACCCCTGCATCTCATGGAGGATAAGGCCGAGCACAAACTACATTTTACATGGGCCACTATAGGTAACAAACGGACATTTCCTACGGCTCCCTCCTCGCCCTCCTCATCACTAACTTGTTCCATCCTTTCTACGTCGCCTGTGTCGTTCGTTGCGCTGAACTGACTAGCTGTTCTTAAAGCAAGTCAATAGTGCCTCTGAAGTATAGCTGGGGCTCTATCACTTCAGCCGGAGCTCACTAGACCTTTTGCCAACACTTAGCATTATATTAAGGTGGTAAACACTTCTGCCCTGTTCCTGCAGGTTTAAGTAGCACTTTAAGTCCCCTAAGTTCTCTTAATGAGGGACTAAGCGCAACGTAGGAGCTCTATTACTTCTGCTATTCAAGCCAGGAAGCCTCTCAAAGTATTACGACTATTTCGTAACGTTAATCAAGCTACTGTTGCACCGCAATTGTGAGAACTAGTGCTTTGATAACTCACCAGGCTTTACTCAGAGAACATGCAGCATAGAGTGCCATTCAGTTGCCAATGTACCGTTGCTATGTTACAGATAATTACATCCTTCCGCTGTTAAACCCACCCCCGGCAGGCCTCTTGAAGGGGCGATAGTGCTATGTAACACTAGCCAAGGAATCTTACAAGGTCATTATAGGTGTCCTTAAATTAGTGCAACCCGGCTAAGTTTTCTAACCTGTCCTAGAAAATGCTCTCTACTGCACTGCTATTACTCTGATATTGCCATAAAAGAAGGTTGGGCCTCTGAAAAGTCTACAATTACAGTTTAAGCTACTGACATTCTTTTTGTCAGCCCTTTAGGAATATGTCTATTGCTCCTTTGTAACACTCTTCATATTCAGTGTCAAGTTTAACGCTCATCTAATAGATCACTCTAATAATCTACTAAGCACAGTTTAGAAGATCCGAAGGTTTGTCCACCGCTCCTACACTCCATTTTCATCTTTTACCTGTCCTTCAGAGACATGGTTGCTGCTCCTAACTAACATCTCTTAATAATTTGAAGCTAATGCACCGTACAACTGACTGGCTACTCTGACAATCAACTAGACACAGCTCAAGAGTGTGGAAAGTTTGACCGCCACTCCCAATATTCCCTGCCATGGCTTACCTGCCCTCCAAAAACAAACTGCTCAAATCTGCCATATATCCACTCTTTCACCATCTCACCGCCAAATAGCCCACATTCACCTCAGCGAAACTTTGATATCTTCCACTCCAAATCCGCACATATAAACCCATCCTCTCACCTCCGCACCCAGAACCTAACCTCAAATTCATTCCCAGTCTCGCCACCAACCTCGCCGCTACCAACAGCGCCAAAATGTTGGCATTCCTCCGCATGCGTAAGTCGAACAAACCATTACCCCCTCCTTCCCCTCCTACTTCCCCCCTCTCTGCCCCTCCTGCCCAGCCTTGCCTACCAGACCTCGACAAGGTACTCCCGCCAGTGCCAGAGTCCAGGGAGGAGGTAATGGCGGCTCCCGTTGAAAGGCAGGGGTTCGTCATGCCTCCCATCCTCCCGGACGCGTTCGAACGCGGCCTCGAGGACCAGGGCATCCGCCTCCAACTCCAATTTGGACGGATGTCGTTCGTCAACAAACTTAAGCCCCTCCAAGACCACTTGGAGAACGAGAACGCCATCTACGCCTGGGAGAACCACCAGATGAAGGAGCGTGTCGCATCCTACGCCACCGCTATGGGCAACGCTGTTGCGGCTCTTGAGTGGCTCCATGAAGTCAATCCGGACATCGACTACGAGGGACACTCTGTCAAGGCTGCCAATGAGCTCTACCGCCTTGCGCAGGATGAGCCAGAATTTTACGATGCGCTTGAGCAGGGACGAGAGAGGATGTGGGATTTGGGATCGAAGTTGAAAGACGGCACCGACAGGAAGCGACGTAGGTACTAAGGCTTCTTCTCTACTGTGGCAACTCACCAACTCTTTCATAGTGAAGCAGATCGACGAGGTCAGGGCCAGAGCTCTTGCTGAGGGCGAAACAGAGGCGAACGCTATGAGTAAAGCTGCTAACGACGCCGCCGACAACAACACCAAGCACCATAAGTGATGGCCTAACTCTTCTTCACGGATATCAATACCGGACGTCTAAGCAATTAGTGACGATATGGCCGCTTGAAACAACCTTCTTGCATTGCATATCTCTGCCTTGCGCGGCTTGACATTCTTACTTTCCCCTTTATTTCACTCTGCATCACATCACATCATATTCATCTAGGGCATTGGGTAAACGGGGCGGCTATGCATGACTCCCGGCAGACACATCTGGGGTTTCTTTCATCATTTCTCTACATTGCATAGTTGGAGGGCTTTGGCGGCTCTCGGGCGACGCACGAAACCTCTTGGCTTGCTTTTCCTTCACTCTTTCTCTACCCTAGATGTCTGGTTGGAGGATCTTCGAGTGGTGTTATCACCATTGTTTTGCTCTTTCATTATTAAGGTGGGTTTTGGCAACATGGGTGGTTCTGTCATGGAAACATGGATGGGTGGTGGCTTTATTTCTATCTCTCCAAGGCCTTGGTCAATGGACTGGACAGAGCTATTGTTATCTCGGTGGATTGAACGGAGTAGTATCTGGAGCCCTCAGTATATTACCTCTCTCAATGATTGTTGAGTTACCAGTATTTGGGTATCACATCATTCTTCTCTACGAGTCAATTCCAAACCATATTTCTAAATCAACTAACTCAGGCACTATCTTGGAAATGCGATTCAACGTGATGCTGCACGGCGGTCTCATCGCCTTCGAACTCGCCGCAGACGGGGCATTTCACTGTCTCGGTCTGAAGCTCAAGCTGGCGCGTGGGAACGTGCTGTTGGTTCGTGGGCGAGGCGGTGTTACCTAGAGCTTCAAGCTCCTCTAGGCCAGTGAAATACGTCCCAAGGTTCCGCTTCCCAGCCGCCTCTTCGTCCCACAAATACCCATTGTCATCTCGCACATCAGAAACATGTCTGAACACCGCTCGTCTTCCCCTTCCTCCTCTCTCTCCCCGTTCAGCTCTTTCCCCCACAGCCACAGACTCCCCATCTCGCCCTAACCCAGCATTCTCTCCTCCAACCAAACTCTCTCCAATCAACCCCTCCGCTTCAGAAACAACACCCTGCACTCGTCCCACGCGTCCATCTCGTAACCTTACTTTCACGCCTCTGGGGTGGTCACCTCTTGTTAAAATATCTGCGACGATGCCGCGGACTTGGTAGCCGGTAGGCTGGTCGGGTTTCAGGATCATGGAGACGGGTGTTCCGGGAGTGAGGAAGGCGAAGGAGGGAATGGATTGGGATTGGGGATAACGATTTGAGGGGGGATTGGAAAGAGGGTTTGAGAGTGGGGGATGGCTGGGGCTGCGGTTTGGGATATAATTTCCTCGTCTGGGTGGTCGGTTTCTGGCTCTGTAGGGTCTTTGTGCCATAATGGTTGAAGACAATTGGAGTGTCGTTGTTAGTTGAATCTGAGGAATTTTTAATTCGTGGACGACTCGAAACGTGAGTGAACTTCGGGTGCAAGTTGTTCAATTTGCCTGAATCCTAATATAGGGCTTGCTTGCAGTTTGGCTTCAATGAGCGTTCTGTTGCGTTTAAGTGTTTGAATGCATCGAAATTCGTGAAGTCAAGTTACGCACGCCAAGATGCCTGCTGACTATTCTCTATTCGGCATAGTGGTAAACGGAACGCATTAGTCATCAACAGTACCTTCCATTCTGCCTCACCCTATCACAGTTTTTAGGAGGATGAGAGGATAATCATGGATTTTCGTATCTCGACCACCTCAGTGATCTTGTTCTACAAGTTGAAAGAAAGGAATGGAATGACAAGACGCCAGACAATGCCGAGGAAGGTTTATGGATAGCTTAGATGGATGGTTGAGGAGTCAACGAAGCTGGTGGATGCAGGACATGCCACAGTGCAGATGTCGGAATCGTTCTGGGGGAGCCAGACAAAAGGAAATCAGACAGAATCAGCAGTCTATATCTCGCGCAAGCCGCCACCGTAGCTCACACTTGGTTATTCCGTGATACCCAACGCCAGACGAGGAGTTTTGTCGAGAAAAAGAGATCGTGTTTGTGCGTGTGTGGGGTCTTATTATAGACACGAATGGAAAATTTCGAGCCCGAGATTATGCAAGACGTGGAATAAGCCATGCGATGTAGAAAGAATGACTTAGAATGGGAAGCCACCGGGGAATTGCTGGCCTCGTCGGCCGCCGCCTCCAGGCATACCCCCCATTCCCGGGAAAGGACTTCCACCGCCCGTTGCAAAGGAAAAGCCGCCGCCGCCTGGACGGCCTCCACCCATGCCGCCAAACATGTTAAACACTGCGAAATGATGAGTACTGTGTTGGAATGTTGGATCTGTTGAACGTACGCATTTCGGGGTCGATGCTTTGGCCGCCCATCCCACCACTAAATCCACCGCCACCAAACATCTCCGCAGGATCAACAAGATCTTCACCAGAATCGTATCGAGCCCGTTTTCTGACTATGTTAGCTAATAAAATCGCAAATAGGTCAAATTCAACATACTGAGGATCGCTTAAAGTTTCATGTGCTTCCTGGATTTCCTTGAATCTCTCCGCTGCCTGATCATCATCCGGGTTCTTGTCAGGATGATGTACGATTGCGAGTTTGCGGTACGCCTTCTTGATTTCTTGATCTGAAGCATCCTTGCTGATACCTAGAATCTTGTAGTAGTCTTTTCTTTGGCTCTTCTTCAGCTCCAGTTCAGCGTTGCGAATTTCCTTGGCGATACCTGGCTCTGATGGATTTGCTTCGTGGATTGCCTTGAATTCCCGAACCGCCTCTTCCCAGTTCCCAGATTCCCCTAATGCCTTTGCCTTCGTTTTCCGAGCCTTGGTGTACCCAGGATCGAGCTCGAGAGCCTTGTTACAGTCAGAAATTGCGGGCTTCCAGTTCTTTAGTTTCGTGTAGCATAAGGCTCGGTTCTGGAGGATCTTCGAGTTTGTGTTCTTGTTCGACGGATCCACTTCTAGGGCTTTTGTGTATGTATCGACGGCCGCCTGGAGCTTCCCGGTCTTGAATGCAACATTCCCCTCCTCTTTCATCCTCTCCAGCTTCTGGACCATGCGCAGATATTTCACGGCTTGCTTGAAGTCGGGATCGCAGTTCAACGCTTGTCTGAAATGCTGGATGGCCTTCTCGTTTTCGCCCTGTGCGTAGAGCACTCGTCCTCTCAACACCAAAGCATCAGGATCCTGGTTGTTGTTCCGCAGCAATGACATAGCTATATTCTGTGCCTCCCCGAGTGCATTAGCATTGCCCATCTTCAGATGTGCTTCTCCCCTCATCAGCTTCCACTTTCTCGGGCTGTCCACACCAGCTCCCAGGCCCCGCTCAGCCTGGTTTAGTGCGTGTACGACCAACGAGCCGGATCCTCCTGAATGCAGAATATCTCCTGCCTGCCGAATGTGTTGCCGCATGCTGACAGCTGGTTGCATGTCTTTGGCCGTTGCCGGAGGATGGATCGAGCTGAGCACTGCGAGGGCCTCATCCGGCCGCCCGAGGCTGGTGTACAGCCTCCCAAGCCGCAGCAGAATTTTCATGTTGCCGGGCTCCAGGTCATCGGCAGTCTTGCAGTCCTCCAACGCCTCAACGTAGCGGTTCGCAGACATGAGGGCGGCTGCCCTGTTGGAATAATAGGTGGCATTCTTGGGGTCGGCTTCGATGGCTAGGAGGAGGAAAAAGAGTTAGCGATAATGCACTGTGAGGTGGTCGTGCCATGGCCGTGACACAAGGCAGCACACGACTCGGGTAAGACGGGATAGAAAATTCACTGCACACCTTTTGAATATTCCTTGACGGCCTGGGCATAGTCCTTGATCTTGAAGAACTTGTTGCCAGCGGTCTTGTACGACTCAGCATCTATCGTGGGCGGCTGAGCGGGCGGTGACGCGGCCTCTGGTGTTGCAGCGTAGGTTGCAGACTGCGGCGGTGGGCTGGTGGTGTATCTGTGAGGGGGAGGAGCGGGCCTGGCCTCGTGGTCGCCGTTGCTGCCGTTGGTCTTGGGGAAGGCGCCCGGAGCCTGTGCTGTCGCGGGGCTGGACGGTGTGGGCGTGGGCGAGGACGTGAATTCCCTGTCCAGGTCCATGGGCTGGGGGGTGGGCTGGTCGCTCATCTGGGACATGGCAGACAGCCGCCGTAGCTCGTCGGGTGGGAGGTTGAGTGGGTGGGAGTCACGGTCGAACTTGGACGAGCGCTTTGAAGAGTATGAGCTGGAGCGACGGCTCTCTCGATCACGTTCTTTGACCTTGTGGAAGCCCTTTTTGTCGGGCGACGAGGGAGGGGTTCCTGGGTTGTGGGACGAACCGGATCCTGGAGTCAGCTTCGGGGCGGGATGGTGCTTGGACTTTTTGGAAGAGGATTTGTTGAAGAGCGAGGGAAGGTTCGGCATGGGTGGATAAATGATTTTGGTGTAACTGTTGGAGCCGGGACTATGCTGCTGCAACTTTGGTTGAAGGCGGACCGATAGAGACGGCTCAGGATGTCGCTGCACACAAAAAGGTTGCTAGAACATTCTATGGCGGAGGTATTATCCGCGAAGGAAAACTACCACAGCTCGGTATCAAAGCCGCGCTGGTGCGTGCACCCTGTGCTGGGGGGAGGGCTGAGGCTGGGATAATGGTGGATTGGCGCTGCTGGCTGACGGCCAACACAACACTCCCTGCAGCTCCATCAAATTCTCCAAATGCAGCATCCAGCCTGCTCTGAGGCCGTTGCACTCCTACTATTCGCCTCGACATATTCTCCCCCGCCGTGCAACCCCCCCTTCACTGGCTCTCCATCCACGGCCGAATGGTAGCAGCGCGCTTGGCCTGACTGCAAATCTCCCCAAAAGCAACTGTGGATCACCAGGCCTTTAGACCAATCCGAGATGAGGTGGTTGGGTGCCATCAAAACACTCACCTGGCAACGGGCACTGCAGTCGTGACTTGTCTGCTGCTCCATCACATCATTTGTCTGACCTGGAAACGCTCACCACCTAGGTAACTTACTCCTCCTGCGTGGTAATATTGCTCGATTGTGCCGAGCCTGCGTTCCATATCGCCGCCGTTATTGAGAGAGGTTGTCGTTTGTATCGGAATCTGCATTGATTGCACTCCCGTCTCGCCGCCACGCTACATCTTGCTATTTAATCCTCCTCTTGCCGGCATTCCTTGTTCACTGACTACAGAGTAAGCCCTGAAATGTCTAGAAGCTGAGTTATCCTTATCCACACGTGACTTGGTGCGCCAAAGCTTCCACGGCTAGCCTTGAAGAGCACTCAGCCTCAAGCTCCCCGCCGTGTCTTCTTCCAAGCTTCCTCACTCCGGCCAGCAGCCAAATCCCGCGTTCATACGTGTAAGCAGTGCCTCACAGCTCAAGCCGTGGAAGTCTGCCAGCCTCCGCTTACTCTTTCACCTTCCATTGCGGGTCACACGGACGAAGGCGGCGCTAGGGCAGGTGCACCGGTGGACTGACAAGCATCGAGGGTCACATTCCTATCTGCCACCGAGAGAGGGCTTTGCAGTGTTTCAACATTCTACTATTCCGCCTTCAGGGCTCACAAATAAACCATTACCGTAGCACCCGGCCACCACTCTCCACCCTCGTCTCTGCGCCCCCTTCACAGCGAACACTCCTCTCAATATAGTCTTCTCATACTGCTCTTGTACACTGTTCACTTTTATCAAGTTCTGGCTCCGTTGTCGCAAACGCCCACCATGGGATTAGCATACAACATCTACCTCAACTCTTCTCGCATCTATGGGTGTAAGGTCTGCAAGACACACCTGTCGAATCATGACGATATTCTTAGCAGGGTCAGTTCCATGTTCCACCAAAGCTCCTTCCCTCTGTGCGATTGTGACGAGCTGAAGCTGACGAGCCTGTCAGAATTTCCGTGGCCAACACGGCAAAGCCTACCTCTTCGACAGCGTTGTCAACGTCACCGAATCTGAGCCCAATGAACGCAACATGACGACTGGCCGCCACATTGTGCGGGATATACACTGCCGGCAGTGCAAGGAGACGGTGGGGTGGAAGTATGACAAGGCGTATGAGGCGTCGGAGAAGTACAAGGAGGGGAAGTTCATCCTCGAGGCGGAGCTACTCTGCACAGTGACTTAAGGGCCGCCGTGGTTAGATTCGGCAGGTCAGCATGTCTACTTAGCACGGGAAATGCATTTAGCTGGAGTTTTTTTGAGGGGTTTTTTTTTTTTTTGGCAGCGTCCACAGGACACTGGGTTTGGAGTATGCGAACAGGTGTTTATCTAGGGGGTTCACCCTACGTAGGGTTTCAAGGCGTAGCACAGGAATGGTACGAGACCTTGGGTTTGGGTTTGGAATTTGGTATGTGGATTAGGTTTTACCTCTCTTTTTCTAGGTGACAATGACAGAGTGTCTCCAGGGATTTGCCCCCTGAGGCGCTGACACGAGGAGACTCCACGAATACTATCAATTTCCCAACCTGCGGTTCCCAGCTTTCAATCGAGGTGGGCTTTGGCAGTGCCTGTACCCCGCAGTCTGATCTCGTTGCCTCGGCGGGGAACATGGAAGCGGATGCAAACCCCTCCATCATCAGCTCAAACCCTACAAATCCGTGGAAATGCTTTTATTTCCAGGTCGCCCTCCTCATCAAGCGGGATCTTGTATATTATCTACCTGTGCCGCCTTCTGGCTGTTTCTTTAGTTGGCTCGGCCTTGCGTTCTTTCGAAATTACACAAAAGACTCACTAATTCCTTCTGGTGACACCTTGCAGGTTATTATTATTAGCAGCATTGCAAAATGGTGAAGGATACAATGAAAGCGGTAGTGTTCAAAGGCCCTGGAAAGGTCGTCATTGAGGACCGGCCTATTCCCAAAATAAGAGACCCAGGAGATATCATAGTCAAGGTGGAAAAGGTATGTCGCGCTGCTCGGAATGACTTAACAACGTTAACATAAAATAGACAGCACTATGTGGCAGGTATGGCTCATCACCGGATTTGACTTGCATTGTCTAACATCGCTCCCAGTGAACTTCATGTCTATCGGGGCCATCAGCCCAGCCCTACCGATTTCATAATGGGCCATGAGTTCACCGGAAACGTAGAACAAGTTGGAAGCGATGTCAAGACCATCAAGAAAGGCGATCGCATTGTCTCACCCTTTACCGTTTCCTGTGGAGAATGCTTTTACTGTAAACATGGGTTCTCCTCGCGCTGTGCAAAAGGCCAGCTCTTTGGAACCACGATTCTAGATGGTGGACAAGCTGAGTACGTTCGAGTGCCCTTGGCCGACTCCACTGTTATGAAAGCACCAGAAGGCATAAAAGACGAAGCACTCGTCCTCATGGCCGACATTTTCCCCACCGGATACTTTGCCGCACATAACGCCTTCAAAGAGATGTCTCCCGAAGAAGTCAAGGAGAGCACAGTCGTCCTGATAGGCTGCGGACCGGTTGCCCTCTGCGCGCTTGTTAACCTCGTGGACTTCAAGCCCAAGCATCTGCTCGCCGTAGACTCCATCCCATCGCGCCTCGACCTCGCAAAATCCCTCGGGGCAGAGCCGTGGAATTTCCAAAACGACCGCGAAGGCCTCGAGAAGCGCGTCAAGGAGCTTACCAACGGCCGCGGGGCAGACGCGGTTGTGGAGGTCGTCGGTCTGAGCCCGGCACTCAAAATAGGATTTGACTTGTTAAGGCCGTGGGGTGTGATTTCTAGCGTCGGCGTGCACAATGGGGAAATCCCGTGGACCGGTAATGAGGCTTATGGAAAGAATTTGAGGATCCAAATGGGCAGGTGTCCGGTTCGAAGCATCTTTCCACAGGCACTGGAGAAGCTAAGGGAGAAGCAGGATCTACTCGGGTGAGGTTGCCGAATGTTGCTTGTCCAGTGATGGCTAACAATAGCAGGTTCATGCATGATAAGATCATGCCACTTACGGATGCCGTTGAGGGATATGATCTGTTTGATAAGATGAAGGCACAGAAAGTGGTCTTTGAGGCTCAGAAGTGATGACCAGACCTCTTGCTGGAATTGGGGAGCGTGCTAATGGGGTGCTGATGTTTGTGATGGACCTGGTCCTGTCGCATGTGTGAAAATGGAAGGCGGGAATAGTGGACCGCCCGGCCAATTGGAATCAGGCACTGGTGAATTGTAGAATAACGTGCAGCCGTTGGCCAATTCACGGGAGTTTGCAGAGTCCATTGGGAGCTGTTGCTGCGCTGTGCATGCAGCCATCGTGGGATTCCAGCGCAGCAGAGGGCCGTTTTCGTGGCCGTGCGCTGCGGGGTCAGGCAGGGCTTGCTTTTGCAGAGCAAGGCGAATGCGCGCGTCGAGCTCCAGCTTCTCAAGAATGCAGAGCCTGAGCCTTCACCAGAGTGTGGCCTAGCACTCACCTCGACTGCAACCCGTCGACTAAGGCCCCGGCGTCTGCACGACACCCAGCGCGGCCAATCTTCCATTCAAGGCCGCTACTGCTGCAAAAGCCCACAGCGGTAAGGTCCGCCTGGCTCGCTAAAACGCAACTACGACAGCCAGCCAAATATTCTCTTTGTCTGCCCCCAGCGACACATCGTCACCTCAACACCCTCCGCACCACACTTCCTCACGGCTCTCTCGACCCTCCCCTCCCCTCCTCACACTTCTCTTCCGCCCTCCTCCCGCCTCCCGTCCTCCACCTACTCCTCTCACAACTCACTCTTCGATCCGCACCGACCACCTCCCCCGCCACTTCCGCGACTCGCTCTGTAGGTGCTTGCTCTGCGGGATTCGTCTGCTGCGTGTTTACAATGCACTAACACTGCACGCGATAGTCAGGACGCATCCTCCCACGCGTCTTTCTCCCTCTCCCCTCCCACCCCCACGACTCACCCCAGTAAGTGAGCTCCGTATCCTGCACGCCCGTGTTTACGTCACTGACACCCCTGCAGCACCACCCCTAGGACATTTCTACAACATGTCCGCCGAGGAGCACCAGCAATCCTCTCAGGATGTCGGCCGCATCACTGAATCATTTGACAAATTCGGCGTCAGCGATGGCGGTGACGCTGTACCGCGAACCGAAGAAGAGTATGCCGAAGCGCAACTGACCCTGCGCGCCATTGTCTCTTCCAAAGAAGCCGGTGTTATCATAGGAAAGGCGGGAAAGAACGTTGCTGACCTACGCGACGAGACTGGTGTTCGCGCGGGCGTCAGTAAGGTCGTCCAGGGGGTCCACGACCGCGTGCTCTCCGTTACTGGCTCGCTCCAGGGCATCTCCAAGGCATATGGACTCGTCGCCAAAGGACTTCTGGAAGGTGCACCCCAGATGGGCATGGGTGGTCTGATTCGGAGCGATGGCACCCATCGTAAGTATTGTAGTCTTGTCACGGCATCGCCACACTGCGAAACCGTGGCGCAGGGGAGAAGCTTCGAATGCTAACGTGCTCTCACTTAGCCATCCGCCTCCTCATCTCACACAACCAGATGGGCACTATCATTGGCCGACAGGGCTTGAAGATCAAGCAGATTCAGGACACGTCTGGCGTACGGATGGTGGCGCAAAAGGAGATGCTGCCCCAATCCACCGAGCGTATCGTCGAAGTCCAAGGCTCCCCGCAGGGCATCGAGAAGGCCGTCTGGGAAATCGGCAAGTGCTTGATTGATGACTCTGAACGTGGCTATGGTACTGTCCTGTACAACCCCGCTTCCAGGGTCCAACCGGGTGGTGGCCCATTGTCAAATGGTGGAAGCGGCGCCGCATTGGGAGGTGGACGTTCCTACAACCGCACCGGTCATGGTGCCGACTTCAGTGATGCACCGCCGACATATAATCGACGATCTGGATCCGATGCCGCCAGTCGACCCCCGCCGCCTACTCACACCGAAGACGGCGAGGAGATGCAGACGCAAAACATCAGTATTCCCTCGGACATGGTCGGCTGTATCATCGGACGCGGAGGAAGCAAGATTAGCGAAATCCGCAAGAGTTCCGGCGCTCGCATCTCCATCGCCAAAGCCCCCCATGACGAATCGGGCGAGCGCATGTTTACAATTACTGGCAGTGCCAGTAGCAACGAAAAGGCTTTGTACTTGTTGTACGAGAATCTGGAGGCGGAGAAGATGCGCCGCAGCCAGTCTCAGGACTAGACGCATATTTCAACTTGGAGGACTAGTTTGAGGGTTCTCTGAGCAGGACAAGGGTGCCGGTAGAAAGGGTCAAGTCCTAAATTGTATTTAGGGTCTTTTGTACTCTGCGCTGGCCCTTGGTCTGGCTCCATCTCCCTGACCCTGACCCTGACCCTGATGTCCACCTTGGCCAACAAAAGCGACTACCTTAATTCTTTCCCTCCGCCTACCGATGGACGTCATGGCTGGGCCTATTTTCTTTTAACACTCTTATTGTCTTCTTCTTCGACACTTCCCTGCAAATTGAGCGGCTCACGATTCATGACTTATGCCTTGATATCCGCACCTCTGCTTGCGACGGGGTATAATCGAAGCAGTTGCAGCAGTCAAGCTGTTTTTGTTTTCTTAAGACGGTGGCCCCAGAGGCGAATTTGGGCTCACACTCTCTCCGAGACCGAACACAAACCGAACCTCTTACCGAACTCTCTCTCATACCTCCCCTCACCTTCCCTCACACCTTCCCTCACCCCTTCCCACACCCCTTCCCATCCTCTGTTATCCGCACTCCTTGACATGGACTTCCTTTACGACCGCTTCATATCTCTCCTTCCGATAGCCATCATCATCAACCCTTCCTTCCCGTTTACCTACTCTCACACACCCACCCTCATGTCGGCGTGGTCGGTTGGCGATTGCAGAGGTATTGCTGCAGTTGGCAGATTGTTTTTACCTAGCTATGTAGAGTAGTAATGCGAGTGGCGAAGACGTTGAAAATGAGATATGAATACACGAATATCCGTGCGTGGGGTGATGCCGATGCGGCTGAGGCTGAGATTAGAGCGTGGCTCGTGCCGCTCATGCCTGCCTGCATCTCAGCAGGGGGGGGCATTGGCTTAAGTCCGAGCTAAATGTGCCTTGAAGCCACCTCTCCCTTTGCCATGGCCGAATCATTTAAGCTCGATATCACCACCTTCCTGACTTCAAGCTCACATCAGCCCTTTGACTCAATGGATCGGTGATACGCATTCTTTCTCACTTCTGTGACAACCCTACCCAACCTCGTCACTCACTCTCCACACACGCACTCGCGCCAGTGACTTATCGCGCCCGCCGCGATCCCATCTGAAGGCTCAAATAATAACTCCGGGGCCGACACATCGGACTCGACACAGCAGCTCAATGGCACGAACGAAACAACGCACGCCGATGCGCCGTGAGCCCTCGGAAACGTTCAATCACGTCAATGGCAACGGCACGGCGCATCGGCGGAATAGCTTCACGCAGACGCTAGGAATGGAGGTAGAAAGGGTGGCAGAGTTGGCAGCAAGGGAGAAGCATGAGCAGAAGCAGGCGGGGCTGCTCGCGCTAGCCATCTGTGTTGGGGGGATTTATGCGAGCTTGTGAGTGGAGAGTGGACCCTCGTTTTGGAGATTGAGCTTGCTAACGAGCATCTTTAGTCTGTCCTGGGCCTACCTCCAAGAGCGCATAACAACTACCTCTTACGGGCCTGACCGCTCGCGCTTCACGTATTCCATATTCCTCAACACTATCCAGTCCGCCTTCGCTGCTCTCACTGGCTTTGTTTACCTCTACATCTCCGCGCCTCGGGATCCCATGACCTCCGCTCGGCGCATACCTTCCATATTCCCTTCCCAATCAATCCTCTTCCCGCTGCTCTTGATCTCCGTCACAACCTCGCTGGCAAGTCCGTTCGGATACGCCAGTCTAAAGCACCTCGACTATGTCACTTTTATCCTCGCCAAAAGCTGTAAATTGCTTCCCGTCATGTTCCTCCACATATCCCTCTTCCGAAAGCGGTATCCAATATACAAGTACATGGTCATTGGCTGCGTGACATTGGGTGTCGCCATCTTCACCCTCCACCACCCCTCCACGGCCAAGAAAGCCGCAAAGAAAGCTGGGTCGATGAACGGCGATGTTTCCAAAGCGCTAGGCTTATTCCTCCTGGGCGTGAACTTGCTTTTCGATGGCTTGACAAACACCGTACAAGACCACATCTTCGGAACTTTCAAAGGCTTCACCGGCCCGCAAATGATGTGCGCGCAAAACCTTATGAGCACCGCCCTCACAGTCTCCTACCTCATCCTCTCACCATACATCTCGCACACACCCCTCGGTGAATGGCTCGGCATCAACGGCGGTGGCGGCGGCGAGCTGAAAGAAGCCCTCAACTTTGTGACTACGTACCCAGCTGTCGGGTGGAATGTTCTTGGTTTCGCAGCTTGTGGGGCGGTGGGCCAAGTGTTTATTTTTCACACGTTGGCGCATTTTTCGAGTTTGCTGTTGGTGACGGTGACAGTGACCAGGAAGATGCTGACCATGTTGATGAGTGTGGTGTTGTTTGGACATCAGGTTACGAGAATGCAGTGGTTGGGTGTGAGCTTGGTGTTTGGGGGGATTGGGGCGGAGGCATGGTATACGAGGGCGGAGAAGAAGGCGAAGGAGAAAGCGAAGAAGGAGGGCGCTAAGAAGAGGCAGTGAGGAGGGGATGTGGAAAGGGGGGCTTGCTTGTGGGCTTTCGGGCCGAGGAAAGAGGGTGTATACATTAGGGGGCTTAGAGGTTATATCTTAGATTTGATTTAGCTGAGGACTTTGCATTACGTCTTCCATACTCTAAAGAATAGTCATATTCCTCGAATAAAACGCATCCTTAGATTAAATGGCACGTGACCATTCATGTCTTAGTAAGCAGCCAGGCATCTTTGAGTAGCCTCTTCCCTCCCATCCGATTCCTTTTTCCTCCACCCCTCCCCACCAGAGTGAATTAATTCATTTCCGCTCTGCGAAGAACACCAAAGTTAGGCCAATTTTAACAACGCGTTTCGAGATGGCAACAGTACAAAGATAGACTTCTTTCTGTATAGATACGAGCAGGTTAGCCTTCCTTTCCAGGAAGAAGGTGGCTAGTCCCGATTAGGAAGGATTACGGGCTTCGCTTAGAAGGTCTTGGCAGCACTAATTAAATTTAGAGGGAAAAACCACGCAGCAGAAGTAATTTTAACACCCCCAACCGCGTTGTCTTTAATTACAATAGGGAAAAAGGAAGACTAGATTAAGCATGTAGCAGAGCAGAATGATTACTTAAAGCTTAAAAACGTAGAACAACAAAGCTTTTTGGTTATTTAATTTTCTACCAATTAGATTAATAACCGGCTTATATCCAGACTAATAGGAGAGAGGGCTTGGCGGTAGAGATAGTGTAATATTTGATGATACTTGCCTTGTAATTCTCTTTTATATACATATTTTTTGTTAAGTTTTATTTCTGTAGCATTGCCACGTTTATTTTCGGAAGTTTGGTACCTTTGGGCTCGCGATTTGGTGAGGCAGAAAGCGGAAACGAATTAGTTCATGGCCTTGTCCATGTGCAGATACGCGAGCATCGCCACACCTGATCATGAAGATGCTTCGTGTTCGAATTCGGTTATGCAAAATGTCATTCCATTCTCGGTCGCATTAGATATGTCCTGGCCAACCAAGGCTGCAGGCTCCATCATGTGCTCGTGGTGGTTGTGCAATTTGCAAGGCTAGCCGCGGTTGTCCTTCAAATGTTGTTCAGAATTAAGCCTTGTCCAAGAGTGCCCCGGTTACGCTTCACCGGCTGGTCTGTGCTTTGAGTTTAGCTGGACTGGAGAGTTTGGGTTTGCTAGCTACGTATGCGAGCTTCCTTGCGATTTCTGACATCTTAAGAGCGTGTTCTGGCCTGCGGACTTGCTTCCCTGGATGAGTATCTCTATCACCCGCTCATCTGGTGTCTTCTTCCACATACAATCCCCTTTCCATCTCCTTCCAAGGTTGCTTTCCATCGAGGACTGCAGATATGTCGAAGAAAGAGCTGAAAGAGAAAAGTTGGCGACGTTCTCTCGCCATCGGAGAGATGGAGAAAGTGAATGCAGAGCCGCCACCTTATTCATCTCAGCCACCCTCTGAACAGGCGTCTTCATCGAATGTTTCCGCAGAACCACCTCCTGCCATGGATTCAGGGCTTAAGAATCTGGACTTCACGCCAAGTCCACTAGAGATGCCAACGCCAACTGAGTGCATTACGCATCTGAAACTGCTGCATGCGTTTGCAAAGTTGCGACAT
The DNA here is from genome assembly GCF_010093535.1 of Lindgomyces ingoldianus. Classification (NCBI taxonomy): domain Eukaryota; kingdom Fungi; phylum Ascomycota; class Dothideomycetes; order Pleosporales; family Lindgomycetaceae; genus Lindgomyces; species Lindgomyces ingoldianus. The sequence continues at coordinate 408,418 of NW_022985163.1, read as the reverse complement.
GAGGTTGGGAATCAGGATGGTTTGTTTGGAATTGAGCTTGAGAAGGTGGGGGATATGTTGGAGGCCCAAATAGAAGGCGAACCAGGAAATGCACATGGCAGGAATGATAGCCATCAGCCTGAGGCGCATCAGGCCAATCCTTCTAAGACAGCGGCTGGCGGACAAGCTCTGGGCGAGAAAGAGAAGGCTCGGGTGAATCTAGCAGAACGCATTCGGGAGAAGAGGTGGGCGGTCTTCGTCACTAGAGCAGTGGATCGATTTGAAAAATGGTGGACCACTCTGCCCTTGAGGCCGGATATTTCCACCTTTCCCATCCGCACGACTGACTTCGATTCGACTGAGGCTACCGGCCGAGTAGCCTGGTTTCTCGCCACGGGAGAGGGGCTCAGCAGCGAGTTCGTCGCCTCTAGACTCCCACCATTGGACGTCTTGATGGTGTGGCACGCTTACTTGTTAAACCCACGTGCTTACCTCGAAGACTGTATGCGGATGTCTCATCAACAAATGTGGGCGACATTGTTCCCCTGGGAGCTAATATACAATTCCATCGACCCCGAAACATTCGCATACAACCCCCCCGACGAAGCGAGACGCAATTGGGAGTCGAGCCCCGGACTACCCTGGGAAAGCACCGACGACGGCAGATTTGCAAGCAGGTTCAAGACCGCCCTTCCTTGCCCCAAATGTTGCAGGAACCTCGCTGTCCCCTGGACTCGCCCTCCAGTCACTTCTGGGCCAGAAGCGCTTGAGTCGTACCTAGAAAATGATACTGGGTTCTCCGGCAAACACTTTCAAGAGCCATGCCCGTCTTGTAACTTCATCGTCACGCATGAGAAGCTACGCGTAGCCAAGTTCATCACAGATGCAAGCGCACTTCTCACGCATTCGCGTCCTATGCCAGGGACCATGCTCGACGCAAAAGGCCAACCACAGATATCCAGCGCGGGGAAGAAGCTCGGCACGCACGATCCCTTTTTCCCCAACCGCATCATCGAAAATCTCTCACAATGGAAACCAACCTCTCTACGATCCGAAATTGATATTCTTTCCATCACAGTACTCAAATCACGGATCGAAGAGATATTCAAGTCTTCCTCATCCATCACCGCTGTCAACCATGACCAGAAAAACCCCGCGCTTCTAGCTAAGGAGTCTAAAATCGCGGTACGCAAATGTCTAAGCCATTATTGGGACAATTCGAGTCCGTTTGGACTAGATCTTGTGGGCGCGGTGATTAGACAGAGCAGTTTTGTGCTAAAGATGCGGAATATCGATTGGTTGCATAGTCCGGCGGTGTTGACGACGTGTCAGAGGCTGATTGTTAAGTATCATCGGTTTGTGAGGATTGTGGCGGAGAATCCGAAGAAGGTTGCTGTACCGACATTGGACGTGGATTTGGCTTGGGTGGGTTTGAGATCTCTTTTTCGTGTCTCCCCATTCTTTACAAACTGCCCAACCCTTACCACACAAACCACTAACTCAACCCCCAGCATACGCAACAGCTCTCCCCAAAAACATACTACCACTACACCCTCTCCGAAACGTCCAAGTTCCTGAACCACGACGACAAAATCTCCGAAAACACTCTCCACACGCAATTCCAGTGGACCTCGCACACATACGAAAAGAAATATGGCCAACCGTACGCTGAATGCGCATGCTGGTACTGTGAATGTACGCGGGAACCTCTACGCTCGTCATTCATATCAAAAATCAGCCCCTTTCGGAGTTCCAAGATCTGGGACGTCGAGGACAAGATTAAGAAGGGGGGGGTTGGGAAAGATGCAGTTATGGGTGTGCATGTTAGTGCACATAACGCTGTGAGATTTGAACCTGTGGGTTTGGCGGATGGGATGGGGGTATCAGCGCACCAGCGTCGAACGGAGTTGGAAGAGTTGGATGCAACGTACGCCCGCGTTCTCAAACGTTATAACAAGAAAAAGGCGACAGACGAACCCCCGAATAAAACCGTGAACGATGCGTATGTCTGGGGTGCGTATGGTTATCCGATGTATTACCCGGTGTATGTGCCGTATTATGCGGAGCCGACATGTTACACGTCGACGGGAGGCGGCGGGGGGGGGTGTGGGGGTTGTGCGGCTGGGAGTTGTGCTGCAGCGGCTAGTTTGGGGGCGTGTAGTGCTGGGGGAGGAGGGCCAGGGTGTAAGGCTAGTTGTGGAGGACATGGAGACGCGAGTGGGGGGTGTGGGAGTTGTGGTGGCGGATGCGGGGGTGGAGGCGGATGCGGGGGTGGTGGTGGATAAGGTACGTTAGTGGTGAGGAGGTTGATGATTTGGGTATGGAGGGGCGTTTGAGCTCAGGTTTGGGAAGTGGAGGGAAGGTGATGATAGGGTTTGAGTTAAGGGTTGGGGAGGAGGTGGTTATGGCTTGAGTTGGTCGACACAGCTATTGCTCTGGGTTCTTTCACTGTCTTACAAAATTGTTCCTACCCCTCCATTCTATTCCACTGTCTCCATTTAGGACTCTTCCCTGTCCTTCCAGCCTAATCCACTACTAGAAACTATCGCCCATCAGAAAGGGCAGTTTGGTCACCCTCCTCGCTATCTAGCTTCCACAGAAGATCTAACGCACGCATATAGCGAGACTCCACGTCGGCGGAGACGCAGGCCCAGACATTGGCAATGGGCTTAAATAATTCGCACTCCTTGCGATATCAAGTTCATCAAAGCTTGCAGTGTACCGTTGAGATGGACACTAACGTGCATGTAGTAATAGATCGTATATCTTCAGTCCCAAGGGCGTCTGGACTGCAGTGGAGAGGCAGGGACTCTGGATGACCTTTTAGTAACAAGGATGCTCGGGGTCAGCAGAGACAAAGCCCATTCGATGGAGAGCTCTATGGGAGAGGATGGAGGGCCTGGGAATGTGGTAATGGTGTCCGGGCTAGTTGTTTAGAGGCTGTCTGGGTGTCTGGAGTGTCTAAGTGATTTGAAAGGATGGAAAGAGGTAGTGAGATTAAGGTCTGCCGCTGGAAGGAATGAGGTCTGATTTCTGGTAGACACGCGCATCCTCTATTCTCTCTTCTTAATTCTAGCAATCGACTTGATAAGTTAAAGTATCCGTAGTTTTGTTCATATCGTTGGCGGGTGGTAGGTTCTAGGGATGCACGCAGCCTATAGTGTTAAGTATGGACTTTGGAAGCAAGGTGCAAATGAAAAGAAATAAGACGCAGACAGGAAAGTGAAACATCAGATGCAGGACGGCCCCCCGAGCCAACGCGAATTCATGTGAGGAATCAAGCAGCCATAGTCAATGTTAGCACAACCAACGACAGCACCCAAGACGAAAGTGAAAAGGTCTAATTATCTTCTCCACGAGGTTCGAATGCAGGTATCGTGGACATCTGTTCCGTTGTTGAAAAGACCTCGGCCAGGGCGGAAGATCTACGCTCTAATCGATAACACACCTCGCCCAGTTGACACCCGCTGGACCCTGAATTCTCCTCCAGACCAGAGATCCCCAACATCTCTCCATATTCCGGACGGGTATCCCATCTATTCCTCGCTATCGGCGAACTCCGCGCGCCCGGGTTTTGAGTTCAAATACTCATTCCTAGTTCCCAATCAGCATCAGGTACAGCCACTCACTCTCCCTCGCAGTCTCCCCGAAGTCTCTGTTTGCGCCCTCCACATACCTCTCAACGGCCCAATGCATCGCCGCATAAGCCGCCACAAACGGTGGCAGCACATAAAGAATCTGTTTCCTCGTCCGTCTAAACATGTTCCACGGGCCCTTCGACAGCACACCAGCCATCGGTCGTTGTCGGTTCGCGCTCATGGCATACGTGATGGTGCCTTTGCCTTTTTGGCCACCGCCTTCGTAGGGGTTGCCCCATTCGCCGATGTGGTAGCTGCGCGATGAGCGAGATGTTAGTAATAGAAGGGGATTGGGAGGGAATGAAAGGGCAATTGGCGGAATGGGAGCTGGGAAAGGCCTTGCGTACCCGTGTTTGACGCGAGCGCCTGTGTTTTCGGAGCCTCCAGCCATTGTTGTCGGAATTGGACTGGAATATCGAATTGAGAGTAGAGGTGAGGTTCGGAGTACGGGCGGGTTTGCTTCAATTGCAAAGTCAGGCCATGCAGCAAGCGCTGTTTTTGTTCCTTACGCTCAGAGCCGAGAGAGCCCAATGCGGCGCTGCAAAAAGTAAGGCGTCGCTGTGAGGCGCTGGCCCGGAAGATGCGACGTGCCAAGATACCCGAGTGCCCGAGCCAGCTCCGTCGGGTTGATTGGCCGAGCATGAGAGAAGAGTTAACGTGAAATGTCGGGAATATGCGGATGCGGTAGAGAGGGACGGGTCTGAAGGTCATATGCTAGCACTTTGAGATAACGGAATTAGGGCATTCATGTTGAGAGAGGGAAAAAACCGTATGAGCATGAAACTAACCACCAGGAACGCCTATCCGTCCCAGAAGCCAAAAACACGAAGAATCTCTCAATCATAGAAGGCATTCTGGCCTTTCGCAAACATTGCCGCCCCCAGACCTGGCGGAATGCCCCATCCAAAATAAAGGTATCATATATCTCCCCAAAATATCACTCCGGCACACAGATCCCTTGCCCAACGGTCAACTTCCCACAATCCACCGCCTCATTCCCATCCAGCCCCAACAACTCATTTACACCCAGACCATGGGCTTTTCCGATTTTCCAGCAGGTGTCTCCTTTTTGGATTTGAACCGCAACAGCGCCTTCAGCACATCGAATCTGCACCTTGTCGTCAGCCCCCGAGCCGGTGTTTACAAATTTGAAGAGTAGGAGCAGGGTCACGAGAACGAGGAGCGCGAACGGGAGCATCATCCGGACTGACTCGCGATTACTGCGTTTGAGGGATTCGTTGTGTGAGGCGACTTCCGAGGGGGTGAGGGAGGGGCGGCGTTGGCCGGCTAGCATAGATTGTTAGATGGTGTTCTTGAGATTGGAGGTGGGGTGGGAATGTACCTGGATGCAGACGTCCATACCGGTTGCCCTCTTCGCCTTCCCAGGTCCGGCCGTTGGCATCTTGGTAGGTGTAGGTTTGGGTGTCGGCGTCGTAGCCTATGCGGGTGAAGCCTTCTGGGAGACGTTCGGCATCCTGAAGATCCCTTATCAGCATCTCCGTCACCACAAAGATGTGTCGCGTGATTGGCACTTACCCCGTCTTGATCGACCCAGCGACCCATTGTGAGGTTATGCTTTGTACTGTATTTCGGAGGGAAGTTAAGGAAACGAGCGTTAGTCGGAATTATCAACCGATCAAAAGATGTTGGAGAACACGACGTGGAGAACCGCCAAACGGGCAGGTTGTTTCCTGCCTTAAAAGGATCTTGCGAATGCGTGCGCTGCACGTGCGATGACTGATTCTAGAGCTGAAGCCTGCAGTGTCAGCCTAGAGGGACACTCACGTCAATCAGGATGTGACGCGTTAAGGTCATGCGTGTGGCGGAGTGGGCTGTGTCGATTGGCGATGTCTTGGCAATGAATATCCGGTTCCATTATCACCTCATTGGGCCGATGAGGAAGCAAAACCTTGTTTCCTGCTCCAACCGATGAACTTCCATTGAAGGTGCTGTTCAGCTTTCGGGTTTTTCCGTATGCCCTATGCTTTGTTTTGCTCAATTCCTCGGCTCCAAATTTACGCTCGATGATATAATTTAGTAGTACACTCTTCTTTTCTCTTTGGTCCTTATTTAAGTAAAACTTATAAAGAACGTAATTGTAATAGCAATGCTTAGCTCCTTTCATTGCTTGAGAGTGATTGACAGCAACCACATATTCTAGTCAAAATTTCTTGTTGATTGCTCTAATCAGCTGTCTTCATGCATTGTCCCGATTGTTGCATTATGGCTGCGTCGATGTATGTTATTATTGTGCATATCCACGAGACTGAGGTAGAGAACCTTGGGATATCCGCTTTCTTGGTGGCACTGTCTGTTCTGACGGACATGGACTTCGGATCGCGAATTTCTGGCGACTCTGTCAGGCTAGTACGGTAAAGGACCGTAACGTCTCGCAATACGATGATATGAACTTACCGAATACCGGCGTTTCAAGATTTCTAAGTCAGTAATCCGTAGGATGTCGCACCATCGACAGTGAGCAGCAATTCGAGACGTATGGCAAGAATCAATCTGCGGAGAACCTGCATTAGCTTGGCGCTATCTTCGACGTGGTCTGGCTCCTGATACGGGGTATACGACAAACAACAGATACTACGCTAGCTACGCGATGTGTTTTCTTAGAAATATTGTAAGCCCGGAACTGGCCACACTCAACTCTTAGCGGTAAAAAAGCACTTATGTTCTTCAGGCTGAGCTTATCCGAAGCTGTCACTGGCCGACTGGAAGTTCAATGTAGTTGAAGTCAGCCACCGAGCTTGCCCAAGTATGAAACAGTCTCATCTGTATGGGGAACCCCGGACTAAAACATGCAATTCAGCTCGGAACCTCGAGTCTCGCGACAGCTAGATTGGTAATGGCCTCGCCCATCTTTACTAGTTTGCTTTATCTTGCTGCAAACTGGTCGTCTCGTTTTCTGTTGATTAATCAGATCTGCATATATCCCCATCGATCCTGAATAAAAAACCGCAGAAACCCGAGGTTAGGCCTTTGGTTTTGTGAAATGTTTGATTCTGCGCACTTAGCATGTCAGAACCTATTTTTTCGTCTCAATACGATCAACCATCCTTGCTTTGAAATTGCGTGCGTTTCGCTATATCCAGCATTACTGATTGGGATGATATGGTGCCAGAAAGTGTATGCTACACACCAGCGATCCGCCCTCCCGATTAACAATTATTCTCATTTTCTCTCGATATAAACTCTAATGTTCACCTGCCACCAGGAACAATTGCGTCTGAGCGCTAAGGCGGCTGAATAGCCCAATTCCACCTTTTCATCTGCCTTCAGACCTTGAAGTGTGTCACCAACTATGTCAGAACCAGGTGGGAAGTCATGCTCAAAGACTAGCTCTCCAGGACCCCTCAAATTAGCCAAGACAGCATGTCTAAAGCGCTATCATAGACGCAAAGTAATAGGTATATCCGGGCGAGTAACACTCCAGATCGAGATGCTTGCTAGCAAAGTTTTTCGACGTAGGTCTAAAGACCACAACCTTGTAATTGTCCTATAATGAATATCAACCTCAATCTTTGATATAGAAAGAAGAGATACATATATCCGGATTGATAGAAATGGCATCGGCATTGAATAGTTAGTGAATAGAGGAGTCAAGCAACAACCCATTCTGTACTGAGTTGATAGACCCCTCTTAAGCTCGTTGAACTGTAATCCATCAGCCATAGCCCTGATCGGTCCAGTGATATTCGTAGGCAAGCGGGAAAATATGCACCGCTTCAAAGCCATCCCAGTAGCTAACTCCATCAAGTGAAGTTACAATATCCCTAGATCTGGTGCATCGGCGATCTTGCGAACGACTAGCCTTCTAGAAGGTAGCGACGCGGGTTCCTGTAAGACGACTAAATGTGCGGACGAGCCATGGCTCATTATTGCTCTGGAGACAAACTGCTTATATTTTCAGCTGTATAGCTAAGTGTTAAGAATTTCTTATAAACTATCAAACATTGTAATACTCTCTAGGTTGACGTTGATGATTACCCTTCGTAATCTTTGTTTCATCTTCATCTTACATAAAGAAGTGGAGTGTAAATATAAAAAGTTTCTCAATCATGAAGTGGACGTTGGAATTTGTCACGCCGTTCGTGAGGATTAGGCCGCCAAGCACGGTGTTAGGGTGATTTGGGCCGTATATATAGACTTCCGCCTCACTGAGCGATGGATTGTCGCCATGGTTGACTTTCGCGGTGGCGAATTGATGAAGGTTTCGGGTGGCATGGCGGCCTTCTTTAGGGAGAGGGAAACGACATGGTGGAAGCTTGCGGCGCAAAAGCTGCATGAGGGTGGTAGATGCAGACTTGCAATTAGCAAGTCATTACAAGAGGTGTAAACATGCCGGAAGTAGTCGTCGTATGAGCTCGGACGAATTCTAACTAAATAAAGTTAGTTTGCCAAGTACAACATGACTTTTTCCGTGACCTTCTGTGTAGCCGAGGATATTCTCGTTGACCTTCTTCTCTATTATTAGCATATACCTACTATACCTCTATCCTGATCAATTTTGAATCAAACACCCACGCCCTAGAAATTTGAGGTTGGGACATCTGCTTTGAAGGTGCCTGGTTCTGCATATATTGCATGCTAGATTGGCACTCAGCGTTTTCTACCGAGAAATCTATTAACCTATCAATAGTCTACCTCTGCCTTCGTGTCGACTTGCCCTTTCCTCGTCTTAATATAGCCCCTACTCCCGCTTTTGAAACTATGCGAATTTCTCTTTTACACATGTTCCGAATAGGGACCAGCAAAGCAAAGGAATTAATGTGATGTACCGGCTTTGCCTTGGGTAGATGCGACAGCAGAATACTATCGCACTCGCTAGCAAATCGCTTAGCACCCGAATTTATACGTCTGGCCAAGCGCCACTACTGTAGGCATGCGATTTGCCACGTTAAAAAAAGGATACTTCTATATTGCGTGGCTACGGCGGGTCGGCTGCCCTCCCTGCTAACGGTAGGAATATAACACCTAAACTACGCATCCGTACTGAAGAACTACTAACTACTACATAGTCAACTTATGCATGTCGGCATATAAAAGTTATACTACAACCTATCCAAGTACCTCGTATGTGCACCTTTTATAGGTATATATTAACGAGAACATAAAAATAGTCTACAACTCGAACCTTATGCGAGCTGAAAGAAATATCAGCTAGAAAATAAACCACCTTTATGGTGGGAATCAGTATAACTTGACAATTATTATATATTCTGCGTTTCCGGTATTAAAGATGAATAGTCTCTGGCACATGAAATTGAAGTAGGATGCTCTAGACCAAGCACGCGTTAGAGCCTGCTGTTTGCCCTTAGATATAGAGCAAATGCAATTTCGTATTGTTGCTGGCGAAGAAAAAGGAAAGCTAAGCAGTATAGACTGTTGAGCGTGTTAGGATGATCGGTCCCCAGCGCCTTCACTCCTCCCTCCAGTGCTCGCCGGCTCATCTCTTCTGCTGCTTCGTACTTCCCCTGATGCTGCAGCACCCCTGCCAGGTTGCCCACACTAGTCAGCGTGGAGGGGTGATCTGTTCTCAGCGCCTTCTCATATCCCTCTTGCGCTCGTCGGTTCATCTCTTCTGCCGCTTCGTACTTCCCCCGATACTGCAGCACGTCCGCTAGGATGATAACACTTGCTAGTGTACTAAGACTGTCATCCCCTTCTATTCTGTCCCTAACTGTTACTGCTTTCATTGCCATACTCTCGGCTGCTTTGTGGTTTCCTTTTGTCAGCGTGAACTGTGCAGCTTTACTCAACACCTGCGCCCAGTCTCCCAGCGCTTCTTCTTGAACCGGCTTGCGCTCCAACATAGACTCAATATATGGAAACAGGGTCCGGCTGTGTCCAGTTTTCATATTCGCCTCTTAGGAATTCTCTTGCCACACCCTTGTACAAAACTGGACCGGGTGATGCATTTCACACGCATCGCCCTCCGCAGCTGTCACTAGTGAATAGGCACGCAACATGTCTGGGTCGTTGTTGAACTTTCTATCAACGTCATCGCCCTCGTTATCGTCCCTATTTGTGGCATTCCTTAAGTGGTTGCGAAGCATTGACTCGGGAATTTGTTGTGGGCTAAAGAAGCTCATAAGCGATAATAGAACGACTTTTCCACAAATGACCTCAAATGACATCTGCCACGTAGTTACGACCGTATTCATGGTGTTTAATAGAACGTAACTGTTACTGTCAGAAGTGTTTTTGAGGCGTTACTATCGGCAATAGAGTTTTGCTCTTACGGAGAGAGTGAATTAAAACGGCCTTACAGGCAGTAATAATTCCTGCCAAGTCAATTGATCGTGAAGCTATTGTTTGGTGCAGTTACTGCAGTAACTAGTGTTTTTGGAGGCTCCAGAGGGTCTCGCACTCAGAGTTTGTAGCAGGGATAGATAGGAAGTCATGAGCTATCTTGTACAGCGTTGGGTAGTGCTTACGCCTAATTTAATGCCACCAAGTGAGTGGATCTCCATAGACTATATCGTCTTCGGCTGCAGCGAGGAGGTCAGATTGAGCAGTATCAATGTACTGTTGCAGCTCATGCCAGGCTTGCCCCCTGTTCCACAGCAGCCCTCGTACTACTATGCGCGAAAACGTCCTCCGCGAACGCGTTACCAAAACACCAAGAAATCAATTAGTATAGGCAGTTACTGGAGTAACTATAGCCTCATTGACCGTACAGTAACGGAAGGTAATTCACTTTCGTTCTAACTGCCAAGAGATTGCTACTATTAGTAACAGTAGGAACAGTACTACGTTCTATTAAACACCATGACCGTATTCAATGCGCTCTCGTCTCGTCGGAGGCCACCAGAATCCCTATTAAGTAGATTTGCTTCGTTCTTGTCGTTCTTCCGGAACTCATCTAGGTAGCAAGATACCCCCACTCGAGGAGCGCGCCAGTTGATGTAGGCGGCCGGTTGAGTAATTGCTAATGCATGTAATCAAGGGCGTTGAGTAGATCTGCTGTGCCAGCTTCATCTGAGCTGTCCTCGAGTTTGTTCCGGAGAAGCTGCAAAGCTTGGCCTTCATCCATGGCGAGAACCGCTTTGATGTTCTTGGAACTTCCTGTCAGCCGGGTCGCTGTATCCCTACTTCGAGACGTGATTAGGGTCGATCCGTTGTTAGCCTGAGGTATGAAAGCCGCCAGTGACGCTAGTATGCCCTGTGAATCTCCTCGTACATAGTTTCGCTTTGGATAGAACGCTTCAACGTCGTCCGCATTGTCTAGGACCATAGTCTAACGGCCGTTGACCTCGTCGTATAGCCAGTCTCTGACGAGCTGGAGGGTGCTGATGGCAGGACCGTGTCACCGGGGAAGCTCGAGCTTACCCGAAATACCTCTGTATGCTTCTTCGAACCGTGCCTTTGTGCTTGCATGCACCTAGAACGCCTACATAAGTAGCGACGGGACATTGTGGCAGTATTGAATGGCAAGATGCGATTTTCTGCTGTATCTCAGGACCAAATCCAGCAGAGACCCCTCGCTCAACCTACCCTACACCGCCCAGACCGATGAGGGTAGCGCGACCAGCTGGTCCTGCGCACTTCTCACCGATCCACGAGGTCGGGGTCTCGTCTGAATGGAACAGTCGAGAAGAGCCCGCGTTTTCGCCTTGCTTGATCTATGCAGTGGAGCTGGTGTTAGCTGCAAGGAGCCCACCATCCGGGGGTAGCGTACCATTCACTGGGGTGAATCCCCCGAAGTTGAAGTTCATCATGTCGCCTGACCGTGGGGCAGGAATGAAAACATGGCCGTCAATGTGTCCATGGTACTCACTGGCCATGCTTGGCTTCAATAGTTGTTTTCAGAAGTTTATGACAGTGCAGAGAAAAGAGAATAAACTGCACTCGTGTTCCTCAGCCGCGTAGCTGAGGTGGAGGCTGCGACTTGTGCCTCACGTTACACTACTACAGCCTTGGCCCTTAGCTCCAACAGCTTCCAAAATCTTGCCTCTCCCACACTTTTCTCCGAGTCTGCCAACCAGCACGGTGGTATCCTTGCCCGGGGCCTTCTGATGATCTTCTCATCATAATACATAAACCTCAAGATGATACGACGAGCTCGGCCTGGTAGAGTTCATCGGTGATAGCATTCCACGCCATGCTACTAGTTCGTACGCCGGAGAGTGGATCAAGAAGAGGCTACCTTTCAAGGCCTAGAGCATCGAGGCACAGTTGCGGTTTGGATCGTTCCCATTGAGGATAAAGCATCTCTGCGGAACTGATGGGGACTTGCCCTCGCTCTCGCAGCCGTCAAACTGTGTTTCTGGCTTGCTGCTAGACAAGATTCTTTTTTCGTTGCCCTCTCATTGGAAAGGCCATTGGATTCCCCCCCGTCATTCACCTCCAGTAACCCTTCTATGGCTATGTTTTCTACCCTAGTATTGACAAGTCTTCACTCTGGTATACTCTCACCTCATTCTTGGTCAAGGTCACCTTTTCACTCATAGATCAATTTTGGTGGCAACTGACGTTTCATTGCTAGTTGCTTTCTTCCCTAGGTTCTCCGCAGTCTTGAGGCATCGGTCCTTTCATCTATTGCGACTTGAGTAATTCTTATTCTTTATTGTGTGGACACGTGAGAGGAAGGAAGCTTAAAGGGAGTTACTGTTGTCACTATTAGGTGGACATAGGTACGCCATCCTACTTAAGCTGTATTCTGCAACGTCCCATTTCGTTGGAGAGAGGCGATCACACGGATTACGATGAAGCATGAAAATAATAGGAAGAATGGAACAACGGCACTGACGTACGTGTGATCTGGTCGCAGCATACTGCGCAATCATCACATCACCGACACGACTAAGGCATTAGCAAGGCACTCTCATTTCATGGAGCTTGGAGCTTGGAGCTTGGAGCAAGTCAAAGGAAGATTATCTGGTTCCACGACAGGTGCTTCACAGCTTATAATAAGGAAATCGTGCTTGAAACAGGAGGCTGTGGACTCTGTATTTGGGATGTCACCAAACACGGCCTTGGGTCCGAGTATGTTCTGGTCTTACCGATCCTTGGTACCTGAAACGGTTTTTGCAAAGTGCTGTTCACCTCCTCGTTTCTGACAAGGCTGCACGGGAACTTGCAGGCATCATGATCCCAGGCGGACCAATCAGGGTTTGAGTTTCCGAGGAAGCACGTCCAGATCGCGGCTCAGCCCCATTTGCGAATCGTTGGGTTAGGAAATTGTGGGGTGAGGATCAAGATGGCTTTAATCAACTTGTTTTGCTAAGGCGATGAAGGATCTCAGGCGCCCGAATTCTTTACCCACGGAAACCTGGCTCACCTCGGTCGCACTGCAGATTTGCATTGCCTTCTAATCTTATGTGGTCGTGATCTATGATGATTATTTCATTAGGAGTTCAGGGGTACTACTACCTACCTTTCTAAGCAAAGTTGGAACATGGGTTCGCACCGCGTCTATCCATGTCGGAGTTTCTTTGCAGTGTTTCCTCAATGTTTCTTACACCTCCAGAGCCTCAAACATAGCCTCCAGGGCCTTGCGTCGTGGAGCTATTCAGGCCTTCTCGGAGATAGACCTAATTCAAAGGAGTGGTAGGTGCAAGGAGAATCGGATATATAGTCTGGTCATTGGTACAATCTGAACTTAAATGTCTCTCCATTGACTACTGTTCTCTTCAGTCGTTACATTCGGTGTTTCGATTCGACCTATAACAAAATGGTTTCTGCTACCCAGATACTTCCACTCGTTTCCCTTCTTCTCCCTTCTATCCACGCCCTCGCTTTGCCAAACCTGCGTCTCTTCCCCCGCGCCAAGGCCACCATTGTCGCCAACTTCGACGCCTTCGACGCCTCTGACGATCGGAAACCCCCATTCTCAGCTAGCACAGTTACAAAATGGGCCTCGGGACAGTATCCCTCGTTCTGTTACAATACTGCCAATTCCGCCCGGGGCAGCGACGACTCTCGTCCCAACTGTGCGCTCAGTAAACTGGAAGTATACAATGTGACATACAATGACTGCACTGCCTATCCATGGACTATCTGCCGCTGTGCTGATGCACAGCTCAGCGTGGACCAGATGCGAAACGCCATTGGCCGTGTCCCGCCAGGTGCTCGGAGCAATGTTGTGCATTATTTTGTTGTGTCTGGGGATAAACCTGATGGTACAATTAGCACAAGTGCCGGAAGCTCGAATGATAGGGTTCTACTTCGCGGCAGCCTTCACGATGCCGTGTTTATGCATGAGTATGGCCTTCTTTCCAGTCAGAAGCTCGACATATACTGACTCCTCGTCTAAAGGACCATGCACAGCGTCGACAAATTCTCCTCCAAGCAACCCTTCACTGACGCCTACAACGCCGACTCGTGCGTCCCCGACGCATACTCTAATGCCAGCCCCGCCGAGGACTTTGCGCAATTGGGCGTCTGGTTGGACTACAATACCAACGGGAAGCCGATAAATCAGTACCTCAATGTAGATACATCGTGCATGGCGAATCAGTTGGCATCGGTCAAGCAATCCGTGTCCAATGTCATCGATCTTAAGACGAGCAAGTGTTTTGCGCGCGCGCCGAATGACCCGATTGTTGCACATACTGCGAGCAAGTTTGTAGAGGTGGAGAATGTGGAGACTGAAGCGAAGAATCCGCCTGTTACGTTTGATTTCGAGGATAGTTGGTAGTTTACTCTTACAACGGAAGAGTAGGTTCTTGTGGGACTGTTGGTGTAAATTCTTGCACAAGCAAGGCCTTTCATGTACATATGTGCTTTCCTTGTCATTCCGAATTACTCAACTTATGGGATCTAAATATGACGTATTGGACGAGTAAGACATATATTCAGTAGTGGCTCCGGTGATAGTACAGATATAGCCACCCCAAATCCCGCAGTGGAAGTTCCGACCCTCTTCACCACCGATTATTCTACCATCCTTGGCTGCCTACACATCCCAAATGACCCCTTTATCAACCACTTACATCTCTATATACCACATTGCGACCAAGACGAATAATCTGTTGAAACTAACTCTTACTAAAGGTTCCTCCTCTCGCAATGTTGAAGAGTTCTCTGTTTGAACAAACAGGAGGGCTAAGCCACTGCGACTTGCAACCGCTGATATTGCTCGTATATGTGCTTCCAGAGAACTCAACTTCGTATGTGGATCGAAATGTTTCACTCTTAGTTGGATGTTGCATCGAAATTGGGGGTAATTCGAGGGAGTTCGGGATTTGATATCCGCCACAATGACATCTTCAGAGATAGCCACCAGCCCAATTATGGGAGGGTGGTGAGCAAAGGCACTTTGATTGGTTTGAAGTCTCCGGTTTCTAGGAAGGGCAGTTTAGCAGGTAGGTTTAAATAGCGTCTTCTAGGTGTCATGTTGTTTGCTGGTTGATTCACAAGACTGGTATTTTCTCTTAGATTGCCATTTGCCTAGGTACTGTGGGTTATCGCAGGGAGCCTAGATGGAGCTGATGGAGGGCATATAGAGAGGCGAGCAGTCAATTAAGTGGTGAAAGACAACTTAGGTATATTAAGGTGAAATGTAAAGTCTCTAGAGCTCAAGAGCGCTTAGAGGTAAATATTTATCTCATGAATCCGACGCGCTAGGCAGGTTAACTTTGTGGTGGAGCTCTGATTAGGCTTAGCGTAACAGCTAGTAGTTAAGGCATCTTCTAAAAACTTCTACGCTATTAAACTTTAAAGCTAATTAAAAGCTGCTAAGTGTGACAATGCCGCTTGTCAAGCTCCGCTGCTAGTCACATGATCGCGCTAAGAGCTAAGCGAGCGTGTTACTAAATTTCATCAGCCGACGCACCGCCTGCCCTGACGCACGGAAATTGACGTGTAGCAGCACCACAACTTGAAGCTCTAGAGCTGCATATAAACTAGATCTAGGTCTAAATATTTAGTGGACTAGGAAGTTAATAACAGCAATTAATTTAAACCTACTATCTAGTCGTAGAAGCGTACAGGAAGCCTAATAGCTCTGCCTCTGCAATTTAGCTTGCATGGAGAGTCTATGATATAATATCTTACCTCGACTTTCCTGTTGCCAGGTGTCTTCTGACGGTAACAGGGTCTTAGGGGAGGAGAGGTATGAGAGATAGGTGAAGGAGTGTGAGAGCCACGTAATACTTCTAACTTATAATGGTGTAAGAAGAGTGCATAGTCCTCTATACAATCTAGTGTAAGGCCGAGATGGCACTTACGTGCGACGGGTATATATACTATTATGTACGCAGAATCAACCGTTGGTTGATTATTCGCACCTTTTTGGTTGTATTGGCGCAGAGCTCCGTCCTTACAGCTTAGAAGTTTTTAGAAGATGGCTTAGTCACTAGCTACTACGCTAAGCCTAATCGGAGCTCCGCCACAAGGTTAATATGCCTAGCGCGTCGGATTCATGAGATAATCTTTCAGCTGCAGCCGTTTTCCTATCACGTGAATTGTGATATAAGCTGCCCCGCGCATCGTTGTGTTCTTATCACGCCAGCTCCTGAAGCGTTTGCATGCCTCCAGCAACATCTGCTTAGTTACTGTAAGGACGGAGCTCTGTACCACTACGCCAATACAACCAAAA